>NC_137942.1:13220116-13715116 GCF_963969265.1 Rhamphochromis sp. 'chilingali' | reverse complement strand
ACGAGGGCATTTACAGAATGCCACATTTACCATTTACATTTACATTTATAGAGATGTTTCAAACACTACCCTGATTTGGGTGGTGTATTTTTTTTTTAACTTCCTATACATCATATAATTACACCTGACCTAGTTTAAGCATCCACTCATTGCAGGGCTATATAATAGCAACACACGCATAATATCTGCTTATCGTGCATTTTTTTTAAATGGATCTGACATCGCAGTTGACACCTAAGCACTTAGTCTAAATATACTCGCAGCCTGTTTGTTGATGTACATCATGACAGTGCTGCCATAAAAATGCACATTCTCAGCTGAATGTAGATGAGGCTATTGATAAATGCATGATGGTCATCACTTGATGCTCATGGCTTGACTGACTTGCAGGAAAGCTCAGCACCATTTCGATCCATCTCCCTAATAACGGTGGCTTGGTGATAAACATCGACCCATATTTCGGGGTGGATTCTGAGAACGTCTAAATACATCATTGTGATGATTCAGCATGATATAAAATACCGCTACTTGTTTGCAGGCTCTGACAATAAAACAATGCTGTGTTGTTAACTGCTTGGCTGTGGCATTAAAGCCAAGGGCGGCTGGTTTGATTTGGCTCTGCCATTGTTACAATTTAACTAGTGGTTAAATGAATTGTCACTTCAGGTGAAGCAATTCAGTTCGAAACGATTGGTCTGAGAGCATTTCCTGGAAGATTAAAAATCAATGCATTTATTAAAAAGAAAAAGAAAAAACACAAAGAAACAACACAGATCTGACAATCACAACCGCGTCTATGACAGAAATGTTACGAGAGAATAACACAACCAACCTGGTCTCGCTAAACCGCTGGCTCGGCTCGCGCTTGCTCCTTTTTTTCCTCCACAACGAGGTGATGAAGCAGCAGGTTTGAGCAGCAAGAAGCGCATGAGTTGACAAACCACCAAAAGAAAGCGTAGCGGCACAGCGGACACCAACGCGTCCCTCGCAAACTATTTATTTAAACGCAAAGGAAAGGAAAAAGAAGCGACCTAACACAGGGTCGCACGGTTTTTGACATTCCACGACTCTTCTCGTCTCCAGCCTCTCAGCGCCTGCTCGTGAAAAAAAAGTGGCAAACAACTCCCCGCCTACAAAACAAGCAAGCGAGGAAATCCCCGTGTGCTCAGTCTTTCTACTATTTGTAGCAATACAGCAACGAGAGCGAATCCACAGCTCAGGGAGGGGGAGTTATCCCTCAAGCGCGAAATGGCTGGCTGGCAGCCCCCCCTCCGCTCTCTACTACATGAAAATCAGATTGACACGTTTAATTCACAGCTCGCGCGCGCGTGTGTAAAAGATTAGCTGCCATCTCACCGTAGTAGGAGCACTAATGTTCCCGGTTACAACCGAGCATTTCATGTGTAAACTTTCAAAATAAACCCCCGAGCTGTGTCAAAACGTGTGCTGACCACTTGGATAATCAGGGCACTTTAGTTTGAAATGTTTCTGATGTGAGAAAGGCTAACTTTACCAGGAGGCTAGCTATGCTAACCCACTAAGCTAGCCTCGGCCAGCTTGACAGCGGCGAGGCGAAGGCATGCACACTCAGCATAACAACAGCAGCAGCAGCAGCTCTGTTTGCTTTATGGGCCCACCTGACTTCAAAACGACGCCCCTCCGAAGTTGTAGCTGTTAAAGTGCTCGTCTGAAACCTAACATCCGAGGCACAGCTGAATTTCGGCTCCACTGACAGAAGCGACGGCGCTTCCAAACGCCTGCCCGTGCTCTCCTTGTTGATTCCTTTCTCTTGTACCGAAGCCAGACGTCATCGTGTTTGGTCACGTGCCTCCATTCATGAAAGATTTTCTTTGCTCGCAAGGGGGAAAAAATGATAACTAAGAATACAGCATCCTTTGTTACATTGTTTCTTATACTTCCTGTTGTGACTTAGAATCAGCACTGCTGGCACTGTGAGCACTGGCACAAATAAATCACAACCACAGAATTAGTTAAATGTCTAAATTTAATAAACTATTTTGAAAATACACTCATTTGGAGTACAAAATATAGCATTTTATCAATATCTGTAGTATTGCAAAACATGATTTTGGTACAAAGTACAATACAAGCTGCAATGGGATATCACCTCGAGGAAAAAAAAAAAACAGTTGTGAAGTGAACCTCTTTGGCATGAAACACGATCATCAGAAACAAGGTTTAGAAAGCCAGAGAAGAAACTGATAGGAGCATTTTTATTCCATGAGTCAACTAAAATACCAGGAACAGGGATATAAAAGAAAGAAAAAAAGCATTTCATGGTAACGGAAATGGAGATTTTCTTACAAAAGGAAGCTATTATCGCTTGAAATCTTTCTCTTGTTAAGTCTCACCTCATATTTTAGGTGATTTACTTACTTAGGTCAACAACTACCCGGCAGTAGTGGTTGTAGCATATAGCCAGATCATCAGTGATATGACAAGTTTGCAGTTTCTCCACCTGGCAGGTTATTTTATTTCTTTTTGGTCCTGGAGCTGCTGCTGCTGCTGCTGTTGAACATACTGATCCCACGAGATCTGACTCCAACAGCGTCTGGAGTGACTCCCGGTTGCTGCAGCACTTGGTCCAGAGTTGTCTTCTTTATGGCAGCAGGGGAAATCTTCTCCTGGTCAGCCAAATACTGAAGTTCCCTTTTTTGAAATATAAAAAAAGCAGAAACAAAAGAAGATAAACATACAAGTTAGAATGGATAATACATATTAATCACAGCATAATAAATCAGTGTAGTAATAACTTCAACACTAGGTGATATGTAACCAGAGAAGCCACAATTTAAAATGATTTGTACATACATAGCTCCATCTGCTGTCTGAATAATAAACTTTTAAAAAAAATTGTCACCCTTTGAGCAATTGAGTGAATTGCTTTTCTTCTGTGTCTTATGACAGGAACGACAAAAATGTTTCTCTGTTTGTTGAACACCTCTCTCGCCAACCTACCTCGTCCTAACGCAAGAAGCCTCCACAGCATTGATGAGCAGGCTGCGGAAGCCACCACTCTCCATAACATGTAGGGCGTGGATCGTGGCGCCCCCTGGTGAACACACATTGTCCTTGAGCTGCCCAGGGTGCTGCTCCGAGTCTAACAGCATCCGAGCAGCCCCCTTTGAAGAAACACAAAGGAAGCGCCACTGATTGATTGCATAAAATACGCCACGTGATAATGAACATTCAGACTGTGTCAATGTGCACAATGGGACAGGACAAGCTGCAGGTCACACATAATTGAACAGTATTCTTTTAAACTCAACTCATAGGCACTAGGGGTATTCAGAAACACAGCAACATCAAACCAGGATCAAAACCTAAAAAAAAAAAAAAAAAGTATATACTGCATCTATAACGGACATACCAGCAGTGCTTGGGCTCCGAGGCGTACAGCCAATCTCCTGTTCAGGCCCATTTTCACACCACCATCAGCAAGCGCATCTACAGCAGTGAAAGCCTGCAAGGTCACAATCATCAACGTTACTATGATGGAAAGAGGGCAACAAGCCGGAGGGCACGTTTTTCACAAATGCTGCAGCTATGGCAGATTTGCAAAACACACTGATAGGTAGAACGGACTCACATAAGCAGGGCCGCTGCCGCTTAGGCCAGTGACTGCATCAATCAGGTCCTCTTCCACCTCGGTGCAGTAGCCGACACTGGCCATCAGCTGCTCCAGGAGCTTTCCATCCTCCACATCTGCATAGCTTCCTGTAGCATAGACAGTGGCCCCTTCACGGACTACCACTGGAGTGTTGGTCATGCAACGTATGACCTTTGGAGAAGTGCGATACTGCTGCAGCTTCTACAAAAAGGAGCAATGCTCTAATTTAGTGACTTCATTTGAAGGGATGATGAATGAAAGTACCAGTTTAAAGTTTCTTATAATGGATGGATACAGCAAGCAAAAACAGATTAGATGTATGTATAGGCGATGTGAGCACTGAAAAATATGAATCAATAGCGTTTATAAGACTTTAAGTTATGCGTCTGGATTCATCTGGCTTATGATTTGCATTACCGTAATGTTTTAAAAGTAGTACTATAATTAAGTGATCTAGTGTTCATACAAGCAGGGTACACACCAACTCCTACGATGCACCATACCATGTCACTACAAATACTAGTAGATAATTACTATATTTACACCAATTGACTTATAAAAACTAGTGTAACAAGCAGCTTGAATAGGAAGGGGGGGCTTAAATGTGTTTAGTTTGTAAGTTTCCCACCATAAAACACACAACATGTAAACACGACGGGCTATGACTTGCCTTCTCTATGGAACTGATTCGGACCCCTGCAGCACAGGACACAATAAGGTGACGGTCTTCGATATCTGGTCCAATCTCATCGAGGACAAAAGGAATGATGTGGGGCTTCACAGCCAGGAAGAGAACATCAGTCCTGCTCACTGTCTCCTTGTTGCTGGTAGTGAAATTTACACCCAATTTCTGTACAAATTGACTTCTTTTAGTAGTTCTTCAGACAGGTAAAATACATATTCATAATTACACAGAGTCACTAATATAACAAACTATGCACCCGTAGTTGCTGCACTGTGGGGAGATCTGTGTCTGGAGAACTGGCTGTGATTTTGTGCGTGGCAATCACGCCTTGAAGAGGGGAAAAAATAACCAGAAATCATTTCGGTGCCTGATTGCAATCTACATACATCAAGAATACAAATGAAATGAAATTAATGCACATATGGTTAAAGGTATGTTTCGAAATTCACCTGCTGCCGTGAAGCCTCTCACCAGAGCGTGGGCCAGCTGGCCCGCTCCTATGAAACCCACGCTCATTCTGCCTGTAGGTATACACAATTTAAAACATTAAATTTAACGTTTTGTCTTACAAGTGACAGATGAACCAAGAAAGGATGAGCCGTGTGCCCTTTTTACAGCTCCGACACGTAGCGCAAACATAATCTTACTTCCGTATTATTCACTGAGGGAGGGCAAGGCGAATCCTGGACACATAATGGCAGCAGCCATAACGCTAACATTCATTACATTTATGAACAAACGGAAGAATCTTTAAGCTGACAGACAGACAGACCAATACCAGCTCTTCATAAATACCTGAAATTACAACTCTGTCAACGTGTCCCAGGTGATTAACGCTGTAGCTTCTGCAACAGCGACCAGAAACGAATTTGATTGACGAGGCTTGCGAGCCAGTGAGCTTTCACCCTTAGCTTACGCGTGACAATTTCAACCAATCGCAGTGGCAGCAGCGTAAACTTTGAGGCGGGGTTTAAATTGCACCAGGCTGTGCTGCTGAGAGGAAAAGCTGGTTAGGAGACGCAGTCGCTTTACTGGCATCTACCGGCGAAAAGCTTGGAAAGACATGTCGAGATGGAGGCGCTCAGACATAACATACATATTCTGAGCAGATAAAGTGCAACATAGTTAACAGACTGATGTAAGTAACTCCGAGTTAGGCGTTTTTTCTTTTAAGTTTCTTCATTATCCTGTCGGTAAACCTGTTTATATTTGTTAGCTATTCAACAGTAGCAGGTAGTTACTGTGCTTATTGTGGTTGTAATGATTAAAGTTGTGCCATACAGACAGGTCATAGCTTTTTGTCGAATTAAAGTGACTTACTGGCAGCCATTAGCAAGTGTTTTCTGTATTAACATGGTGAAATAACAGTAAAACTACCTCATTTTAAGCATATAGTATAACAGGGTACAGCATATTTGAGTTATTTTGCAACATGGTATATTAACATACAATAAAATAATGTTCACTTTTACCTTATATATATATATATGTGTGTGTGTGTGTGTGTGTGTGTGTATATATATATATGGGTTATCAGCATGTATTTTCTGTATTAACGTGGTTAAACTAGCAGATTTTTAGCAGTAAAGTAAATCAGTAAAACAAAAAGCAACATTATAATGCTTTTTTTTTTAAAAGTTAAACATTCTAAACTACATTATACTTTAAAACCTACATTATTAGGCATTAATGTTTATAAACATTTTTATTTAACTCAACAGCTTCTCTAAAATTGTAGACTACATGTAGGCTAAACAAACTAGCATATGCTGCTTGATCTTTTTTCTTTCTTTCTGCATTTTATGAACAATCAACACATTGGAAAACCTTTATTTTTTAAAAAGAGAAAAAAAGTTACGTATTGGCGAATCCCAGTCTATGCTAAATTACCAAGTATAAAGAAAAAACATGAAATTGTCCAAATAGTTTCACTGGTAGCAGCAAATTACCCTAGAACATGAAAAACACTGTGTGTTTAAGTCCTACTTTATGCAAAGAAGTGAAAGAAGGCCAAATGAAAACATAGACATTTTATTAAACACAGAACAGAGTACAAACATGGGAAAAAGAATGTTAACACTCGTGCTTGTGGTCAACATGTAATGTATCAACAAAATAAGAAATCTAATACTGCTGCCAAACATTTGCCTTCAAAAAAATTGACATTCAGTAAATAAAAAAAAACCTTATAAACTTCAACATATGTGGGGAATATAATCTAAACTGGGAAAAAAATACAGCGAAGTGGCTAGAAAGCCAAAACCATATTCTATGTTCAGTGCAAACTGTTGACCTAACAGATACTAAACATATCTATATATTTCCACCCTGTTTATTGTTATATAAATAGTATTAAATAAATTGCCAAGCCTCTGAAAGGTTGAATGACATAACACTGGTCTGATACTTCTTTAGGTCCCAGATAAGATGGATGCCTGTATTAGAGAGATGGATATATTTCCCAGAGTCGTCTGTGGACAGAGTTGCTGAGATTGTCTCCATGGTGCATGTTCTCTATGGTAGGAAGAAGTTCAGGACTAGATGAATACTGTAACATAAAAACTAGATAATACTGCTAATTAAAAAAAAGTGTTATACTCTGGCTACATAACACTGTGAAATGGTGGATTTAAGCCATTGAGTCTTTCACATAGACCTGGATATGGAGAACAAACTGGAGATGTCCTTGAACTTGGGTGTTGGTGGTGGTTTCAGACAGCAGAACTAGAGATAAAGCGAATCCTCTGGGAGTAAACAAGATCTACAAAATACAACACTAAGTTGACGTTAGTAAAGACGGCCACAACCAACTTGCTATCCCACGGACATTCTCCTCGTGGGCAGTCCTCGGGACGAGTAGTGTTGCCATACTTCCTGTCGAAGCTGAAGATGGGCCAGATCAGCGTAGTACTGAGATAGAGGATCACAGCAAAGAAGGTGTAGATGACCACAAACCGATCAAATGGGAACCGCAGGGCAGAGGTCCTACCAGAAACCGTCAGTACGACCACTATCACAGTGACAGAGAAGCACAGGCTGTACACCACCACACAGTACTGGGTGGCAATGTATTGGTTGTACTCACTGTCATTAGCCAGGGCCCCAAAAATGATGCAGGCCACAAAACCTTGGACCACCTTGAGCAGACCAGACACAGTGGCCATGTATCCAACCACAGCCCCTGGTTTGGCTCGTGTTAAGAACACCTCAGTTGCGTAGGGGAAGCAACAGACTGCAGAGCAGACTGTAACAGCAATTCGGTATATTTGGACTTCCCACTCCTCATCGGGAACCTCTGTCTGGAGGAAGTAAACGGGGTAGACCACAGAGGCAGTGATGTACATGAGTGTTGCCAGCATGGCAAAGGCCACAGTGAAGTTATCCCAGGAAATCGGCATACAAGTGTGGAGCCGGGTAATGTCCAAGGTGAAAACAACCAGTGTGACAGCAAAGCAGAAGCACCACACAAACATACAGAAGATTCCATAATTGGCACTGTAGCCTGCGCTGTGGGACACAAGGGCCA
Source organism: Rhamphochromis sp. 'chilingali' (assembly GCF_963969265.1). Classification (NCBI taxonomy): domain Eukaryota; kingdom Metazoa; phylum Chordata; class Actinopteri; order Cichliformes; family Cichlidae; genus Rhamphochromis; species Rhamphochromis sp. 'chilingali'. Next base: position 13,707,274 of record NC_137942.1, on the reverse strand, counting down.
TTATGGTGCAGCCAAACAGTAGCTGGAACATTCGGGCTATTCCTAAAGGGGACAGCACAGCTTCTTTGTTGAGGTAATGTCCTCCTTGAGAATCCATGGTGCCTGTTGTCCCTCTAAAGCAGCTGTTGTTGCTGGTGAGATTCTTAATGTCCCGTTGCCCGTGTTGGTGTCCTTGCGGCCTCCTCTGTCTTTTTCGCGCAGACCTCACCCTTTTTTTGGTTTCCTGTTATAGATGGTCCTTAATTACAAATGTCTGTAATTTCTTTCCTGACCTTGCTTTGTAATTACAGCAGTGTGTTTAAGCTTAGGTTACATGCGTACATTGTTATGTAGAAGTTTGTTCAATAGCTTAAAATGAGAAAAGACTTTCAGTCAACTTTGATAATAAGCTATCTTTTTGATAGGTTTCTTTCTTCTTGGTTGCACAAGTTTGTAAAAAGAGTCTAATTTCTGTGCAGAATAATAACAGTTGATTTCTAATGATTTCAAAATGTGTTTCATGTAATAATAATATGATCGAGTCTTACTCAAAAGCTGCAGTGAAATCTTGGTTTTCTCTTGCTTGCCTTGCTTGCTGGCTTCTTTCCTCACTACTTTTTCCAGTTTAGCAAAATATCAAAGTGAAGTAACGTCTTCTCCAATCAGCCCTCTTTGAAAATTGATATCCAAAGATCAATCTTCCAGCAAAATCCCTCAGTGCCAAACAGGTGGACAAATTTGTTGTCCTGTCAGTCAACTTCAACTCCTCATGGACTCAGTCCTTATAAATTCTTCTCTTTTCTCTTTTTCTTCCCTAAACTGTCCACCAGAATCACTCAAACTGTCGGCTATGTCTCTTGCTCTTTGTCTTGCTGCTTTCTGTCTTCTCTTGCCTCTCAGACTTGATCTCCCACTCTTTCTTATTCACGCAAGCACACCCTGCTCCTCCTGTCTCTGTCAGTGTGCACTCGGTGGATTGCTAGGGGTGGTTGTTTAAATGAAAGTTTGTGCCGAGCCCAGAGTTACAGGCCTTGCCAGCGCTATAAATAGGGGGTCTATATTCCACAGAGGGGTGGGAGGCTGCATGTGGCAGGCAGTTTGGGAGTCTTATTTCTAGGGAGCACCCAGAGTGGCTGAGTCAGAGCTCCCACAGTCAGAAACTGGCATTTACACACTGTGTAATGACAGGGAGGAGGGCTAAGACTCCCATTAGAGGCATAAATTACACACAGGTTCAGAGGGATGATTATACACAAGCGATGGCAGATTTGACCTATGCATATGAAAGGGAGGTAGAAATGAAGTGGCAATTACTTAAAATATTTTAACCTTCTTATTTAAGTATCCTCGTTTTTTAAAATTGAAACATTGCAAGGATATTCTTACATAAAATCACTATTAAAACAATTTTAGAAATGTACATGCATGTATATGCATTTCTTTAATTAGAATATTGCAAAAAACAAAAGCAAACTTAAATATTCATAACTGCTTAATGCATACATAACTGCAAACTACTTATAAGTTATTTTCAGTTTCAAGTTCAAAGCAGCATTTTTTCAGCTCTGGAGGAAGTTACTCAAAATTGCCTTAAACACTGCATTTTAAAAATGAATATGTCATTTGGTGTGGAATTTTAAAGAGGCTTTATCTTCTTTGTTTTGCAGTTTGCAGCACTTGCACTGTTAGGGAATGAGCTGTTATACAGGTAATATAGAGAACAGTACTATCTATCCATTTTATCTGCTTATCTAATTCAGGGTGACAGGGGGTCGGGCCTGTTTGCGCTATCATAAGGCAAGAGGGTTACCAATCAATCACAGGGAACAGTAATACTTCTTAGCCCAAAACAAAAAAACCCAAACCCATCTCTGGGTTATCAGCACACATTTCAAATTAAAGTTCTTTACTGGCAGCAATTAATACGGTAAAACTACCAAATTTTTAGCAGTAATGTAAAACAGTAAAACAAAAAGCATCATTATTATGCTTTTTTATCAATAAACTTTCTAAAGTACAGTATTATACTGGTATTTTGCAATAGTGTATATTAATTCCTGTACAATAATGATCATTTTTACCTATCTACTTTAAAACCTACATGTGTTACTGTGTTTGTGAATATATTATTTAACGTATTATTTAATTGTCAAATTTTTCTTCCATTTAGGATGTGAGTTATACAAAGTTTTCTGTTGGTCTTCATTCTGAAAGATCAAAGCGGTACGCCTTTCTAAGTTTGCTAGCTTTAATTACTTCCAGTAGGGTGTGAATTTATTTTTCTCAAAATAAGTTTTTTGTCTGTGATGGACGTGCCATGGGAGGACAAGGTGGAGTTATTCTGAGCAAGGTTTTTATGCTTAAATAATTTGGAGAGAACATTTAGATGCTGATAAGCATGTGTAAAGATAGCTGTGGCTCAGGAGCAAAAGTGAATTAGTGGTTTGATGCCCAGGTTGTCCTGCCCATGAACTGCTGAACTGTAAGTAAGGCTCCAGACTACTCCTGATGTTTAGGCCCTTGCGTGGTAGATACCATCACACTGTGAGTGTATGTGTGAACAAAAGCTAAATTGTGATGTGTGCAGTGCAGGTAGCATAAACACACTGCACTAGGCTCAAATACACAGCAAGATAAGAGCCACATGGTGCAGAGTTTATTATGCAAGGCAGCTTAGTTTTGCATCATTTGCACACCTTTTATTCAGTTAGCTTGTAGTACCTTCTGGTCTGCAGAACTTATAATGAAATTTTCTTGTTTATCCACCAGATCACTTCACTCACTCTGAAATATTTCTCTTATTTTAGGTGATAACCACATTTCTTGAAGGTGATCAGTCACTGACTTTAAGTATAGTTTAGTATAGTAATGCCACATCTTCTACACATTAATAATACCATTTTAGTAGACCTTATAGAAGTAATAATCACAAGACTGCAAAAAATATTTATCTTGTAGTATATTATGTTATGTGTCTTTTCTTCTGGTCTGATACAAAGACATGCAGTCAACACAAAGAGAAAAACAGCAATGTATTTACAATTTACAAAGAATCACTTCTCTGTGAAAATAGCACTTATAAATATGATTTACATAACAAAATAAATATGTAAATTACCAATGTAGCTTGAGTTTTTTTTTCCTGTTAAAAAATATGTTACAGAATAAAATTACAATTAGTAATACTTTTCCTTTTCTGGTGTGATGCGAAATAGAGGCCCTTTAAAAACATCATTTATAAAGACATCATTACATACAACATTGTCATTATATTAAAAAGTGATCTCTATGAGATAATAATAAGAAGGGAGTTACAATAGTGAACACTTGATAGAGCCTATACATATACTCAAAAAATACAATACACAATATTCGTCTCCCTTTAAATGTTCATTGCATTGATTTGAGGATTGCTGATCTACTGAGGTGACCTAACATGAGTTTTTGAACTGTCTTGTCATGATGATGCGGCCTGTGCGTAAGAGGTATAGCTTAGATGTGATGGCACTGTGGTTTTTGTATAACTATGTATAGACATTAAACCAGATCCACTTTAGCACCACAGTTAGCATTGTAAAACAACTAAAGGGGACATTCTGACATCTTAAAATATACCAATTTGGTTTAGATGCTATCAAGGGAGTTACAGCTATAGGAACATTGTGTCTTATTGCATTACTTTCATTAGCGGTAATAACACATGGTTTGTGCCTGTTTAGTTCAAACAGGGTAATTCTAACTGACAGTCTTTTGCTATGAGTTTATTAGAGCATCAGTGTCAGTTGTCTTTCTCTGGCTATTGTTTATGCTTTTATTTTTTTTTAGAGGTAAATATAAAATGTCTCCTTTCTGATTCAGCACTTAGCGCACTTATGATATTTTCCTATATCTGCCTTGATGTCAGTTATTTTTGCAATGAGAGTTCCAATTACAGAAAAATGCTAGGGCCCAATTGCACTGATAACAGTCTTATATTGGCTACTTAACAAAAACAGCATCCCTATGCCACTGTGGCAATGACTAAATTTAAACTATATGGAAGGACAAACATAAAAACAAAACATCAGTGAGCATCCTTAAAACTGGATTACATTCATGATATTTTCTTTTACAAAACAAAATATAATTTAAATGATGAGTCGCAAAGATTTGTGCCTTGTCATTGTGGTATGTTGCCACAGTACTTGTCACCAGATGGGAGAAAAGGGATTGTGGGACAAGGTCAAAGTCCCTGCACTGACTGAGGTTTGGAGTAAAGTAAACAGGAGGTCAGAGGAAATTCATTATAGGTAGAATGGGTTGTGAAGATGGAGGGGTAGTTGGAGGTATCAGGCTTGGGAGACTGGCCAGAGAGACCAGCCAGCCAACTCTGCTTAGTTTAACGTTGAGATAATGCCTGTGTGTTTGTGTCCTTTTAGCTGCCACTGCTGAGCATGCCCAGTAGCTTGCTGGGGTCCATTCCCTGCTGCTGGGCCATCTTCTGCACATCAAAGCCCATGTGCATGAGGAACTGAATGACATTCATCTCCTGCCCTGTGAACTGATCTCGGATGGTGGGGCAGGTGGGGTTGCAGTGTGGCCACGGGCAGCTGTCAATCAGATGCACAGGACAGCCTTTAGGCGGAGCCTTGTTGTTCCTGTTGTCGTTGAGGCTGCGGTCCCAGCAGTGCAGCGCTCTGGGCAAGGAGGTGCCTTTAACCTGCACATCAATCCAATAGCTAGAACACAACACAAGAGGGCGCTGTCAGCACACAGGTAGAAAATCGTACAGCGGGGAAGAGGCCTTTTGAAAATGAATAATACCCACTTTCTGGTGATAACTTCATGCGATAAACATGCTGGAGCAAACATAGCCCTAAAGAAAAAACAACAGAAAAAAACAGTAATCAGTAAAAGTCTTTGCAATAATTCTTTGTAAATTTTCCACCTGAAATCCAGATGCATGGCCTTACGGGACATCTTTGAGTGTGTTCCTCAGCTCAGTGCCCAGGTTTTGGATGTAGCGCCACTGGCCCTCCTGCACAGGCTGACCTGTCAGCTGAATGTTGTCTACTGTCAACTGAGCCTCATCAAACAGCCACTGGACCACAAAGACAGGGCCTGCTCAGGGAAAATGAAAAATATCAGCCAGACAATGTGAGTATTCGTAGATCACATCACAATGCACATTTACTTGTATCCACATAGATCATAAACCCACTTTTTATAGACGGGAAGACTCTGTATCCAAAAAAGCAGTTCCACTCTTCTCCTTCATGGGCTTGTTTGCACCGTTCTGGTACCATCCCTCCCCAGTACCTAATAGAAACAGACACAGATAGGATATGATGGGTATAGTAGCAACCTGGTGATCTCAGTTTAACGACTAGACTTAATGCTTTTCTTTTTAATAATGCTGGTAGATAAATGCATGAGGTGACACTGAAATATTCCTTAGTTCGGCTGCTTGAGGCTCAGACTGCTTGGGCTCGTGCATGATGTGCTTTTTCACTCCCAGTGCCTTTATATGTGACTAATGGATGTCATCATCTCTTTCCAAGAGATTGTGCTTTGTCGCATGTTTTGTTTGTTCTCCCCAGCCAGCCATAGCAGCCAGCCACATCTAGCAGTGCTTGCTATTATTGTCTTATTGTTGGGACTTCTATCTATAATTTCATAGGAATCTGTATCTTGAGATAAATATTGGTATGAAATAAATAAAACTAAACTGAGAGAAATCCCATACTTGATGCCTCTCTTGATGGTCTCAGTGGGGGCACAGCTGGCAGTGTCCACACAGTCAGTGCAGTGGTACTGCTTATTGTCCAGGAACCAGCCAGAATCAGAAAGGCCTCGCACTTGTATCGCAGTGTGGCCCAGTCCCTCCAGCATCTCTGCCACACGGTCAACATTCAGAAGAACGCCAGTACCTCCCGCACTTCATACAAAAACAATATATATTTTCATCAGTACACATACATCAGTAAGAATGACGTGCAGAAGCTTTCAATATAAAACCCTGGGCAATATTTTTACATGTGAACACACCTGCTTCCTGCTAAGAGGAGGACTTTGGCATTTTCCAGACCTTTTTTCAGCAGGTCCTTCACAACCTCCTGAATAATGAGTGAGCCCATGAAGGCATAACCACCTGTGTACAACAGAGAGACAAACGAACTAAACAACTCTTCTTTCAGGGCAAATACATGTCAAGATTTTGAGACTTTAGTGGTGTCTCTTACTTTGATCTGTTTTGGCTGTAGCACCGCTCCAAACATCACTGGAGCAGTAGGGCACAAACCTACACAACAAACGTAACATTTAAAATGCCACTTGTGATTAAAAATTGGGCATCAACGAGCACAAAAGGCAACTTACACCATGTTGGCGTTCCACCAGTGAGGGTTTTCCTCAGGGAGTGGAGACAGGATCCCTGTGCCTGCAGAGACAGACCGACGTGTATCATTAGCCATTCTGGCTCCCTGAGACACATCCTCTTCTTACTCATCATCATTACCACGTGGATTACAGTTATTACAGTGCAACAAGAGAGAGAGGCGTCTCTCTTCCTTTAGTGGTGGGCGCCAGGTAGCCCTACACCGCAGCAACATTATGACCGGGTGTCAGTTTCAATAACACTGTAAATGAGCACAGATGCATCCCATCCTTTTAATTGCTGAGGCATTAAAAGCAGGTATGCTTTTCACCTTGTGGTCAGGAGCCCCGGGTGGAGCAACAGGGGGGCTGATGGAAAGGCTCACCTGTTTTAGTCTGGGGCCACTTGGAGGAGCTCATTAACCTTCTCATTGTCTCATATCGGCTGTCACAGTTTTCCTTGTTGAAGCAGTACCAGCCACCTGCAGGCAGATATACCAATAACAAAAAATAGGAACAATCATGTCACATGTGATTTTTTTGGTATAACTGGACATGAAATGAGGAATGTGTTGAGGTGAATCAGTTTAGTCCAAAATACCAACCTTCTAAAAATATCAACCACCGCCTGCTGCCTCGAGATTCTTTTAGGTAGTACCTACAAGAACCAAAGAATGAAGTGAGCACACGATAATAGGCATGGTTGAGTTTAAACAATATGTGTATATGATTCTAAATTCCTCAAGTTTTGCTTTACGCTGCCTGCATGAACGTCTTGGCCCACAGGTTTGAGACTTTCTTATGGAGAAAGAAATAGACACTGAAAGATAATGTGGCCATTGTTTCTACATCAGTGCTTGCACCCAAGCGTAAAATACACACATCGCATCATCAGTAATACAAACAAGGATGCCATGAACTTGATGCTAATCTCAAAAAGGTGCCACGGATGAAAGCAATGATGCTGTGTGTACACGCTGCACTTCAAACACTGATACAGTGATCGAAAAGGAGATAAACATCATCCTCTACCATATCCTGGTTCCACTGTAGATTCCAGTAGATGGTATTTTTCCATAATAAGCAACATACCATCATCTCTTCACTCTGAACACAATGTCATAAAATGTGGATAAAACCAAGGCTGCCATTCAAAGTAATGGCATGATAGGAAGTAAAACTCTTTTGCTCAGGTGCAGTAGGTGCCAACAAACCTGCATAAGCCCAATTTAACGCCCTTAGAATGCACTTAGACAACGTGACTCTGAGCTATAGCTGCTCTAAGATTGTAGGAAACCTATCTTGGAATATTGGAGATATGTGCTGTCTGTGGTCAGTCCAGAAGAGGGCAATGCACCCATGGTTTAGGGTGCAGTCCTAACCAAATCATCCTCATCTTTTATTCAACAAAAACACAGAAACACAAGGAAAATTAAATATTTTGGGTGTGTAAAGTAGCTTTCGCTGCAGAAACAAGAGGCTTCTGAATGTGCTTCTGTGATGTTGAAGCGTTTCCCCCCCCCCATTTCACTGAATATCTGCTTTATTTTACCAGTGACTCAACTCAGAAGATTGGCAAACACATTTCAGTGACTTTAAGGCAAACAGACTTGGCTGAAGCTCTGAGCTGCTAACTCAGACACTGAATCACACTTTGGCTGCGCTTAATGTTTTAACTATTATTATTCAGCGATGTAGGCAGCTCACTCTTATTTCCATCAAACATACTGAAGCCAGAATTGACAAGCTGAACAAACAAAGGGGGAGGTGTTGTGTCAATCCACCTATTTAAACAAGTTTCCAACAGATGAAAAACCCACTCACTTCCTAGTAACTTGCTCTAGTAACTTTTTTCCCTTTTACATTACATACTTATGAATATCCGTGTAGCTATAACAATTGATGGATTAGCATCCCAGCTGATAACAGCCACAGTGAATGAAAGGCCTTGTGCCTGTAACTGTTCCCTGCGTGCGCTCGTCCCCACGCTTTACACAGCCAGGAGCCGCCGTGTAATGCACAGCTCACTCTGCTCAGTCACATATATCAACAAATCAGAACGACAACCAAAGTATTCACGACGACACAACATGCTTTACAGCAGTGAATAATGAGTACGCGTGTAGTTGTGTGTAACGTTTCAGCCTTCTCTTGTGATGCAGCATAATGCGCGGACAGACATGACACATTAAACCGTCTACAGCTATACACCGATCTGTGTCGCTGACCTTTAACCTACAATTTGTCTTCTTGTAACTACACTGAAAAAAAGAGTCCGTATGCCTTTTCTATTTTAGAGAAGGAGGGACTATATTTGGCGTTTGCTGTTTTAGCAGCACGATTTATTCCTCTTTAGTAGAGTTGGGGGGGGGGGGGGGTTCACAATGAATGTTTTTGCTTCACAATATTATTAACAATAAAAACAACTGAAAAAAATCTAATCTAACCTTCTATAAAAAATGTAGTTAAAAATCTACTATATTTTTATGGATATTTTACAGCATCCACCCTGAAAGCCGAACAGGTCAACCATCCGAGTACTCATCAGAGAAAGACGGACAGAGATGGGCGGGGGTCTAAAAAGTAAAATCGAAACTCTGCAGCGCAAAACCTGCATTCTAATTTGAAGCAAAGGAAATGAAGCATAGGCCATGCGGCTCTCTGCAAATTTCACGCTTCACTGACGCAAAGCAGCTGTCTATCTTTTACTCTGACTGAGGCATCAGGACATTGTTTTAATCATTTATTCTCCTTTTATTTGTATATATTCTTTTAATATGTTAAAAAAAACATTTATATGGTTCTTGATCGAAAATGAAAATAAAATACGCGATTCAGCACTCCAAATACTGAGAAAATCAACGGAGATGCACTTTCTCCTCAGGCCAGATACATGTGGGTTATTTTAATGGCCAGCAGGACGGATGAGTCCTGCTGAAGCACTCTTAAGGCAAAATAACAGCTCCTACTAGCCCAGCTGGCCTCTTTTTGACTTGACAGTAACCTCATACATGTTTATGGTCAGTTGTTACGTACCCCGCAGGACTGCCGTCGTTGCAGGTGACTGATGTGTTCTCCAAAAAGTTCAGCCTCATGTCGTAGTCAAGCTTTTGCGCCGAACAGGGGTAAAGGGACTGCGCAAGGTTCTTCACTTGTGTCATGAAGTTATCCATGTTCTCCTCCACCGCGGTGAAATCCAGAGGGAAGCTCTCGGTGGTATCACCCCGGTCTGCCCGGTAAGTGGGAGGAGGCGGTGAGCGTCGCGGTTGTGGGTTGCGGCCACCCCGAAACCTCCGTGCGCAAAGAGCTCCGGACTGCATCAGTACCAACAGCAGCACTGATGAAACCACTCTGATCAGTGTCATCTTTGTGACGTCCTTTCTCCAAATTCTCATTTAAAAACAAAAACAAAACAAAAAAAACACTTGTCAGCTTCCAAAAGAGACAAATTAAATGTCAGGTAAAATCAAAAGTCCTCTGAGACCACTTGTAGCCACCCGCTGAAATAACTGGAAATACTTTCAGGCTTAATTTTGGTTTTCTTTCACGAGTGCGCCTAAGACCACTTGTAGCCACCCGCTGAAATAACTGGAAATACTTTCAGGCTTAATTTTGGTTTTCTTTCACGAGTGCGCCTACAACTCTTTCCTCATCTGTCTGGTACAACTCAAGCCCTTCTGGACCAAGCACACAAGCTTGAACGACAACACTGGTGCCATGCGCTTGTTTTTTATTCAAACTTTCCCCCCTTGTGTGACCGTCCAGCCAATCACAGGAGCGGGGCAGGACTCAGGGCATGATCAAGTCTGGCAGACTAACTCCCTCCCCCCCTTTTAATTTATAGAGGGAAAAAAATGTCCATGCGTTGGTTCTTTTGATCCGCAATGTTTTATTTGATGTGGTGGCTTTTATTGGCCTTGAAATGCCCATTTCCCATTCCACCACAAATTTATGAAGTGAGAATATGCATCTTGTTACACACTTGCTTGAAAAAAACAAAACATAAACTGGCAGAGTTGCGTCAATATTTAGCCAGGTTATTTTTAAGAGTTTACCTATTATAATTTTTTAAAATTATTTTTCAACACTTTTAAATGTAACTTAAAAGTAAAAGTTGATCATTTTTCACAGAGCACCGTCTGTTATCGCTACTCCACGCCCCACCTGGGAAAGAAAAGTGCAGACCTCTTAAAAATAAAAAAAAATAAAAAATCAGTTCCAGTTCTGACGAGTTGAGTTGCTCACGTTTTGCTTTAGGTTTAGAAAAAGGGACTTAGACACCCCCCGCCCGCCCCCCCCCCCCCCAACCCCTCCTTTTTTATCCAGATGGGGCCTCCAAAAGATCAAAGCAACCATCACTCTTTCTCCCCCTCTTTTCACCTCCTCCCTCCCACTTCAGTCTCTTCCAAACTTTCCTGCTCTACTGTATATTTTAAGTCGAGCAGAGCATCCTGATGGGAAGCCAGCTTTTTAACACAGGAATGCCTCGTTACAGTTGAGGTAGGCTTCCCTTGAACAACCTCTCATTTTAAGGACACATTTAAGTTAAAGTGTAGCCCACAGGGCAAAAGGGATCGTTCATCAAAGTGAGACTTCATGATGGTGTTTTGGTGACGTTTGTCGTTTTGACTTGAGCTCATTGGACAGGACATTACAGGGATTTCTAAAGTCAACCGAATATTTTTAACAACACTTACACACACTTTCATATTTATTTTCACAGATAGTATTTTTGTGACGCTACACCACTTTTTGTCATGCCCACAAGAGTTCTGATGTGAACTCTAGCCTTAGATAGCTTATTGATTAGCGCTGTATCAGCTTTGTGGGAGCAGGATTAGGATAAGCCTGTGTTTTTAATACAATCTCCTCATACCAACTCATCACAATTTTCATAACAATCCACGAAGGCAAGAGCTCTGAAATAGAAAACAGAACTCCAAGACTTATTACGACGCATTGCTGAGAGAGGGCTGCAACTGCTTGGAAACTGGCTGGTCAAATTGTGGTCACACTTTAGCCTCCACGTAGCCAAATAGTTCTTTTTTCACATTATAGACTTTGCAATAGATAGTTTCATTTGTGTAACTTGTAAGAAAGTACTCTCTGAACAATTAAATTAAACTGCTGAAATAAAGTTAAAATAAAGTGGACAAGTTAGATGGATCAGGTAGACGTAAAACACAGAACACCATCAGTCTAAAACAGCTTGACATCCTCTCAGAGAGAGCCTCCCGCTCACTGTAGCCCCATGGTTAATCAGCGGGCCGAAAGAATGTCAAACTGTTTTGAGCCAGGTAAGATGGATATGAAGTCACCACCAGGATGGATGGTATTAATTGGGAACTTCAAACAGAGGCTTGTATAGATTAAAACATGTGGTAGGGTCCAGGAGAAGTGGCTCTGTCACAGACTGAGGCCAGTCACTTTGACCCATACTGCCCTGTTTTATCACACGTCATTCTCAAAAATGTAACCCTTAAATCACTCGCAGATGGACGTCGGCCCCTGACACACTCTCTAACGTGAGGAGATGCCCTGGTGGTGAAGCATCGTCTGACTGAAGAAGTGAGAGCTGCAGATGCTCTCGCTTTGAGGGTAGAAATCTGTAGATTCAAAGAGCGAACGTAAAGGCTTTCTCATTTAATTTGAACAAAACAACTCAAGTGCCGGAGACAAACTTTGAAACACCAGGCAGTCCTGCTACTGTTGGTGCATGGTGGCTTGTTCTCTGCTAAGTACCTTGTTTGAACTCCAAGTATTAAGCTCTTCTGGCTTTCACTTGTAATTCTCTCTCTCCCCTTTTCCTTGCCTCCCATTCTCTTTGCGTAGCATAGACACAAATTTTGAATGGATTAATCCTAGAATTAGGTCATTTGAAAATGACCCAGCTGTTCTGATGGCAGTCCCTCAGAAGTGCCCCCGTAGCCCCCACCCCAACCCCAGGCCTCCTGTGAAAGTCAAAGCTTGTCTTTCATCTCCGATCAGTTGCATGTGCCCTCACAGATCCACAGGTTTTACTGCTTAAGTCTGGGCTGGCAGCATTGATCATGTGACCATTGCCTGCCTAGTGTTTATACACATCATAGCCCCGTCTGTCTACACAGCCTGCCAGTTCTGCTCACACATTCCCGTCGTCCATCTCGCCTTGCCGGGTAGTTTTGATTCGCACATGCTGTTGTCGAGGATCCATCCGCGATCATCAAATCCCGCTAGTTGGAACTGTTAGGTCAGGTTACATCAAAGAGATCAGGAGGGATCAGCCTTTTGAAAGGGACATGCTCTGGCTCACATCATCAGAAACAGGTGGAGGTCCTCATCAGGAGAACAAAGGAGAGATCGCCATCTATAAAACTTTTATATTTCATAGAAGAGTTTCTTTAAATTCCCACACACAACCTACACAGCACCAGTATAAAACACATGATGGCAGGTTGGGCATTGTGGGACTGAACCAAAGTACTAAATTCCACCAAGGTCACAACAGCAAATCTTATGTCTTAGTGCTATTAAGCCACAAAGTGTTTATGTGCAGAAATCTGCTAATAAAAGATGACAGAAGGAGAACTAGAAATTTGTTCATGTGTTACGAATTAGCTGAAAAGCTGACAGACCCTTCAGCAGATCTGTATATATTGTAGTAATGACTCTTAATTTTTCATCCTGCCAGTAATATAACACCAGATATGGAAATTTCCTTTAGGTGCTTGTCATTGAGGAGACATGCACTTAAAAAGAAGACTAATATTGGATGTTTTTTAATGCAAATATATAGATTTCACAACAACTTCACTTATAAGTTGATATGACTGTAACGCTAGAGGGCTTTGACGTTGCGCCCCTGCGAAAACGGTTTCAGCCTCGGCTTCTGTTCTGTGTCACCTTGAGGCAAACCTCCGGAAGCAGGCCCCCTTAATTTCATGTTGAAGCTATTGTTTAAAACCCAAAACAAACATGTACAGAGGTTTTTTGGGTGTTAACACACCGTGGAGTTCCTTTCATGTACCCTCACCACATGTTCCTGATATTACCCAGACAATCGGTAAACAACCTTGATCTCGACTTAAGTCAAGAGGTGCCATCTAAGATGTGAATGTAAATGGGGAGTAAGAGAGTAAGAGAGGCAGGAGACATCTGTCGAGCAGGCTCTCATTTTGTAAGAGGAGGCGGTCTATTGGTTACAGATGATGCCCTGTTTGATAAAAATGAACTCTTTCAAGATAGGACAGCTTGCGTTTGGGGTCTCTCTGGCACTGAGGGGTAATCAAATAGTTCAACTGACAGGTCAGCTGCTTGTTATTCATCTTTCATCTGAGTGACAGTCACAAAGTAGCTGCTGTTGCCTCTATACATTTCTGTCACGTCATTCGTACTAAGCAAGATGGATGTTTGCGTTTGTCAGGGCGGGTGCACATGCGTGTTTCACGTCTCGGCGTCTGCATGTGTGTAGGAATGTGTGCTGGAGGATGACTGAGGTGGACCAGGTTGTGTCGGAGGCACCGGTGCGCGAGCGTGCGGCCTTCCTCCTGGAGTTTTCCACTCATGCCTCGTGCCTGAATCACCCTTTTCAATGCCCTCTACCTGGTAGTGACGGAGGAGGGAACACAGACCAATTACCATTCGAGACCTGCTATTATTATCATCAGAGAGGCGGCAGCCCTCCTGCCCCTGCGCCTATTCTCCTCTCGAGCGAGACAGAAGGAGAATCAGTCCCTTTAGTCTCGGAAATGTTTATTTATGCCACAGTTGTGCCAAAGGACATGGAAAAGCCCTTATTACAGGTCATGACAGTAAAGCCACAACACATTATTCACTTTCCGTCCCTTAACCTGGTATTCTCTATGGGGAAATTCTTTTGAAGTCCACACCCTGTTGTAAAACATGGTCGTTATTCAGTTATGTGAGAGCTGCATTTGTAGCTGTTTTTTTTTTAAGATGCAGACTTTAAAGCAGCCGGGCAGGAAGACTTGAGAATCCCCATAATTATTTGTTTAATCTTGGTTTTATGAAGAATTAAACATATCAAAGAGAAAGAGCTGTTGACATGCAACATAAATCTGATTTGTGAAAAACCGGTAATGCCAGTTTGGAGGGCATTGATTAAAAAAAAGTCTTAAGGGTAATTTTGGACCAGATTTTCGTGTCTGAGACAATCAGCCCATCTTCTGACTACACAATCCACTGAACCACTGGGACACCATTTGCACATGATACGTGGCTCATTATTTCCGACACTCTTTTAACACCAAGCAGCCGTTTTCTTTTATCCTCTCGCCACGAAGATGAGGCTACTGTAATCAAAGAAGACAATGATCAGTGCCAGCCTCTTGGCCTGGACTGGTACCTGCTTTGATGTCATATTTCGGTGTAAAGCGGGTTGCGGCCGATGCCAAAGAGCACCCCTAGTCGCCAACTGTCTGACAAGCTGCCTTTCATCAGAATGACATCACTCTGTTACTTGATTACTTTCCATGGATTCTTCCAGGCCTGGGAATGTTCTCCCGGGAATCTGAAATCATCATCCCCGCCTTTACACCCTTACTTTTAGAATGAAAGAAACACACATCTGAGGCACACATTACTGCGTGTGGCATACATCGAGTATTTATAATCCAAGCTAACAGTACGCTGTTTGTACTGTGAGGCACTTCCCTTAAGATTTTTCCCAACCTGGCAGAAAAAAAAAGATGTAAAGTAGTACTACTACTTTGTGATTCTCGCAAAACCAGTGCAGTTTATACACGCAGACGGCGCAAAGAGACAAAATGAAACGTGAAAAACAAAAACAATGCGATCATTCAAGTCAACGTTTTCCTGACCGAGATTTTCCCTCAGTGGCAGAGAGAGTGAGAGAGAGCAGTGATAAATTACAAGGTAGAATCTGAAGTGTTTGCTTTTGGAGGAAACTGAGGAAACTGCTGCACGAGGTGGATATTTATACCCTCTTTCTCCACCGGCAAACCAGCAGCATTGCCTCTCTGCCCAGCGTCAGCTTCACAGGACCACTGTCTGTGTTCACCTGTAGGTCTGTGGAGCAGACTGGCTCTACTCCCCACATCACAGGAACTCTCCTGTAGATGTCATGAAGATCAAGGTGTGTGAGCTCCTCTGACCATCCTGAGACTGGAAACTAGAGTTTAGGATTTTCAAAAGGAAAGGGGGGGGGGAAGCATTTCAAAGGATTAGAAAGAGAGAGAGTTTGTTTATTCTCAGCAGAGAGAAAATGGAGAAAATGGCTGCATATCTTCAAGCGGCTGAAGTGGCACAGACAGCACATAACTAATGAGGCTGCCAAGTCCCCATTACCCTTTGATGTATTCAGATGCAGGAGCATGTATCCTCTTACAAACTCTGGTAGGTGTAAGTATCATTGTACGATTTGAATGAGGTCAAGAACCACTTCCTGTAAAAGCAACATGCGTGTCATCCCGAAAATGATTTCATCTCTGGTCTCAAGGTCACCTGGGGTTGGATAGTAGAAAAACATCACCTTCCTTTATTCAGAACGTGGTGATGTATCTGTTCAGGAATAGACAACACCCACTTCCCTCTCAAGTTGGTCATTTGTGGGAAGAAGAAAGTGTTACTCAAGCTCTACTCACGCAGTCATCACAAAAACTCATGTTGTCTTCGTGATGACTAACGAGAAGATTGCTACCAGCACCATTCACTGCCTCTGTCCATTTTTGATCTTTTCATAATTCAAATTCCTGGAATTAGGAGATGGACTCTCTCTGAAAAAAACATTTGGGAAGCCGGTAAATGTGAAGACTTTCAGTGATTCCTCTAAAAGTGTTGCCTTTTTCTTCACTGTAGGTCTTCAGACCTGGAAAATAATGGAAGTACATAAAAAACAGTAATAATCCTCAAGTGCGGCGTGCGAACATCGGGAAAACAAGGAGCACTTCCATCAAAGCGAATGCCGTCACATCTGGAGGACAGGTGTAGTCCTGTTTCTTGTGTTTCAGAAATTTCTCCTTAATTTACTTATTTAAGAGCGCACCAAAGTGAGAGTGAAGCAGTTATGCACCTCTGGATTTGATATGGGAAACCATAGCAAATGAAAGCACGGCAGGGCAGGTAGGCAAAGGACAACTGCAACGCGTCTGAAGCGTAACCTGTTCTCCGGCTCTCACTTTGAAACCAGATGAAGATCGGCTGTGGCCCCGAAGTCATTACACCTTCAAAGGTAATTAACACATGGCTTTTGTTTTGGACGATGAGCCCCAGATTATGTCGGTACAGATGGTGAGGGGGCAGACGACAGATACCGAGAGCAAGGTGTGCTTGGATGTGCTTTCATGTCAGCAGGAAGTGCTTGACCCTTGGCCCCCTCTTGACCTCAAATCTAGCCTGTCAACACCACTTCCTTGAGTGCCCTGTAAAGATTAGCATGTGGTCAAAGACAGAAGGCCTTCCGACCTTCGCACGATGAGCAAGGGGACTCAGCTGGCATCTTTGCCCTGCAACACCTTTTGCCAGTTATGCTAATGTAGGGTTAGGAGATCAAAGGCTTGTTTTTTGGTAAGACTTAAGAATTAAACTACAACATTAGTGTGTGGAACATTTGAGCTGGGATCAGTAATGCATTTCTTGATGTTTTTCATCACAAACAGATCTTTTTTCTGATGTGTTTCAATGATTTCAGCTTGTGACTCATGCTGTGCTACAAAAACACCACCTGACTTGTCTCTTGAGGTGGTAAATAGCTTTACTTCCTCTGATGCCATCATGGAGAAATAAAAGTCTTCTCTTGACCTTGAAGATAAGTCACGTTTCCCTTTATGGCATCTGATTTGTCTACCAGTACAGATACCACAAGTATCATCATAAAAACATATTTTTTAGTAATCTGTTACCAAAATATTAATCTGTAAAAGATTCTGCTTCATTTAATGAACTGTAAAAGACATGTTAGATTATGGGAAATAGCTCTTATCATTTTATTGCTAATAGTCAAATGAGAAGATTGACAGTTCATATGAATGCAATGTATTAAACAAGCTCAAATAAAACTGGAACCAAAGGGGAACAGTTTGATTGGTCTGTTTCACACATAACCAAATACCCCTCATCAGCACCTTACTAATTAACACATTATTAATTGCATTTGTCCAATTAGTTTCCAGTGCAAAAGGGATTATTTGACATTTAAGTTTATAGTCATTACTTTTCATATTGTATACATCCATTATAACACTTCCATGGATCAACTTGATTGATTTTGCACTTTAAAGTGTAGCAAGTTGGTTTACAACTGTGCAGCTCAGCAGAGTTACAGTATTGCCAGTGATCGTCACTGCTGGCTGCCATATTTTGCAAACATTTAGGCTATAACTGGCCAAGACTTTGCCCACACATTGTACTAAAATATTCTACATTAAAACTGCAGGTTAACTTGCATAAACACCAAATAATATAATAACTTGTGCAGTCTGGGAACTCACTGGCTAGCTTACTCACTTATCCCGTGGTTGCAATGATATACTTTTTAAGGCTTTATTTAGTTGTCCAGCTCAAGACTTCCAATTTTTGTGTCCCAGTCATTTAATAAAAATGTAGATGAATTTAAAAAAGCCAGTCAAAGGTAAAGTGTCATCAGATGATAGTTGGTTTTGAGACCACATTTCAGCAAACACAGTTGCTCTTTTGTTCTCAACAAGGACCGTATGCAGCCAACTCCTGCTCACATGGTTTTGTAATTGATGGTTTTTCACGATTAGTCACATGAACTCAACCTACAGAGAGATTAAAACCACCAGTATAAAGCCTTTTTTACAGATTCTTGGTATATCTGTTTATAGTTGCAGTTAGCTATCTAGTTATGTAGCATTGGCGTCACAGTCAGTGCTGGTGGAACTGATCAGATGGATGGAACTGGCTAGAAAATTGGTTGTTGATCCTCCAGATACTCTGCAGATACACCTGTCGGTGTGCAGAAGTATCTGGCTTGAGTTAAAGTCTTTCAAAATGTCTTTTCTGTTGCTAAAGGGATTACATACAAACACATTATGATGGAGATGGAATTGAGCACTCTAGGAAGACAACTGGATTCCTTTTTGTTTGAGAAGACCTTTGCCTCTCATCCAAGAGGCTTAAATTCTAAAACAAATGTCAGAGAGTCCAAGTATTTAACCCATAGTGGGGTGCTCACCCCTTTGGAAGTGGTCCTAAGAGTCACTGGTGCTCCCTGTAAACAGGATGAGGATAACCAGCTGATAAGGTAGATTAATATGACTTTTTTAAAGTTTTCTGATGCTATTTAGCTGACCTTTATTTAAATGAAATTACATTTTGTATTGTTTCTGATTTGTTTTTAATTATTCAAAAATGAGAAATTCCAACTTAGGACCAGCTAACTTCTTGTCCAGATGGATACACTGTAACCCATTCATGTCTGAGAGCGTATCAGCATAGTATAAAAGTATTGAAAGCATTATAATTCAAATAGCAGTGGTAAACTCCACATGTTGTCAGTCAGGGGCATTGGACCACTTCAAATAAACAATGTCTGTGTCTCTGCAAGAATCAAACACAAAGTGATCCCTACAGTTTAATATGAATTACCTCAAGCAGACATTTGGATCTGTGGGTCAGCAGCCTGTCTCAGGAGAGTGTTTGATGATGCCGTTTTATTGTTTCAGAAGGTCAAGATCTTCAAAGCTCTCCTTCTGTTCTCCACAGGGCACCCGGGCAGCAGCTGTCAGAATACACTCGGCTTTGTGTTTATGTACGAGAGAAGAGGTAGGTCAAGCCTCCTCTCATAGAACTGTTTTTACTGGGGGGTGGGCGCTCGGTGGACACCATAATATTGTTGTTCTGCCCTTTTGTGCTGAAGAGAGGGGAGCGTGTGAATACTGTCACAGTGGACGTCACCGCTCACGGCTCGACGCTGATCAAATAGCCTTTTTGGCATGATTCAGCAGTATGTGCATGCGTGTCAGTGAATGTGTATGTGTGCGAATTGCTCAAACAAAACACTGCTCCACTTGGGTTTAAGATCAAATGTCTCCTCTGTGGTCCGGTAATGCAGTGTGTAAGATCTTTTACACAGGGGCCGCGAAAAGTCATGTCCAACCAAAGTTATTTGGACAGGTTTACGCAGCGGACGATCTGATCTGACTTGCTGCCATATTATCAGCTCCCATAAAGCATCACTCAGTTCTGCTGTGTAGAATACTTCAGAGATTATATTTTTTTAGGCAACAATATTTCTACAAACACCTTCATGCTATCATTGTGATCGATCCTTTTTGGACATACATCCCAGTGGAAAAAGGGTGTAGCTTGAGCTTCTCCAAAAGCACAGTTAAAAGGCAGCTAGCCCAAACCACTTTCTCCTCATAGTCCTCTAAAAGGATATTATCCAACGTTTGTTCTTAAGATCTTCTGATGAAGACCAAAGAAGGTGATTTAGATCAATAGTAGTTTATTGGTTGAACAAAAAAGCCAAATGATGTTGTTGTTGGGTTCTTCTTTCACCTCCAATCTGCAGGAGAGGGGGAGGACCTATGACAGTCTAAATGACAGTGGTTTACACTGGTCATGAAAATTGTTAGGAAAACTGGTAGGAAGACTGAAGCCACCAAGAATGCAGTGATAAGACAAGGACGATGTGGGTTTTGTGGACTAGTTCCAACACTATTTCCCTGACCTCTTTGGCTGACCAGCCTGAATTGCTGACTTTTCTTAAGGTCACTCCAATGCTCCTCCACCCTCTCCCTTCCCTCTGTATAGGAAAGACTCCCTCCTGCCCCTGCTACCTGTTTTCTGGCTGCTTTTCATGCCACTGCTATGCCTTTCAAGTGTTGATTTGCTTAAAACGTACACTTAAGATGGTCTGTGGTTTGCGCCTTTGATAACTGGAATGCTGTTTTGGACATACTTACACAGTTACGTGTGAAAAGGCAACAACCGTAAGCCAATTTATTTTCCAGCTTTGCAGACAAGTAGACATAAGAGTTGCTTTATATGGTTGTTTATCTTTTCCTTTGACTGTTAATTTTTCTAAAATGACTGCAAATAACCATTTGTTGTCAGAACTGTCAGAGACAATTTTCATCATGATAATTCCTGTTCCCAAGCCTTTTTCCACACATGACGCACATAAAAAAAATTCATTAGTGTGTTAAAGTGATGGCATTTTGTCATTCAGACAGAGGGCACTTTTATGTTGAGTTCATTCAGACATACTGTACCTGCAGTAGAGAAGGAGAGAAAGGAACCACTTGTGCAATGTGTGTGCAAAAGACATGTTCTGCAGTGACTTGTGTTGCAGTGGGCATGAAGAGCATACGTAATTTGTACTCATGGTCTTTTGGTTTTTGTATTTTTTTTTTATTATTATTGCTATCGTTACTGAAAGCAAGTCCATGAGTGTGTGTGTATGTGTAGAAGTGTGTTTATATGTGGTGCACGGTGCTGTAGTGTGAGAGAGCTGCCCTTGCTGCAATCCCTATCCTAATGAGGAGACACATACCATCTTTATCTTAGTATTTTAGCAAAATCACAAAGCCAACAACACAACGCAAAGTTGAAAACCAGTTGACTGCAGCACAAGTGCAAAAAACCACCTCGATAGGCAAGCGTACTAACAATTGCAAGAAACTGAACCATTGTGAACCGGTTTTCTATGATCCCATCACCATTTACTAGCTTTGTGCTAACGTGTTGTCTGTGCAGATGCTTGCAAAGTGCTGATGTCATGTTAGCAGTGGACACGGTAACGTCCATATCCACACTCCTCAAAAGCTGTAGACTGCTTTTCTATTTTTCTCCTCTCTTGCACACAAACTGTAATCAGCTGATTGTACGGCAAGAAGTTCTCTGGAAGAAAACAGCATGTTTCATGTTTTATTTTTCATTCTGTCTTCCTGTCATGCAGATTATTGAAGAACCTTTGTAACAAAAGTAATAACCTAATTGTAATTATAATGTAATTACTAAATTCAGTAGAGTAATGTGAAAATGTAATGTGATTGCAGCAATGCATTACTTTGGAATGGGCTATACTCAGCAGTGAGCTGAGGAACTCACAGACGCACAAGCGACAAACAACCTAGCTCAACAACCTAGCTTTGTTATGCACCCCCTGTAACCTGATCGTTTTTGAAGAAATAACACAATGCTGATTATGTGCAGGAAGTTCAGCGCCATATATAAGCCTATCTTCTTTGCAGCACTGGTATAAGATGTTAAACACACACTTTCAGCAAACCAGACTTTTGTCATATCATCAATACTGTAGCAAAGCAGCATCAGCAGGAAGGGATTAGTGCTCAAACAAAATGCTGTCACTTTGATCATTTCCTACTGGTCTTTGATGTCAGTGCTCTTGAAAGGGCCGATAATGATGTTTAATTGATTATGTAGAATGAACTAGCTTGGTTTGCTCCCATATTATTCATTCTTCCTCCTTTTCGTGTGTTCCTCCAAAAGAAGATCGCTTGCATGCCATATTGCCCCTTCCCTTTCTTCTTGTAAAACAAATAAAGACGTCAAACATCAAAGCCATTCTTGGTTAATAAAAGAAGACCTCAAATATTTTCCATTATGTTTAACATGGTTTTGGGTTTCGCCAACCAGAGGAATAACAACAGGACAGAATAAAATTCCGCTTTTTTGTTGTGCTCCATTTCTGCTTTACAAAGGTTAAGCAGGCCAAACTTGAACCTGCACTTTGATGTTGTTAGGTCTGAGTATTCAAAAGGAGCCTTTCTCTCTTCGACTTCTCTTCAGAGACCCGAGTCCCCCCTCACTCATCCCTCCACACACTCTTCTGCTCTCTCTCTCTCTCCTTACTGTCCTTTTCCACCCTTGTGATTATGATATCCTGAGTCCCCGGCTAAAACAACAGTCTGTCAGAGGATCACTTTCCTTTGAAGTCAGCGTCAGTAAGTTGCGTTTCTGTCTTGGGCCAGAGCACTGACCCCTGACCTGCAGTGATTACTTCCGTGGCGCAGCCAAGCAGAGATAACTGTAAATGCACTCCTTTGATATCTACTTGAGAACAGGAGGCTGAGCCTGAAGGGAAACACAATGATGCTCTGGCATCTTAGCATGTGTGTGTGCACATGCTCACAAAGATAGACAGACAAGGCACCATATGGCAGAGGCCAAGAAAACATGGGGATGACGTCCTGATCAAAGCTGTACCACAACGATATTTGAAGCTCTTTGAATCTGAATCAGAGAAGCTTTGTGAAGAGCTGGGACTAAAATGTAGCACCCAAGCCTTCCTGTGGTACAAATCTTAGGTGATAATTTAAGAATACGTAATATAATGTGCATAAGTTATAAGCCAGAAGTTTGCTTCCAAGGATGCAGACTTTCTTCTAATTAAAAAAATTTTTTTTGGACATTTCCAGTCCAATCTTCATACCTGACTATTTTCACAGGAATGTTTTGTTGTTGTTTTTTGTTGACCCACCTGTGAATCATCCAATCCAATCATCCTTTTAGAATGTCCTTCAAGAAGCCTAGAGAACTATTCCTGAAGACTACTTAAAGAAATTTCAAGAAAGCTTGCTTAAGAGAGTTTAGGCTGTGTTGAATAATAAAGATGATCATATCAAATATTGACTTTCAAGCTCGATAGGACTGTATAAACTCTGTTTTTGCCTTTTATACTGTATTTTCATTTATGTATGCACATTTTAATAAATTGCTGCACCAGTTTCCAAATTCTCCACCAAAACATGGAAAAACGATGGGTTCTATTTGTAGCATAGACACGCGAGAGGTATCAATATTCAGACCTGCCATCAGGAATGTTTTCTTGCAACTGAATTAATGAGTTTTGTCTTCTTCTATTCATTTTTGATCCTGATGTCAGGAAATCCTCCTATTATCTGATGGTGGCTCCTGCTATTAACTACTTTTCTAGCAGGAACCACATATACAGAAATATTTGACAGAGCATGTGATGCATGAAAGAATACAAATGAAGAATTTAACCACCATCACTCACCATCAGTAATTGTTAGAGCACAAAGAATTTCTTGGTATTCTGCAGTTTTTTCCCCCCTCCTGCAGACACCCCCTTTTCTCTAGGATGTCCTTTTATGTTTGAGATGAGTATTTAGTCAGAATGACAGTCCATTTTCATCTGTGTCCAGATGGCAGACTAAAAGTTACAACCACAAAAAAAAGAAAAAAAATGCAAGGATAATATTCGTTCTCACATTCTGTGCCGCAACAGCCAAACCCACCGTCGTAGCTGCGTTTCAGAATAGTGTTGCAAAGCTCTTATAATCACGTATTGTTTAAATCAACCTGATTGAGGGGGTTTAACTCAGAGAATGCCATTTTAAGCCCAACACTCATACAAAGGCATATATAGTCATTACTGGAATGACTGTTGACATGTTCTGCTAAACAAGACCAGAGTTAACCGCACTCTCATGTGAGGGACAATAGAAGATGAGCAGATGAGAGCTCCTGATGGGGACTAACTCGCTCTTCATCTTCAGCTATGATTATAGCCTTTCTTTTTTTTTCACTTAGTGCTTCTAGTCGACTGTGGTATTTTTTTCTACTCTTTTTTTTTTGTTGTTGTTCAGAAGAGAAGAAAAAAGCTGAAAGACTAGCATGCTGTTGGACTAAATGTCATGTTCAAGCTGAAAATAGTAAAGACAAAACCTTGTAATTTGCAGAATGCTTTTGTCATCTTTACCTCTATTTTATTTTTTTTAGCGCAGAATGAATGCCACATATGAGACGCGGGGAATCAAAAGAAGCTGTGGAATGCGTCGGGATAAAAAGGAACAAAAAAATGGACAGCAGTTGTTACTATATATGTCATTTCACACCCAAATCATATTCAGTTCACATCTTGGAATAACATTCTCACAGAGGGCAAAATAAGACGAGCAGTACAAGATGTAGGAAAAGGAAATCAGAATAGTTTTAAAAGAAAATAAAGATGTAGAGTAAAAGTACCTAATAATGCTTAGGTGGAATCATACCACCATAATATGGTGATATATATATATATATATATATATATATATATATATATATATATATATATATATATATATATATATATATATATATATATATATATATAACACCCAGCACGCCCCTGCGGGCGGTTTATCCTTCAAGCTCGGGTCCTCTACCAGAGGCCTGGGAGCTTGAGGGTCCTGCGCAGTATCTTAGCTGTTCCCAGACTGCGCTCTTCTGGACAGAGATCTCCGATGTTATTCCCGGGATCTGCTGGAGCTCCGATTACCACGGGGACCACCGTTACCTTCACCCTCCACATCCTCTCGAGCTCTTCTCTGAGCCCTTGGTATTTCTCCAGCTTCTCGTGTTCCTTCTTCCTGATATTGCTGTCATTCGGAACCGCTACATCGATCACTACGGCCGTCTTCTTCTGTTTGTCTACCACCACTATGTCCGGTTGGTTAGCCACCACCATTTTGTCCGTCTGTATCTGGAAGTCCCACAGGATCTTAGCTCGGTCATTCTCCACCACCCTTGGGGGCATCTCCCATTTTGACCTCGGGACTTCCAGGTTATACTCGGCACAGATGTTCCTGTACACTATGCCGGCCACTTGGTTATGGCGTTCCATGTATGCCTTGCCTGCTAGCATCTTGCACCATGTGCTGGATTGTCTCTGGGGCATCTTTACACAGCCTGCACCTGGGGTCTTGCCTGGTGTGATAGACCCCAGCCTCTATGGATCTTGTACTCAGAGCTTGTTCTTGTGCTGCCATGATTAGTGCCTCTGTGCTGTCTTTCAGTCCAGCTTTGTCCAGCCACTGGTAGGATTTCTGGATATCAGCCACCTCCTCTATCTGCCGGTGAAGGGGCCTGTCCTTCCATGATGGTTCCTCGTCTCCCTCCTCTTTCTTGGGTTTCTGCTGCTTGAGGTATTCACTGAGCACTCGGTCAGTTGGGGCCATCTTCCCAATGTATATATATATATATATATATATATATATATATATATATATATATATATATATATATATATAAGTAAACTAAAAATCACTGAAACAGACTTTTATTGTCCGCTTCAAGAAATAATTTGTGTCGGGAAGATGCAAATCAGGCATGTGGAACAAAGTCTGGGAATTCTCCATATCCTAAAATACACAAAATAATGCCTTAATAAACACTTCTGCAAGCCCTCCCCCTTTTTTCAAAGTTTGTGCTAATTTCCCAGTCTTTCATATGATCTCAGCACTACATATGAGCCTCAGCAATTTGAGGTGTCCCCAGAAGCTTATGCTGTTTCAAGCATCTACCTCAGGAGGGAGCTGCAACTGCTCATGATTCTGCTAATTTCAGTCGCAACCACCAAGTGCAGACTTTGTCACCTCACCTCCACTACATGCTTCTGCACCCTATCCCTTCATGACACATGAGAAACACATAAATGAGTCGTGTGGCTACTACTGCTCTCACTGAAGATGACATGACAGTGAGTGTGCCGTTTTCTCATCTGTTCACTATTTCCTCTGCTGACAGTCAGATGATGATTTGGATGGTGACTTCCTTTCACCTTCTTTTTATTTCATTTATTTTCATCCTCATATTGGTTCTGTGCACGTTGCGTGTAATTTCACCCCTCTCTGGTATTGTGTTCGTTATTATATTTATCCTGTCAGAGTAAATGAAGAGTTCATGTAATGCGCTTGTTTATTTGGCAGGGCAGGGCAGCTCTTTCATCTCCTTTCTGTAATTACTTCAATTAGTCATGTGAGGAGGGAGGGGTTTCAGCTGCTGTCTCTGGGATTATAATTTACTCCCATGTCACTGTTGCAAGTAGTCAATCAAGTAGCCATTTGAATCTAAGGTAAAGGGTGTGAACACCCTTCAAACAAAGAAATAAGATTAGTGATTTATAAGCACTGCCTTTAAAAGTATATGATGTTATCCTATGCCTTTGAAATAAATAATTGTAAATAATTGGACCGCTCCCATGGTAACATCTCCACGCTAACAGCATCAGCGCCACCAGCTCTTTGCTGATATGAACTTAGTTTAGGGGTAGAATCGGGTCAGAGAGAGGGGACTGCTCGAGGAGACATAACTTTGAAAACTCCTTTCATGTTGTGGACAAGCGATGAACTTCTGTTGTAATTTATTGCCGGTGTGATTTTTAAAAGCACCCCTTCCCCAGCTCTTTGAAGTGAGAATGGGTCTGTTTTTCCTCTGCAATGGTGTCACTGCCTGCCTGGTTCTTGTCTGTTATTGGATCAAATGGAATCCCCTTTCAGTGTCCAAATGTCTGGTCAGGTTTGTCTACAGCAGAGCAGGAGAATTACACTTGAAAATGCAGTTCTGTCTAACAGGTGTTTGAACAAATCTGTTGACTTATCCCAGATGACAAGAAGAAGATTACAAGAGATATGTTTGACACTTACTGTAAAGTATATTTTATCCTTAGAGGAACTTTAAAGGAAGAGTTAATGAATAAATCTATGTGCATACAGACGTATTCACGTAACAGTGTCTCTGTTCTGAATGCTTGCAACGCTTTGAACACTAGTTGTCTTGTATATGTGAAAAATGTGTCGACTTTAAACCTTCCCTGTTTTTTGGCATAGAATATTCATGTTAGAGTTGTTTTCTAATTTAGCATGAGCATCAGATATTTTAACTGGCTAACCTCCTGTTGCCTAATGACATAATCTAAAAGGACTGTTAAGCTGCTCCAGACTAGAATTTAAAACTCAGAAGATACTTAATTCATCCAGTTCATTGGATGAATTTGCAGCATTTCTTTTTTTGGAACCAAGTAAGAATTTTTCAGATGTTTTGGATGCGAATGAACAGATCTGACCAATCAGACCAGGGGATTTGGTAACAAATACATCGTAGCTCATAATGCACACCTTTACAGCATATAGAAATCGTAAACTTACACTGTTTTACTTCAGAGACACAGCTAGAGGCTGCCCTGGGTCAGTCGGCTCTGTGAAATTATTTCTCAGACTTCTCAAATGTGGTCGCATCTCCGCTAACGAGAACTCAAACTGCCCCACACAACATGCTGAAATGCATGCACAAAAGCATTTGTAATACAGCACCAACTCCTGGATGAAACCCAGAAATACACTCAGTGTGTGATGGCCTTTACCGACAGCTGCTAGCCACTAATTTAACAGCTAATGTGGCATTCGGGTACTTGCTAATCGTTAAACGGCTAACAGTAATGGGCGTGCCATCGTTGATGAAAGAATTAATAAATGATAAATGAACAGAGTTTTACTGTCGTCTTTGTTCCGTCTTCCTTCCCTCAGCCCCAACTGTTCGCAGCAGATATCTGCCCCTCGCTGAGCCTGGTTCTGATGGAGGTTTATTCCTGTTAAAAGGGGGTTTTTCCTTCCCACTGTTGCCAAGTGCTTGTTCAAAGCAGGTCACTTGATTGTTGTTTTTCCTCTCTATTATTATAGCGTCTTTACCGTACAATATAAAGCATGTTGAGACAACAGTTGTTGATATTCAGCGCTATATAAATAATCTGTCCATCCGTTTATTACCAACTTCTTTTCAGTGTTGTGAAAGTCAGCTACTTCAGCTGCTACTAAGAGGGGGGGGGTGGGGCGCTGCCTGTGTGCAGCTGTGCTGTGTGAAGTTGTATCTCAGCTGGAGAAAGTAAATGGTAAATAAATGGCCTGTATTTATATAGCGCTTTACTAGTCCCTAAGGACCCCAAAGCGCTTTACATATCCAGTCATCCACCCATTCACACACTGGTGATGGCAAGCTACATTGTAGCCACAGCCACCCTGGGGCGCACTGACAGAGGCGAGGCTGCCGGACACTGGCGCCACCGGGCCCTCTGACCACCACCAGTAGGCAACGGGTGAAGTGTCTTGCCCAAGGACACAACGACCAAGACTGTCCAAGCCGGGGCTCGAACCGGCAACCTTCCGATTACGAGGCGAACTCCCAACTCTTGAGCCACGATCGCCCCAGTGAAGACAACACTTTTGAAGATGGTTATCTAATCCAACATGAATTCTTAGCACCGATTTGTATCTGAGTATCCTTTTTTTGACAACCCTACTCCTGATTCAATGACTGTGTGTGGTGAAAATGGTTTTAGAGCAGGGCTAGGCAATTCATTTTCCCAGGGGGGGCATATGAGAAACTGGCTGTTGTGGAAGGTTGCAAAAATAAACTGAACTAAAACAGTGAAACAGACATTGTAGAAACACTAACATTTTTATCACTATTTAATCAACAATTCCAGTCTGTTCCATTTCAGCCCCAGTCTATCAAAGCATGCACTTACCTCCATGAACAAATCACTCTCTGTCACAGGCCCTTTCACTGAGTGTATTACTGCTATGTCCTGCGTAATTTCAAACTATTTTGTTACTCACACAGATGAGTAACTGGGCTGTGTCAAAGACATCGCAGCTGTTGCCCAGAGCCAAGGAGAAAAATTCAAAACGATCCCCTTTGTCTTTATACTGAAGGTCCAAATTTCCCACAATGCACTCAATACATCTTGTTACTGTTCACCCGAAGAGGGGCACATTCTCAAGTCTTTGTGTGTTTAGTTAATGGTGATAGAAACTGTAATCCTTAAACACAGAAACTGTATTATGATTTTCCACAAAATGGAAAACAGTAAGCTATTCCCTGATGAGGACTTTATGAAATAGTGTTTGGTGGGCACTTCAAGTTATAATTGGATTGTTGGATGTTGGATTCCCATGATGCTTTGAGTATTTCTTCTTCAGTCACCTTTCTCACTCACTATGTGTTAATAGACCTCTGTGCATTGAATCATACCTGTTATTAATCTCTGGCTCTCTTCCACAGCATGTCTTTATCCCGTCTTCCTTCTCTCACCCTAACCAGTCACCCCCCCTCCCTGAGCCTGGTTCTGCCGTAGGTTTCTTCCTATTAAAAGGGAGTTTTTCCTTCCCACTGCTTCCCAAGTGCTTGCTCATAGGGGGTCATATGATTGGTGTCTTTTATTGTAGGGTCTACCTTACAATATAAAGCGCCTTGAGGCGACTGTTGTTGTGATTTGACGCTCTCTAAATAAAGTTGAATTGAATTGAATTAATAAATTCATTCATTGCTCTTACATTTCCAAAGACTTGAAGAAGGAGCCATCATATATACTTTCCCTTCCTTTCTCTTCTTTAAACTGAGAGTACAGCTAAATTATGCCCAAGACGTCCGAAGCCTCGCACTAACAAAACTGCCCCCTCTTCAAAGTCACTGACCAGACCATAATCGTTGTATCTTTCTTCACTTTTTACTGATTTTTGTCATGCATGCCTTCATGCTGCTCTAGCCAGTGCTTCATTATGTTTTTATGGCCTATTCCGGTCAAACTTGCACTGTGGTCGCACATTTCAAATTGTTCTCCTGACAGCTGTCTGCGCCTTTATAATAGCTACTTGAAAAGGAGGAAGGTTTTTATTTTCCTTCTGAGCATTATTTTTACTGATTCATGTGTCTTTTTTATGATGTTATTTCAGCTCCAAGCTGGTTTAAAAATACACCAAAAGCCCTATTCCCAAGCATTTATGTACCTAACATTTTTATTGCTCAATTGTAATTTTGTGGGCAGAAATAAGAAGGGAAGACAAAAAAGACACACATTTTTTGATTTCCTTCCAATAAATGTTTGGAATTGTAATAACTTCTGGGACAGACAGCCTGTTGCTGTCTCATGTGGCTACAGGATCCGGGTTGCGCTCTCTCTCGCTCTCTCTCTCTCTGTGGTATGCGTGTCCAAGGGGCTTGTTACTCTTTGAGGTCTTCGTTTGTTTAATGAAGTGGTAATCTGTCTACACAGAGGTTCACCCTCAAATGTGAAGTTCACTGTGTCAAGTGGCTCAGTTTATAATCTCCTTTGTATCTCTAATAAAAACAGCTTCTACTATGCCCATGTTTAGGAATTGTGTGTCAAACGATGTGATGTGTTTCAGCAGCATCGACTTTTCTCTCTCCTCCGTGATGGTACCTCGGTGATGGGTTCGCGTGCATGTGCGTTTGACCTGCTGCTGATACTGAACCCTATGTTTGTGGCTCTACTGTGCCGAGGGCCAAATGCAAATTGTATCCTAGAGGGCAGCTGGCAGGGAAGCTCGGGTGTTTGTGCAGCCATTTTTCAAGGATGCTGAGGACTTTCCAGCTGTGGCACCGCAGTTTGCCCTAGGACCATCACAAAAACAACATCAACATTCAAGTTACTGGGAGGGGGACTGAAAACATGATCCACTCCGCAGTGTGTTTGAAATGTTAACTAAAGAAAACAAGCCGGCTAATGGTTTTGTATTTATATATTTTCTTTGGAGGCTTTGAAGTCACGGCCCAAGTTGCATGTCAGCCCCGGGCAACTCGGAAAAGTAGCCTATACATGCATGCAATGAAAACAAAAAATAGCTTGATTTCAACCTCTGACTCAGTGGACTTAGTGATTTCACAAACACAAAAATTTTTTATATTCATGTATTTCTTTCCTCAGAGTATCAAGTTATATAGATTCTAGATTTGTTCATTTTAGAGGTGTTGCTCTAAATGTCCCATAAGGATCAAATAAAAAGGCAAACTTTGTAGAGATACACCACTGACAAACGTTCTGTCCAAAACCACCCATGCGAAAACTCTATCTCTAAAGTGATTTACTCTTACGTAGTAAAAAAAGGCCTGACTTTATTTCACAGCTCACATATCTGGCTTTTATAATGGGTACATGTGTGTTTAATCCAAAGAACATAAGGTGGGAGAACACTAAATCTATAAATTAGCCTGAGCAAGTCACTAAAGTTTTTATGTATTATATGTAGCACAGTTTTATGTTCGTAGGTTTGTTACAACTGATTGTTATTCAAAGTATACAGAAAAGCAAAATATAATGGATTTAAATAGATCCTATGTACAGTCAAAAAGGCAAAAATATAGATCATATTAGCACCTTTATTCTTCAACACATCCCTTGAGTTAGGTGGGGGAAAATTAGTCAGTGTCCAGCAAAAAACTTTGAAAGACCTTCAGGTTTGAAGGACTGTTGGTCAAATTCACTTTAAAAACAATTACAAGAAAGTCTGCATCCTTGGAAGCAAACTTCTTCCAAGGTTTCCGGGTTCGTAAAGAAATGAAGGGTGTTTCAGGACAGTTTTTAGCTTAACTTTGAGATATTCTCCTTTATTTCAAATTTCAACATTACTGTTTAGTGATCTCTTCAACATTTATTTAGTTATATTTATTTATTATTGAATAAATAAATAATTCCTTAATTTCCTTTTACCCATTTCTGTTGATATTCACACCCTTGATATTTGACAGTTTTAATTGCTTTCTGCAGACGAGGTAGTCCCTGTGAAAACCTGTTCTGCAGATTACGTGATGTAATGGGGGTGTGTCATATACTACTCAAGTTTCAGTCACCTTTATTGTATTAAAGTGACTTATTATTATGAACACCAAACTGTACTTATAGATAAATACCACAACATTTTTATAAAGAAATGCTTTTACTTATCTGCTTTTGTTTTTGTTTTGTTTTTTACCAAACTTAAAGCCCAGTAGACCCCCGTGTTTCGGAGTATGTGTTTGTTTGCTTGTGTGCATGCTTGTGTGTGTATGTGTGCTCCGATTGGAGGTGGGGGGGGTTATTACTGCTTCTTGTTGGTTGCGGCACAGTCCTGTCTGTTCTGTGGGACATCTGTGGGTTGCGTGATGGGCTTTGTGGAATGGTGCTCTGTTAGTGGAGTTAAACAGGCACAGTCACGAGCTCTACCGCACGCCATGGGCACAAGTGGCCTTGTCTCTTTGAGGCTTCATATACACGCACATCTGACAAGTACCTACAGCCTAAAAACACACAACGGCACAGATAAACAAACATGAAGCCGGTCTAGCTATGAAGTCAGGCAGATATCCAGATAAAATTTCAGTAATACTGAATGCAGGGAAATGTTTCACGAGAGGAAGCCAACCTGGCCAAATCTCAGAAAGCTATGATTGAGTTGTCTCGCAGCTGCCAGTGCTGTATATTTATTTTTTATTGGCCTAACAGCATGTTTGATACATTCTGACCACAATAGCACCCAACATTCATTTATTGGTGATGTGTGTGGCCGTTTCTGACTTTGCACAGCAGCCAACATCTTAGTTTTATTCCCAATGCGATGCTGTCCAACACTTTAATAGCTGCCTTTTTATAGTTATTGATTTAGTTTATTTGAGGATGGAGTCTGTGTGTAAGCATTTTATCTCCCTCCTGACCGTTTGTCAAAAAACAAGCCATAAACGTCCCTGGAGGCGGAGAACAGAACAGAGAAGCTACCTAACTGCTCTATTAAAAGTGACACCGTACCTTAGATAAGATATCCAGTTTGGTGGGAGATGGCTGCTAAATGCTTTGTACTCTGTACAGTTCTCTTTTATTCTATATCTGAAAAGCTGTGATTACCCATCACACCATATGTCAGACCCAGATAGATTTTAAATGATTTTTAAGGGCATATGAGGATAATGAAGACCAGAGTGTAAACAGGCCAGAGTGAAGTTAAAAAGGGAGGAAAAACTTGAGATCAAACAGTCAGTCATTTGACTTTGATGTTCATGTCTTTCGTTGTGAGTTGCAGTAGTTTCAGACTTTTTATTAGTCTTTCACAAAGACGCTGCACATCTTCTCTCTGCCACCTATTTTTCAGGTGCGCATTTCATGTTTTACTGGCACGAATGCTCACGGTCTTCCCTAACTTTTACCCATATATTGCTGCACGTGATGTCACCCGTTGGTTTCTGGACTTCACATTTTGAAGCTTCAGTGTCAGCGTTTTAGCCACTGCCATGTTTTTCAGAGCCATAACTTACCATACTATGGAAAAATTATGGTTACACAAAGGTAGTGTGTTAGCAGTTGTTGTTGCTCCATCAGCTAGCCATGAACGGCAAAGTTAAAGACTACAAAGTGAAACCGAGCGTTAAATACTATCTGTACTTCTCTTTTTTTTTGCATCTGTCCCAATACCACTGTTAGTTAATTTCCTGTTTCAGCTAATCTGTTATCCAATCAGCATTCGCCAAACAAACAGTAAAACCTACGGTGATCACACTGGATTTTGGAAGACTCTATGTAGCATTTTGCCACGGTCGCAGTGCCCTAAATTAATCATTAGGGTGGGGTGCTAAGGTAGCTTATCCTGGATAGCATCTACAAATTATATAGATACCATGCCCAGGCACAGTTACCTGCTACTTTGTGCTACAACTCTACTAAGTAGAACATTAGCACAAACTTTATGGATGGGCTGTACCACAAGGATGGCTATATTATTTGTAAGTTAATTCCATTAAAAATGGTGCGGAAGTACAGTGACTTCAATTAGTGGAGGTTAAACCAAACAGTAAGTCGGGGGTGTTATAATGGAAAATCATGGACAATGGTCTATCTGATTTTACTTAGGGCACCTCCTCCTTAACATGAGTCTAACATGAGCACCAAACCATCTGAACTATACCCACTTTGGTGCTGAGTATGGGAGGCCCAGCTGGCTTCGCAGGCAGGTTGTGTCCATCAGAGCTCTCGGCCTTTTATGAGATTACATGAAAGTGTGGGAAATACAACAAGCGTTTGATCAGCGTAGACCATGCTGATTTACTGGTGAACCCAACACCTCAGCTTGTACCTGGCAGAGCATCACCTACAGCTACCTGAGAGAAAGATGAGAGTGAAACACACACAGCCCCCAGCATGTCTCTTTCACGTTCTGGCAGTTCACTACAATGTCTTTAAGTGGAGTTTTAATGCCAGATCTGCTGTTGCTATCCAACCACAGGGCCTTCTGCTTTATCTTTAATGCTAGAAACTAGTGAGCTAATGAAGAGGAAATCTTTAACTTGTGCGAGACATTCACATACAACAGTTTTCTTGTCAAACAAAATGGAAAAGTCTGTTTTTTATTTTTGGGTTATTACATCATGGTATTACACTTCACCTTTGAAGTTGTCTTATTTAAGCACGGTTTTATGACTTCCCACATGTTTGTGCAGAGTAAATAGTTGATGGATGATTGCAATACTTGCACTGGCAGTCGGCAACTTAGAGCAGTTTGTAAAGAAGCACCTGGGTAATCACCAGGGTAATATTTGAAAACACCATAGCTTTGTAAGAAAGCCAGCGAAAAGCTAAAAGGGACTCGCCATGCTTTTTGATATTTTCAGTAATGTACTGTCATGCTAAAAGGAAGTAGGAGATTTTACATATGAGAGCATTATACAAAAAAAATCATCTGGTTCTTACTAGGTCTTAAAATCATTAAATTAAGAGTTTCAGTAGGTTGTAGAATCATTAAATAATTGCTAACATGCTAACTGAGCCCTGTAGCCCTGTAGAGATGCAGCTCTTGCAGCTCTGACCTTGGGGGGGGGGGGGGGGGGGGGGGATTTTCTGGGACGTCCACTCCTGAGAGGATTGACAGCTGTTTTGAATATTTGACACTTTGGATGTCTTACACTGTTGAATGATGGACTTCAAATTGTATGGAAATGGCCAATCAGAATATAGCTTAAAGAGAGATTGAAGAGCTAAAATGATTTGTTGTACATGCAGGACACACTGAAGGGCTGCATGAAGGCCAACTGTAAGATAAAGATGATCTATTACATTCACTTGAGATTTTTTTCCCCTATACTTCTTCACTCAGTCAATACCAAGGCTACTAAAAAAACTAAAACAGATTCATATGATTGTTTTCCACAAAAGCAGTTCGTTTTGTTTTGTTTTTTCATTGATTGCTAAAATTTAGCTTCTTTCCAAGTCTGGTGTTAATAATTGATTACATAAAAATGTGCCCAAAAGCCACATAGTAATTTGTTATATTCGTGCCCTCTGCTTTGTGTCCAAAAGATGTGCCTTTGATGAGTGAATGCCTGACAAAGATGGAGACAGACGAGAAAAGACAGAGACCCACTAGAAACCACAGTAGTCAATGGCATGCTTTACAAGAGACAAAACATCGAACAAAAGGAAAATAGGATAAAGGATGTAGTTGCTTCAAAGGTCTTACTGTAAGTGTAATTTTCAAAAGGGCTGGGTTGCCCCCGTTCTGTAATTAAGTTCTACACACTGGGTTTGTCTGGAATTAAAAGGACTATTGCCACTTTTCAACATGGATGTTTTTATGTGTCTATGTTTGTCTGTGGTGAAGGATGAAAGGGAGATGCCGTTCCCTGTCTCCTGAAAACTCTTTACACCAGTGGAAAGTAGACGAGGAAGAGACTCTGTGGTGTTTGAACTTGTGTCTCGTGCCGTCCTAGTCTTCAACAAGTCAACAGAGGTGGTTTCATTTTTATTGTGTTCTTGACACTATGATGCTTTTGTTTTCTGTCCGTAATACTGGCCAGATTGCCCTAGATCCCAGCACTGTCGAGAGGTCTTAATATCTTCTCTTCGCTCTCATGTCCATATAATTTGATCATATTATATCATGGAGAACTCGACTTTCATGTTGCAAGTTAAATAAAGTGTCTTACATGTTCCTATATTGCGCAGTTTCCAAGCATTTATACATATAATTCATTGTCTTTGCATAAATCTCATGCTCTGGGATGTATGTCTTCACTTTAACAGTAGTGCAGTGTCCTTTGCTCTGGAGGAACCAAGAATGACAATCTTTTTCAAGTCTCTTACAAAGTGAAAATCTGATGACAGTAGTTGAGACTAGCGGACTGTGAAGCATTATCTGTGGTTCCGTGGTTTCTTCCTCAAAGTACAGCTCCGGGGCAGATCTCAGAGTTCAATCACAACCCCTGCTCTGCTTCCAGACTACTCTTGAAATGACAATGATACACTAACGTCAGACACGGGTGTTTTGCTTGAAAAACCAAGGAAGAAAAATAATAATGATACAATAAGACGGGGCCTGCTGATTTTCCTGGAAGCCGAGATTCCCTGGAGCCGATGGAGGGAAGCTTCGTTGCTTTTCTAAGTCTTTCATACATGCACCAGACATTATGTCTTCCTCGTGAAGGATAGTCTGCAGCATTCTTCAAAGGCGCTTAAGATGTATAATTAATAACGGAAATCAGTAATTTGAAATTACAGCAGAGGACACTCAGGTTTCTTTGAACCCATCAAAAATTGGATGAGTTGTGGTCCTTTAATTAGTCAGGACTAAGGAAACTGGGTTGGGTCTGTCTATCCTCTACCCAGCACATACCGCAAGCACCTCCACCCAACACCCCAGACTTAGAGGAAAATGAGCGTTACTCCTAATATGCAATCATTTTCCTATTATTTAACCCCATAAAATGTGAAGTGAAGTCATCATTTGACACACTGATCCTTAAAAAGATCTCCTCAATCAGAGTTGGCCTGTGATGAAAATAACATCACCGGCAATCCTGAACAGCAAAGACTGCTGGTCTGTCGTGGGGTTTTTCTGTCTGTCGGAGCTCTAAGATGAACCGCAAACCTCAACCAGCAGCTCACGTATCCCCCCCACCCTCACCACCGCCCGTCTCTGATTCCGGCCTTCGTGGTTTGTATATCAGGCAGCACAGATCAGCCATCGCATGCTCGTCTGAGCTCTGCCAGCTTTGTTTACATCTCTCCCTTCCAGCTACGACAGTCAGAGGTCTTTCAGAGAGACAAGCACTAAATATAGACCAGACCTGTCATTATCAGGATCATTTGAGAGAAAAGCTGCTGTTTTGCTCGGAGCTACTTTTTCCAATTATGCGATAAGCCTGCAACACAAACAATGACATGGAGTAGATTGTGGTAGCGTGACCTAAGTATTACGTCGGGCGAATTATCTGTGATGTGGCAGTTAAATTGGGATCTTCGATCCATAAAAAGAACTAAGAACTTGTACTTGTGGTGCAGATGCTTCCATCACTTAACGCCAAACAAAGC
Source organism: Rhamphochromis sp. 'chilingali' (assembly GCF_963969265.1). NCBI lineage: Eukaryota > Metazoa > Chordata > Actinopteri > Cichliformes > Cichlidae > Rhamphochromis > Rhamphochromis sp. 'chilingali'. Next base: position 13,670,082 of record NC_137942.1, on the reverse strand, counting down.
AACACAATGTCAGTCAAGTCAGGGACAGATTTTGAAAGTGAGTGTCCTTCTTTCATTTCTGTATTTGCTCTTCCTTTGAGTTTTCGCTGAGAAGCAGAACATGCAGCAGAACGTGCGACCAGTCTCACGTTCCTCTCTAGACTCTGTGGGTGGTCCTATTGGGTGGGTAAGGGGGGTTGATTATTCTGGGTTAATCTTTTGATTACAATTCAGTATGGTCCTCTTGAGAGAGCTTGAATGAACTAATTACACGAGCGAAGGCAGACAACTTCTCAGTACTTGCTTGGCACTGCTTTCTCAACATCTGTGGACATCCCATCGAAAAGATAAAAATACAATTAAAACTGTTTTGTCTTGTATTTATGTAACAATGCTTTTAAAATAATATGTAGATGGCAATGAATAACTGTATTCATACTTGGCAAGCCCAGCTGTTTGATTGTTTGTGTGTGGGTCTGGGAAGAGTCTGCGAAGGGTTAGGGTGATTTATAGAAGAAATGACATAAGAGCTTTGGAAAAAAGTTTAAAAAGATTAATAAAAAACCACCATATACGCAAATGTTTGGGCTGTGTGACGCAATCATCTTTTCAGGGAAATCCAAAAAAAGTGAAAAAAATGGAGGGTTGCATATGTATCATTTTTTGCAGGAGTGTGCAGCCAAGTTGTCGCTCCAACTACGAGCAGCCAAGATGATTTTTACAATTTGGGGGGATTGGAGGGATTCACCGTCTGTTGCTGTTGATGTGTGGCGATGAACAGGTGCGCACGGCTGCACGAAAGGCAGGAATGTTGTTTTTCCTGTGAGGATAAGGGTACAATTCATGGGGGATACTTGCTTCCAAACCCATTTCCATTCTTTTCTCCTCCCTCTTCACTGTCCCCTTTTGTGCCCATTTCCATATGACCTCATCTGTGTTTGATTTTTGCCTACTTGAAATTGGCCATGGGGTTAACATTGAGTCTTTTGATCAGTCCTGCCAGGAATTAGACTTGTTTATCTTGTTTATCTGATGATGGCCCCTTAATAGGGGGGCACACATTTGGCAGGGGCATGCCTTGATGTGGGCTTTGATAGCTGCAGGACACAGAGAGAAGAGAGGACCAGGACTCTGTAATGGTCGGAGGTGAACGAAAGACGATTGCAGATGTGGCTCAAGGGCATCTGAACCTTGTCTCTCTCAGCTTCTTGCCTCCAAAACTTATCTGACCCCTTACAGATGGTCCCTCATCATCATCAAAAGGCGCAGCTATGCAACGTTCTTCCTCTGCGCTTTTCAACCTAAAGAGCGCCTCTCTGTAGCTCTCAGAGATTGACAGTTATTAATCTGCACCCTGACGGCGTTTCTAGGCAATCTGTAAGGGCAGGAAATGGCACATAAGCAATGGGCTCCTTAAGCGAGATGTTTCCCTGTTGCTCTGTTCATTGACTTGCTGATGGAGATGGTGTGGGTAGATGGTCAGGCCCCATCCTATCACTTGCGTGGCTCGACCTCAGCCCCTTGAAATGAAAGCTTTCCTCTCCTGCACCACAGCTGGGCTCCAGGGAGCCTGCAGAGGGCCTGTTTATTTGTGCAACAATGTAATCAAGGGGTCTGTCGTTACAAGACCTAGCCTTTGCACCTTTCCTCTCTCCACCAGTTTCATTCTTCCTTTGGTTTCCCATCAGCTCCCCTCCCCTTCTTTTACCATCTCTCTTTCACCACCCTCAGTCTTTTTCTCTGAGCCTCATCATTATCCAAATCCTTTTGCTGACCCTTGTTGACCTTAGGATTTGTTTGATGTGGTCCTGGCAAGGAGAGAGATGAAGTAGTTGGAAGTTTATTGTTTAAAGGGGAGATTTCCATGATTGCGGTTTATAAAATAAACATATCTTTGCTTAAGAGGCTGTTGAAGTTTGCGTGTTTCTGTGTGTGTGTGGAAGCAGGAGACACATCGCTTGTGTCCGTCTTCCTGTAGGCGTTCTAGCTGACGCGGGTCGACGCATAGGCACTTTCTCCCGTTCCAATCAAACGCAGAGCGCCTCACATGCCAATAATTTTTCATGCCGCTGTTTAGATCACGAGATTCCTGCAGTTAAAAGGCAAGCGTAAGTAAACAAGATTACACATGTGGCCACAACATTGCCGTTCTTCTGTCCACTCAAGTGCCCTCTGTGGGAAAAGGGCGTGTTATCCATCCTTTTCATGTCGCGTTTCTCACGGATGTACAAGAGAACCTGCGAGGGCATTGAGGTTTTGTCCAAATACATAGAAATATTAAGCCAAACACAAGGCTTGAGAAGAATTCCGTCTCCTGTTATGCAAAACTATGTACACGAAGCCATTTTTTGCAACATCAACATTTTTATATTAAATGCATCAGCACTGAGTGACGGGCAAAAGGTGAAGCTGCTTTTTGAAATGATATTGATATGTCTACATCTAAAATTCTATCAACTGGGTGTTTTGAGAGAAAGTTCACAAGTTATGGCATGTCCTGATTTAAATTCATGTATGTTTACATCCTTAAGTTTCACTTTGCTTAAAGCCTGTGCTTCGTCCTGCTCTCTCATTGAGAACAAATTCCTGGTGCTCTGCAAACCTATGCCTCTTATTTCCCTGTTTGTCTCAAAAGACAGACAGGCGGGTTAGTTTTGGGCTGGGCTGCCTTCTGAACAGCATCTCCAGTCTGCGCTGCTCTGCACTGAAGAAGCAACTTGTTTTTCAACTGGTGGTTTTCTTGAGCCACAATGTTTGATGTGGGCTTCCCTTAATCACACAACATGCTCTCTAAACATGAACTACATTCATCTTTGCTCCGCGACTTCTGGTTTCCCCCCACCACCACCACCATCCTCGCTCCCTCCCCTGGTTTTCCGCTGCTTTTGTTGAGTTATTGTGCAACAGAGTAGCGAGACAAGAAGAAGACAGTGGCCTTGATCTCGATGAAGTGATTTTGATCCGGCCAATCCAGCAATTAGCCTACTGAGGGAAGAGTGAACCTCTAATCCTTGATGGGACACATGTTCTTTGTAGTCCTAATGTCTCCCTTCCTACTATGTCCTCATCCCTATCTGATGGGACGCAGAGTAAGTATTAAACCAATACCTCAGATTGAAGCCTACCATTAAGATGGAGATGCTGTGCTCTTTGAGGCTAAGGACTTTTAATTATAAGCTGCGGGCCCGATCTAGTTGTGTTTCCTCCATCTTGCTGAATAGAGGGTTTGCTCAGCGCTGACTGAAGACCTGGTGCCAAGCTCTGGAGTCAGTGTGTCACTGGCGGGCACTATGTGGGTACGAGACAAGGCTTGATGCCACGCCGAGCGAGACTCTACAGGGCTCCCACATGGGGGCAGAGATGAAAGACTTTTATCTCCCCTTACCCCTCCCACTGTCCCCTTTCCCTTGGAGCTCCGACTGGCAGGGAAGTAGGTGAAGAATCAAACTAGAGTAACCAGACAGGTTGTTAACATATCATCCCGTGATGAAGCTTCAAGGGCATCCCGCGAGATCAAAGCAAAGCATTCAGTCCAAAAGCATGACATTGTCTTGCACAACAATCCAACTATCCTCCAATTCAGCTGTCACTGAATGAGGAAGTGGTCACGAACAGCAGTGGAGGCCCTCTCTCTGTCCCGTAATGGGCTTTGATGATCCAACACAAAGAAAGTGTCATTAAGGTCTTATGCAAAGTATAATGTCTTTTTTTCATTTGTTTATTGTTGTCATCAAACTGAGAATGACCCAACCCACACCTTTGTGTATTCACTTAATGATGACGGATATCCGACAGCTTTCTTTCTCTTTCTTTCTTTTTGCTTTCTTTCTTTCTCTCCTGCTGTATATGTAGTTTTCGCTTCCCTTTCCGGGGTGCTGAATATCTCCATTCCCTCGAGGATTTCTTTAGTTTTTAGTTTAGTTTTGTTTTTCAGTCAGCCAGCAGCTCTTTGATGTTGTTGCCTGGGTGCTGCTTGACAAAAGAGCCTCCATCAGCTGGACTTAAGGATGGGGAGGTGGGGGTTAAAAGAGGGGATTGGTGAATAAAGAATCAAAGTAACTGGAATGGGGTCTGAAGGCGGAGGACTCCATGTGAAACTGTGAACCATGTAGCCCTCTAAAATTTGGGCCCAGAGTTCACACTTGTTACTGCTTTTTCTTTCTTTCTTTCTTTCTTTTTGGCTCTGTTCTCTTTTGTGTAGCATGTCAGTGTCTCCATAAGTCTGTTTGTGCCTGGCACTGTATGTTCTCATTCTTTAATTCTGCCAATGGGACAAAATGGCCCATATTTTACTCTTTGGAATCAGGTGTTGTGCACGACCACCAGCTGCTCCTGGACCTCATAAAAGTTTCTTCTCTCCGTGCGCTGATCGTCTTAATGCCACATCACTCTCTTTTGCTGCTCTCTCTGTCCGCATATCCACGCACAGCAAGGGCTGCTGGTGCCACTGCGGCCGCTGACACCCCCACAATGAAAGGGGGGACAGTCTGTGCTCCCTGAGCCCATCAAATCCCCACAGGACCACTCTGGTCCACTGGAGGCGAATTCAGGCAGCAGCCTTTGGTGGTGCCGACACAGCAGACCTCATTCACCAAGGGTCTCATTAAACCTGACAACATCCCCGCAGCCTGGGTTTTATTGTTCAGCCAGCTTAATGCTAAATGGCAATTAAAGGCATCACCAAGGCGCAGGTATTAATGCCTTTGAGGAGTGTACAATCTTTGGAAGATAAAAATGACAGCTCAACAATAATCAAATGTTTTCTTTTGCCACTGGAAGAAAAATTCACGAGTATAAGATATTGACCCTGTTTAATCATTATTCAGAATTTACACCCTACATATAACATACACAAACGCAGATTTAAAATTCTAGTACTTTATCAGTCTCCTCCTTAGAGTTGCAGCTCTCTGTGTCTGTGCATAGCAGCCCTGCAGCTTATGGATGAACTTTGATAAACAATCCTCCCTCTTGCGTACATGTGGCTACTTTTCGGTCCCACAAAAATGTTAACATTGACACTTCAAAAATGAGAGTCCAGAAAGTTTATCTTTTGCAAGGGAGTCTCAGCTTACTCCTAACTTTTAAACTTGTTATTTGAAGTGATATCAGTAAAGCTGACAGGAAATAAAAAAATTTCCCAAAACACAATCAGTGATAGCTGGCGCCCACAGCTGAGTCAATAAAAACTAAAGAGCCAGAACCTTCTATCAGCAGTTAGTTAAGGCTAAGAACAGAGCTAAAACTCATTGATTTCTCCGTACAGTCCTCATGTGGCCAGCAACACTTATCCGTAACTGCTGGATGTGTAATTAAGCCAGCACATTCATTACATGCCAGTGTTGCACTCACAGCTTGTTTGCTGCCCTCGAGTGGCAAAGAAAAATCCACAGTCTTGAAACTGTTAAGGGACGTTTTCAAGAATCATTAGTTTGTTTGTGAATCTGTAACTGCTGTAATAGAAAAATCAAAAAGAACAAAGAGCAATCAGATCCCGGCGGCTTTGTTTCCAGGTTGTTTTCTGCTATAATTAGCAGATCAAAGTATAATGTTCTGTGTCACTTGTTTAACTCATTCCACATATACAGTCTTCATAGTCTGTTTAGATCCCATGCCCGCGAGGCCCACTCCTCTGTGGATTACTTTTGAACATACATCTTCACTTTGTATTTATTTGCTCGCGTGCAGTCACGAAACAAGCAGAGGGTAAAGAGCATGGGCTCCACATGCTGGAGGGGCTCAGCTATGTAAACCACTAAACTTGGGTTTGCAAACAGCTACAACTGGGAATGGTCATAGCACAGATGAATGAGAAGCGTGTAAACAGTCTGTGAACCATCAACATGTACCTCGGCAAGGAGCAGGGATGCAACTGTAACATCTGTCCCAACAATTCCACTGGAGAGTAATTAGGCCATATTTATCGGCAGCACAGGAAACAAGACCCAGAGGTTACCTTATTGCTGTCAGGTTTAACACAGCTGATTTGAGATTTGATTTGGACAGTAAGAGATGTTAGAGGCCTGGCTGCCTGTAGACGTATTTGTGAATCTCATGCAGCAGATTTTTATCGCTGGTTTTTGATTCAGAGAAAGTGCAGCAATGTACGATTTCACTAACTCTCCCCAGACTTCGAACACACTGCGAAATCACAAAAGGAAGTCTGGCAATCAACCGTGTCTATGTTTATATATCCCTTTCATTACCATTTTTGAGGTTTTTCCATTAAAGAAATCACGTCTGTAGTCATATAAGATAGACTTAAGTAGTTTATTTAGCTGTGGATGAACAAGGTCTGCTTCCCTTCTCAGCATCAGCAGTGGCTGTGGTTTTACATTGCTGCTAAGCATTTAACCTTCCTTTTCATATTGTGACAATATTTCTTCAGCTAAGAAAGATGAAGGAAGGAGATACGGGTGCCGTCAGCAAATACAAGGTTTCATAACCTCAGAAGCACAGCGAACGGCACGTCCAGTTCTCTCTGTGTTTTGACTAGCTGGGTCAGCAGCACCGCACCGTAAGACTCCACTTTCTGTAAACATGTTACCCATGACCTCAGCGGAGTGAAAATGTATCCTATGAGGGCTACAAGTCGTCTGATTGATGCTAATTTATATCTAGAAGGAGTAGTTTTATCATTATTCACAGGCAACAGTTTTGTACACTCTGCTTTATTTTAATATTAAGTCATACAATTGCAGTTTTTTGTAATCTGTAGTCCACTCATTTAAAGTGCAAAAACGGCAAACATTTATCTTCAGTTTTTTTTATCACTGTGGTTCATTAACTAAAACAACAAATTGTCGGCTTTCCTTACACATTTGAACAGACATTTCACTTGATCCTCTTGTACTTGGTTTTAAAGATAGTGTAGTAGTTTTGTAATGATTTATCATTCATGTATTCAATTAAATATCCTATAAGTCTAACATTCAGTAGCATCTAGCTTCAGAAGCTTATGGCAGTAACAACTCTTTGACTGTTTGATTGCATGCAAAATTAACTTTCTGCTTCATTTTGCTGCCTGTTCAAGTTCAACTTTCACATAGATGCCCTAATATTGTATATTGTCTCTGCAAGATGTGTTAAACAATGATTGCACAATGCCCAGACCCAGAGACCCCCAAACCCTATGATTTACACCACCATGCTTGGTGTGAATTTCTTCTCAAAGAACTTTAGCCTGTCCTGATGACCAAAGGATTTTTTCCCGGCCTTTGCAACCTCTTCCTGTTACTGCATCCATTTCAAAAGTCACCTGCAGAGCCTGGCTTTACTGAAGTGGCCCGTATTGGACAAACTGACCGTTTAAAATTGACGGCACTCAATATATTTCAAATAATTTCGGGATCTTTTTAAATTCATTCTTAATCTTACTGAAGGCCTTAGAGAGCTCTTTGGCCCTATCCCCCAAAAACACATAACAAAGGCTTTAAAAAAAGAAAGCTTTTAAAGACAGTATCTCTCTCTGCAGCGATCGTAATGTTTGGCACCAAATCTGGAGCCTGTGATTCTTTATAGACTTGCACGTGTGATAACAAAGTGGTATATTTACCTTTTTTGCAAGTCTGAGCTGCGTCCGTTCATTTTTATTTAAATCTTTTAATATAAAATATAAGTTACTATAAATATATTTTTTCTGCTGTGCTTTAATTCCATGTTTCAAAGAGGATCAATCCTCTTGAAGTATTTCTTCAAATAAATTAAGTCAACATCTTCCTTGAGATTTGATTTTTCACATTTTAGATTGAGTCAGTCGTTGTGCGCCTCTGCAATTTCATCGGCTAATAATTCAATTAGTTATTGATAATAATAACAAAATACTGAATCAGTCAATACCAATTTGCAGAGCTAGTGTTTTAAGTCAACTTGGATCCTATTAATATTGTAATGGCTTTTTTCTATTTACTTTTCTTTTCTCACTAAAATTTAATAAATTTCATATTATATCATCGACGTCCCTATGTGACACTTTTTCTTTGTCAAAGGTCTTTACCCAAACCAGAAAACTGAAAAAATATATATATATATTTATATATATATCAGCTAACCCAAATCAAAGCACATTCCTGATGAATTGTTGTTGCTGCACACTGCAGTTCAGCTTATTTAAACATTTAAATGTCAAATGGGAGACAGGCATTAGTGTGCACTGTATAGTTACATGGTTAGAGCCGGAGTGTTGGGAATCTGGAACATCTAACATCCTGCTGTAACACTGAAATGCCACATTAAAGCGCCTGTTTTCTTCTTTCAGCCTTTTTTTTTCCTTTTTTTTGTCTTTTGCCAGGGAGCAATTGAAAGTAATCTAATTCCTCATTTCCACGCAGCTCCACAGCTCAGTGATTCAGGTTCCTGTGCCAGGGGTGGTAGATCCCTGGTGCTGTTAGTTAGTAAGATCAGCTTTAGATTGGACGAAATGGAAGAGGACCCGGGGACACCTGGCCTTTTCTCTTTGGGCACTCACACATGTCATGGCTGTGCCTCTTGACAGAATCAGAATGCAGGATATTGCCCTCCCATTGATGTGCGTCCTGAAACTCCTCCGCCTGTGGAGTGTATCCAACTGCTCCTCCAGGATATCTGGTTGCAGTAGTCTATGCTTTTATATGACAGAATCTTAGCTGTTAGAACAAATGGGGAACCTACAGATTTTAAGCATGCAGACAAATAGGGAGCTTTCTTGGCCACTTCTGTCCTTTGCAGCAAAATATCACCATATTAAGAATGACTGCAAACAAAGTCATATAAAAGAGAAAGGAGTCCTCTAGTCAGAAACCATAAAAACCTTTACACAGAAAGTCAAATTCAAAGAAATCTCTCTCCTCGTCTCCTTCCACCTCTCTCTGTCTCTCTCAGTGTTTCGCAAGATATTTGTTTCACGATGGGCTGAACATTTGAGTGGTTTTTGAACTTGCCGGTGCTTTTGTTTTATGTACAGAAAAGTTAGAGCACCAGCTCTTTGAAGCCCTTTCAAATTTATTGTTGTTTTTCCAGGAGAGCTACTTTTTCTTTTTTTTAATACAGCTCATTGTGAGTGGATCTGCTCTTTTGCTGTTTTTGGAGAGGGCTTATATTTTATGTCTGGGGAAATAAAAGCATTACCCTGTCTGTCGGATAAAGAGAACATACTTGCCTTCAAAGATGAGGCCACTTAAGTTAGTACCTTATTAGAAATTGCCACTGAGCCAAGAAAAGAAAAAGAAAAAAAAACGGGCGATTTGCCGGCATCGCAGAGCCCTACAGTATCAAACATCACTGCACACCCGACAGTTTGAGCTTCTCTGCAGTCTTACAGAACACGTTCAGAAATAGGTGTCAAAGAAACGCATTTTTAAAAGCAAAGCTTGCAGTTTTGAATTTGCTTGAAGTAAAATGCTGCTATATATACACCACGAAGGATATGTAACAGCATATGTAAACATTTCAAGTTGTCTTTTTCATATATTCTTTGGCTTTATTGGACAGATACAGTGAAGACAAGACTGACAGAAAGAGAGAGAGGGAGACATGCGCCAAAGGGCCGTGGGTCGGATTCAAACCCAGGCCGGCCGCTCTCAGCCATGCAGCATACGATTGCCTGCTCATCCAGCTGAGCTAAACCTGCACCCTGCTTTTTGTTTTTTTAATATGTGACAACAATAAAGACTACAATATGTATTTAATCTATTTTATTTTAGGAGTGTATCATGATTTATCTGTACCTATAAACAGTAACCACCAGCAGTAACTGTCCTGAGTTGGGATTTCAAGTTTTTTCACCTTTAGGACCCCCATTTATGTGAGCACTTGTACTTTAACATTTGCAGTCTGCAAATGTTAGCAGCACTAGCACTCCTCAACTGATCGAGTCAGATTGTTGATGCCCAGTTCCAATCTAACACCCTTTTTTTTTTTACAGCTTTAAGCTGACAAGCATTATTCTTACACTTACACTAGAACTAGTTACACTAGTCAATCACAGAGTTTTACTACTGTGTGATTCTTCTTCTTGGGGTGCTCTTTTAAATCATGTGACTAAAATTAATGTTGTTGCCAGCATGCTGTGTTACAGCAGCCTGATAAAGAATAAAAATAGAACCGTCTACAATAAACAACACATTTAAAATAAAAGTGCCACACACCTGGTAAAGGCCTTATACAATGAATATAAAATTAAAATGTATGAAATTTTATGCAACTCTATCTATAAGTTAGTCACTTACTAAGACTCACTCCACTGTTAATGCAGAAAAAACTACCTGGGCGTCAGTGTAATACCAAGATAGATCTCCCTACTTTGAACCTGTATCAAGGGATTACTGCCCAAGTTTGCACAACATGGCAGACAGGAAGCTGTTAAAGACAGGGACCAACACTGCATCCTGACCTCTAACCCTTAGATCCTGACCTCTCCTGCAATCTGACATGATCCCTTGTCTACATGAAAGCTGTCCTGTTGACTCACCAGGGCTAATTTAGAGTTCCGGGGCCCCCGACCACTGTGAGGACAGACAGTCGACACGCTGGCCTCTGGAGGAAACTTTAGACGGACTATTTTGACCCAACACAAACACACACACACAAAAAAAGCTAACGTACGCTTGACTTTTCGTTACGCTGTCCTCTCTCAATTTTGAGCTTTTTGAGAGCCAGGCGCATGTGAAGAAGCGCAATGCTAACACCGTCAGTTCGACTGTCTGTTATTCGTCTTTGTTTTAATTTGGACGTCAGAGTCGGGCAGCGGTTCACCAGTTTTGCCCACATTTTTGGTGTTATCGTAGCGAATATTAGCCCTTTGCCAAGGGCTTCACATGTCAGCTGATGAAGTCTTTTAACAAGTCTAACAAAGGCCAACCTCACACTGTGCCACCTGCCACCAGCTAAAGAGATTTTGGTCATTACTTGGCTTCTTTTTAAATATCATCAAACATCGGCCCTTTCATCATTCCAAGTGCGTGACCTTCAGGTTTACTGCTTCTCTAAGCATGACTGACACATATTGTGAAGCTCAGTTCTGGAGTATTTTTATATCACCACTTTTGATGGGACCTAAAAATAGAGTTCTCTGCTGACCTCTGCTCCTCAGCAGCTCATTTGGGGTATGAGTCCACCTCCCGCACGTCACCTCAAACGAACTGCTTCTTTATTTTTAGATGCTCCCAAAATTAATTAAATGGTCTTGTTTCGCTGAGTTTGTGCAGTGTTATGTAAGGGGATTACTTTGTTGTTATTTCATATCCAGAGACCAAATAGGCCACCACACAGAGGAGGGAGGTGGACACAGACAGTAAAGGACTTAGGGTGGAAGAGGAGGGTGATGTAGTTAAGGTAGTAGCGCAGGGCTCCAGAAATAACCCTGCCGCCGGCCTAATTGTACATCTCTCTTGCTCCCTATTCCCTGTCCAGCTGCGTGCCAAGGTCTTTGACCTCATCATCCACCTCACTGGTTCCGGAAGAATCCTTTCCGTCCCCTAGGGCCCCTGTGGCTACCAAAGCTCCAGCCGATACACGGAGCACAGCAGCAAACCATCTTCTGCCTCAGACTAACAGCCAAGCGCCACAACCATTTAGGAGTGATCCCAGCAGAGCGCCCAAGTGGCTCAACCCGCCAGGTATGTTCTTATCATCCCCAGCACGGGCCCGTGGCCGCTTAGTGGGGCCCGGGGCCTCCCAGAAACCCACATGTCACAGCAGTATGTACAGTCAGCAGAGCTGCTGCCTCAAAACACACATGAGTTTCCTGTAAAACACACACGCAGTAATCGTCTGCTACCATATTTTGTCTTTTTCAGACAGCACCATAAACACTGGTAACTTTTCACGAGTGTGAGAGTTACCCATGGGGTATCTGAAAGGAATGCTCCCACTCTGTCCTCTGAAGCATTCCTCCATGGTTAGGCAGTTTCATGCCCACGAGGGGGCCACAAGGGCCTCTTGTCTCCTAATTTATCACAGCCTCCGATGAAGCACAACATCCATGCAAGCACATAGAATAAACGAAAGCACAGACATCTAGGAACAGACGCCATGCGTTACATGTTTATTTATGCAAGTGCCTCCCAACATGCATAGATTAAATAAAATGGCAACAGGCCGATAACACCTGTCGCCACATTTGGATTATGATTCTCGATTTTCAGAATGGCTTTTTTCAGAACTAAATGTTTAAAGAAGCTGAAGGACTGCTGCCTGAAAAGGGTTCAGACTTGCAGCATTAGTAATGGCAATGTTCTACTTGGCACTTTAAATGGTTTTTAACACATAATCATGGTAAAGCTAAATATTTTATGGGCCATGTAAGCCCTTGACTTTGATGTAAGCTCATACTCTTTGACTGGTTGAATGTTGCCATTGCAAAAAAGCCAGCAATCAGGGAGAAAGGGGCGTATTATGATGACATGTCATAACCTTTTGCTTTGGGCCTCAGAGGAAAGGAGCTTTGAGATGTCAGAAATTTGGAGACAGAGACTCTAACAGAAGAAAAACACCACCGAGTTGTAAATGGAGAATTAAGGAGAAAAATCTGACATAATCCTGACATACTCTCGCAGGGACACTTTAGACAAATGCAGACAACTCCACCCCAGACAAACATTACCATGAACCACAAACTTATCAGAGCTATGTAAACATCCAGCTCTCTTTAAAGTAGACAGCCACATAGATCAGGCATTCCTAGAATGACAATAACCTCAGTTATATTTAATCATAATGGGTCAGTTTTGTCATTGACAGTCCCACTGATTATTAATTAATTTGCCAAATTTAACAAAAAAGATGAAGATCCATCATGGCAGTCACAGGTGCTTCTACTGACATTGACTGTGGATGTATTGAAGCCATGCCGAGTGCCCGATCCCACGTGCGGCGCTGTCCAAAGACCAGGCAGGAGCTGGAGACAGATCAGTCTCCGTCTCCTGGGAAAAGCTTCTCACTGCGGAGCTTCTCCAAAGCGTCTGGACTGGCTGTCGACACTCCCTGCCTTTAATGTATGATCAAGAAAAGCTTTAACTCATTACTCTCTACAATGCCCCTCCCAATTCTTGTCCTAACTGCTTTCGTATGTTTAATAATACCGACTTCAGATGAATTTTTTCCACTAACACGCATAAGGAGGGGAGGAAAAAAAAAACAGTGACAGATCCAAGATAATAATCTTTTTTATTTTGTGCACAAGAATCAACTGTTGGGAAAGATCCATTTCAATTTGAGTTAATCTCCACAAAGGCTACGCACAAAACGAAACCCTTTACAATTTTTTTTCTTCCTCTGGTGATGACTTAAGCTGTGCTCAAGTTTTTTTTCTTTTTTTACAAGAAAGTGTGGTCTGGAAGTTACCCCTGGGAAACACAAATCCAGCGTGAGCCTTACTAAAAAGATGCTGGGTCAAATTCCAGGTGTCGTGTCCTTGAACACCTATTCAGGGCTGGATTCTTGGTTTTAGCCTAAGTTGGTTCCAGGTGTAAACGTGAGTAGCATTCGTAAGTCACCCAAGAACCCCACAAATAAGTACTGCGAGGTGTTGCACAGCGATGCTGACTCACAGCGAGGACGCGTTGGTCAAACACACCGCTGGTGGAAAACCATCAGAGCCGCTCAGGTTAGAAAACCCCACATTACCCTCTTCCTTGTAGGCCCAGCTTCACCCCCCGCCCTCTCCCTCCCTGTGCTGTGATGAAAGTAGAGAGAGCACCTCCACTACTCGCCTCTTTTGTTTATTTACCTTCAGAATTACAGCCTGCTCTTCTTGGACCATGTTCCAATGTGTTTTGTTATGTTTCCCTTCAAATAGAATATCTACGCGTGTGGTCTCTGGCCGTGTTTGGCTAACACACGCACACATACGTGCACACACACTCCCATTCAACTTTCCCCCTGTGCCAGAGGTCCCCTTTGCCCTCCCCCCCTCCTCTAACTAAACATCGCAGGACAGCAAAAGGGAACTTCAAAGTGGCCAGAGGGGGTACTCCTTTTTTCCTGGCACTTGTCATCATCTAAGGGACTGGCTGCTCCCCTTATTACTCTAATTGCTTCCAACTGCTCCAGGAGGCTTTGATGAAGGGCGCCACGGAGCATGCTGGAAGCACCTGTTGTTGCACACAGGAGCACAGGTGGCCCTTATTGGTGGTGGCGTGGTAGCGTGCGGATTGCAATGGGGCTTCCTGCTAAAATCGTGCAGCTCCAATAAAAACATAATCTCAACGTTATCTCAGATTTGGGGATTTATGAAACTGCAGTCATACTAAAAAATGAAAAGTTTTAGCTGGTGGAACTGTGGAAGGGGGGACTGTTGATCGAGAGACATCTCAGCAGCACTCTGGCTCCATCTTGTGGTATCACTGTGCTAGAAGTCCAGAAGCTGTGTTGGAGAAAATTGAAGAAATTTGAGATTGTCAGACAGCAGACATAAAAGTCTTTTGCAGAAAGGTTAAATACATTTGAGATTAATGATAGCTCTCATAGCATCTACACATTTAAGGTTTTCGTTTACGTATCCCCAGAAAAAATTTGCATTACCACTCCATTTCAAATCATCACATTTTCTACTCAACCATCTCCAATGTGCCTAAAAGTGTGAACATATATAATGAGTGCTGCAACATTTCAGCTTCATATATCAAATATCTTTCCGGATTTTTTTCTTTTCTAAAAGGCCATTCCACCTACTTTCAGGCCTTTTTTTTAATGGATTAAAATCAGAAGCAGTCATTGAGCATAAAGACCTCAAAACCTATTAAAGATAAAAGCTAGAATTTTTCACCGCCTTCTTTAACCATCAAAACAAAGCAGGATCTGTAATTTGGGACTGATACATGAAGAAAATCTCAGAGTATTTGGCTGTTAAAACATCAACAAAAAAAATCAAGCTCTCCTATAAAGTTCCATATTTGAGCACACGCTAATAACAAATGCACATTGCAAAAGATTAGTATACAGATGTTTTTATCAATACTGCAAAAACACTTTATAACATTCTACGTCTTAAAAATGGCATTTGATAAAAAAGCTTTGTTGGATTGAGAAAAATAAGTTAAAAACATCAGCAGATAGTCTGCTCTGAACAGAACACAGTTTTGTAATTTACAGATGGTACAGAGATTAGATTAGAAAATGATTTGTCAAATATGTGCATATCTTTCATTTTAAAGGCCTACTCTAGCTACTGTTTCAAGACTTGCTACCCTGGAAGAGTTTTATAATTCAGTTTAATTACAAGACACCAAGTTTAAAATATACTTAGAGTTACTGAAAGCTAAACAATGTAGGATTTTCATATATATTACAATTCTTGTAGCATTCATTCTGGTAGTCAGTACCAGAATACTACCCATGTGACATGAGCTACTAATCCCTTTTTAATTAATCTTAATTGTTTTACTATAAATACTTAAGAATGATATTACAATACTTGTTGAGCTTTTCATAACTTAGTGTATTTTAAACTCCAGGGCAAAGTGCATGCTTACAAAGTTATTTTCTCAGTTATAATTAGATTACCATCTGGAAATTACAGAATGTTCTTGCATTCGGATGAGGCCATTTACTGATATTTTTGTTTTTGTTGTACAATATTGCCATATTGGATCATTACTGCATGAAAGGTGAATGAAAACAGCATTTTTGCAACTAAAAATTTTATGTTAAAAAGTACTCTAAATACTGTGCTTTGCATCACTGTGAAATATGCCTAAATACCAGTCAGACATAGTCACTAGCTGTCTATTGCAGTGTCTACTGCCTTAGATTTCAAAGTGAGAAACAAAAAGCATGAAGGAAGTGAGTAGATGGACCATTTAAATATAGATAATATTAGATAGTTCAGCAGAAGACCCATGATGATTTTGATTTGTAGAAGCTGTTCCCGAACCATACACAAAGTGCAAAAGCTAATGCAACAAATATATTTTACTGCAAAGAAAAATAAAAACTTGCCCAGTAATCCCATTATTTTTAAGTATTAGCTGTAATCTGGGCTAAAGATAAGACTATGCAAACAAGCGGAAATAAGTGAAACGAAAACATTTCTTGAGCCTGTTGAGCCACATACCAGCTGAGGCAGGATCTTTTCAAAATGTTCAATGTCTACTTGGTCACAGTCCTCAGATTCGGCTTGTTTCTGTGATCTCACAGCAGCCTCTGAAAAAGGAGATAACAGCTTCAGAGTGTTATCATTAGCCAGTCTGTTATTGTGTCTCAAATGTTGTGCAACTGTGTCAAAGCTCCTTACCTTGCACGAACACTTTAAGCATCTCTACCATGAGCAGTGTGGCATCTCCGCTTACTGCAACACAGTGGCATTTCATCAGCACGGTCACATAGAGAGCAAGACGTCACTGATAACAGCATAGTTATCCCACTCACGTTTTGTTTTGTCTTCTTTGAAGAAACTAGACAAAAGTTTGCTTACTGTATCCTGTGTGCAGAACAGAGCACATAAAGTGGGAGAGTGTATTAGTCATAAGGTTTTCCACTGAGTAGCTGGCCAAAGAAAGTACACTCAACAAAAATATAAACGCAACACCTTTGTTACTGCTCCCATTCCCCATGGGATGGACGTAGAGACCTAAAATTCATCCCAGATACACAATATAACCATCCCTCCCAAACAGTGGTCACCAATAGCGCAAAAAACTGCACATTCCAGGGTGGCCTTTTGTTGTGGGCAGTCTGAGGTACACCTGTGCACTACTCATGATGTCAGATCAGCATCCTGATGTGGCACACCTGTGAGGTGGGATGGATTATCTCAATATTGCAGATGTGCCCACTACCACACATTTGGACTGATTTGTGACCACTGTTTGGGAGGGATGGTTATATTGTGTATCTGGAATGAATTTTAGGTCTCTACGTCCATCCCATGGGGAATGGGAGCAGTAACAAAGGTGTTGCGTTTATATTTTTGTTGAGTGTATTAGTAAAGCACTAACAAAGCAAAACAGACACGATTTAGTAAAAATAACAAATGAACGCAACACAGACACAACAAAACCTGCCTGCGTATCCACTTTTGAAAAAACCCGTATTTGGCTTTCAAGCTAAGTTTGTCCGTCGAATTCCTTCTCGAGTTTTCGCCAACCAAACGTCTTTGGTGAATTTGGCGATTTAAAGGGCTCTCCGCTGTCCGCGCAAAAAACGGAAGTTGTCCTGGAAAGTGTGGTCTTAAAGCAATCGCTAGGACCCAGTCTTTTATTCGGCGTGGTAGTTACAATGTTATTCCCCGCAATATCTGAATATCTTAACAAGATGTAAAGTGTTAGCTGTCGTCTGACAAAACATGTTGTGTTTATATGGTGGGCGTGAAAACACACAAGTCGGCGACAAAGAAGTTCGCTTTTTTTATTAAAACACGAGGGGGGACAAGCAGGCATAAACACTTAAAAACAAACGGCTGATTGCTCCTACCTTTTTAAAGGAAATTTCTACGTCCTTTTCCGCCATGTTGTTTTTACGCTGTAGAAGAAACTTGGCGCTCTACGTAGCGATTGGCTGTTGACCCGTGACGCAAAACTCATGTAGACGGTACAGTACACAGGACTTTTACAGAAAGATTTGAAATTTTATATATATATATATATATATATATATATATATATATATATATATATATATATATATATATATATATATATACACATACATATATATTAGATGTATTTATAAATATTTTTCTTGCTATATATAATACACAACAAAATAATATAAACGAACAAAAATATTTTGGTTTTCGCAAATAGTATTTCAAATAAAACATTTACCATAGGAGGAAAAACAGAAAAACAGCAACACAGAAGAGCACGAATCCTTTGACTTCTTTGTATTTATTCCTGAGCAAAGAAAACCAACAATAACTAATATTTTCTTACAACTTCACAATTTTGTCTTGTTACCATAAAGTCAACAATCATGTCACATTCACCAACAGTGGCTGGACAAAGGAATACATGACTAACTTCACTTATAGTGTGACATCTGTAGGTCCTTTACAAACATTTAACTAAAATGTCATAAACACAATACATTTACAAAATATACAATAAACAAAAAAATATTGTTTAGCCAGAAATTCACAGTTATGGGTAAGTAAGTAAAACTTATTAGTAAAACTAAGAGAAATACATACATAAATACATGTGCATTAGGTTGTATGTTCTCATGTATGGTACTGACATAACAACCAATGCCCTCAAGCTGGTCAACTTTGGATCAAAGCTTTGTTTATTCATTCATCTTCGTCTAACCACTGAGCATCTTCGAGTAGGTAGCCAAGACCCATTGAAGGCCGTGGTCGAGGTTTAACTGTGGCTCCATCAACCCCTTGCTCTGAATCCTCCTCACCCTGCAAGACATTTTTAAAAAAAATATTATTTAATTATGATAGGCTGTGATTGGAAAAGTCCCTAACATAAAATAGTTGTCATTTGCTCACCTTGAAAGTAACAAAGCGCCTCACTTTAACTTCTGTTCCACCGATATTGTGAGGACCGACCCAGTCTGCCATGTCTGCTTCTTCCTCACAAGAAAACTTCACAAAGGCCAACGATTTTTGTTTCCCAGAGTTGGGATTCTTCCTAATCTAAGATCCAGTATAAAACAGAAAGTATTTATCGCAGGTCTCTTGTAGGAAAAAAAAGCAAACCAATAGTTTTTTTCTTCAGTCTTTACTTTGCATGATTTGACGGTGCCCCATTCTCGGAAGTAAGCTTGTATATATCCTTCATTTATATAGGGATTCAGATCTTCTACAAGCAGTCCATGTTCCTGTTAAATAGCAGAAATTCAAGAGCTTCATGAAACATTTAAACATAAAAAGATAAAAGGAAATAAAATGATAGCTTTGCTCAAAGATATGGGAATGAGAAAAGTTGTTTACAAGTTCATATTGCTCGGCCAAAAGATCTATGAGTTTTTTCGGAATACAGATGTACGGCCTTTTGTTAGGCGCTGTCTTCATGCCGCCTGGGGGAAAGATGAGCAAGAAAATTATAACATAGAAGGGTGATGCATCTAAAGCAGTCGCACAACAATTTGTAATTTCATTTTCTTTAAAGATGAGACATGAAATCAAGAAAGCCCTTACTTACCAGAAGTCATTGTTGAGAGTCGGATGTGAGACAAACCTGCACTTCAGATTAGACCAAGGTAAAGAATGAAATAACCTGCTGCAAAGTGGGTTAATATGTAAGGTAGGAAAACTCCTCCCACTTTCATTCTTGTGTTTTCATGAAGGAAAGTCAGGAAGAATTTTTGAATAACTGTTCAGAGTTACCTAACTTGTTTAGCAGCTAGGGGGAAACTGTATGGTGGCTAGGGACGGCTGGCATTACTGAAAACTTGTTAATGTAGCAATGTGCTAGTTAACTTACTGTATTTGGACATGGTGGTACGCAGGAGCAAGTTGTCATATTTTTAGACCGTTGGTTCATCCAGCTGGACTTTTCTCATTGAAACAGTAAAAAAAATGTAAATAAAATAATTATAATATTTTTATTTCTTTTGATGAAACATATTCCTTCAGATTTGGCAAATGTTCTTCAATTGTTCACTTGAACTCAAGGATGAACTGACTAGAACTTGGTGGTCTATACCATGAATATGACTCAATTTGTTTGTACTGGAAAAGAAGAACAACAAAAAGATCAAAGAACAACTTCAAGTCAGCTCAGGTAAGTTTTTACTCACATAACCTTTATGTGTTCTCAAAAGGTTTTACAGTCAGGCAAAAGTCGTTCTTCACTGACAACATATCCAACAGGACCCCACTTTACTTTTTCTTTCGCACTTCTGCATATTTTACCGGTTAAACAATGTCACGTGGAATGTGTTCTTAAGAAATCCATTGTGAAGGTATTCATGATGACTGATTTTAAAGAATCTTGGGTTGTGTGTTGTGTGCTAAGGTCTCCATATCCGGATATGTAAAATAAAGATCATTTTTTAAAGTAAAAAGACCACTTTTGAGCCGTGTCTTTTTGGCCGTAAAGAATCCGAAAGAACCGGAATTTAACACTTGCCATCAGATAAAAGAAACAACAGGGACAAAAACAAAGAAGAAATTTTATTTTGTCTTGTCGTAAAATACATTGAAGATCATTGTACACTGTGATAATAAAAGCCTATAAATAAATATTAATAACCCTGCTGAGGTGCCAACTGTCAGTGATTCAGTTTTCAGAGATGACCAAGATTAACATATATTTAAAAACAGCAAACTTCACGGTTACTGATTTTACTTTTATTTTGTTCATGTTTGTAGCATGTTTTAGACGTTCCTGTTTATCTGGACAATCAACTCAGCTTTGAGATAATATCGAAGCCAAAATACTTCTCAGTGAGCCAAACTGCTGCGTAGTGAGAGATGTGTAGTGAGAGAGTGCACTTTGTTCACAGTGTTCAGCCAGAGACTGGGGAAGAAAAGAAAGTTCATCTTTTGACTTGAAATACCAGTGCAAAGCAAAAAAAACCTAAACAAAACAAAAATTATGTAGCCTCAGTGAAGAGCTGCAGTATTGAGAATACTCACCCTTGAGGGGAAGTGGGATGATTATTTGCATAAATCCTGTAATTTGGCGATGAGGAACTTTTTGTCCTTACCCTCCTTTGAACAGCATTAAAACAAAACACAATGCATTGACATTAATAATGACAAAAAATTGATTTCAGCAGTTATTAAAAAATAAATTGATTCAATAAATTAAAAACTGTAATAAAATACTGACTGAGCCAACCAGATGAGCTGAGAAAGGCTGTTTCAAAGTTTTAGAGCTACTGCGTGAAAAGCGTGGTCACCTCTGGTTATAAATAGTGTGGAACTATAAACCGACGATCAGAGAAGCTGACTGCTGTTATAAGCTCTGCTATGTAGGCAGGAGCCTACCCACGTCGGGTCTTTTTGATAGGTTTATGTTTGTGGCTAGCTTGATGTTGGTTGTTAACTCTGACTGATCTGTCCTGTTCTCAACCAAACACTAGATAGTGAAAGTTATATGTTATGTTTCTTATCTTATCTTATGTTTTTGGTGACTGTTAACAGGACTGAGTATGGCAGCTGTTGCTTCTGACTTAAGTTTCTGAAGGAAGCTTCATGGACGGAATTGTATTTGTGTAGAAAAGATGATTTGTCGTCCATAGCATAACACTTTGAATTAAATGTGAGCAAGCAAATGCTTATGAGAGATCTGAGAAATGTGGTCTCAAACAAACTTTTGGGCTCGGTTCATCTTGTCCTCCAGTTTTACCTAATAGATCTACACAAGCAAAATTTGCTCTGCCAGTGGATGATGGGGAATTGGCTGCTATCGAGACACACCCAAAATTGCAAAAATAACCACTTGACCTAGCTCAATTAGTTCTTTTCACTTCCTGGAATAAAGGAAGAAGCATTTCTCAAGGAATGTTTAGCAGGATTACAGTTGGAGGCTCAGGATAAATCCCAAACCATCAGACAGAGTTTGAACTTTGGAAGTTGGAGCCGGGGTGGGGTTAATTAAAACAATTCAAACCCAGAGCCTGATCCATGTTTTGAACAATTTATCTTTCAGGGATCTTTGCCTTTAACAAGCAAACCAGAGGTTGAGCAAACTATAAAAGTCCTGAGGGATACTGGTAGATCTCGGTCACTGATAGTCACTGATTTGTTGCCCTTGAGTGAGTCAGCTCCTCTAATCATAAAGGCTTTTTTACCATCTTTGGCCTCCCAAAATCCAAAGTAGTTCAGACAGACAAAGGCATAAATTTTCTATCAAAACACACTCAAAAAGATGAAATTGGGTGGTTGTTACATGTACAACTTGTAATTTGAACTAAATAATTTCATGTTTCTATGGTGAACGTAATTAAATCATGTAGCATCTGCATGAAATTCAGCAACTTAATTTGTTCTTGTTGAGATGACATGATACAATCTAGTAAGAGTGGTTCGTTGCCTGGACTCACGAAAATCACATTAGATGTCAAACTGCAGGAAAATCGCTGGAGTTTTAAGAGGCAGACAACTACACCCACACCACGTGTATGGCATTGCTATTTATTGCGGTTTAACCTGTCAAGGACAAAAACGTACAGAAAATGCTGCATCAAGCCTTGTAATCATAGCTTTCCTAGTTTGTTAAGCCTGGGTTGACAGCTTGGTGGTGTGATGGTTAATGCTGTTACCTCAAAGCAAGAAGGACCTGGGTTCAAATCCACAATCTGGCTAGTTTGCTGTGTGTAATTAGAGTTAGGTTAATTGGTGATTCTGCATTACCCATGAATCTAAGTGTAAATGGTTGTTTTTCTCTATAAAATCATCAACCCCTGTATTGGTTCATTACGCAAGACTAGCAGTAATTGTCTTGCTTAACAAAGTAGTTATTCAAGCAACAAGATTTCTTTGCGTTTTCCTTAACTTGTGTAGAATGAATTAAAACAGATTTCATACTTAAATAAATCACTTCAACTCAATGTAAGTATACTACGTTGATCCAATGTAATCTGATTACGTTAAACCACCAAATGCCAAATGTGTTGGTTTGACATGGTCAAAAATTGGTTATTGTACTTGGTTAAATCACGTGGAAATAGGTGCCATGATTAAATTGTGTTCATCCAACAACAGATTCTTTTGAGTGCTCTTTAACTAGGTCATGCAGACTATTAGTAGTTAAACATGTGGTCTCTAGTGCCTGTCATCCTGAGTCCTAGGGAGCTCTGGAAAGGTGGCACCAGACTATTAAATCTATGCTGCAGAAGTGCTGTTTGGCTATTGGTAATGACTGGGATGAAGGAGTTCCACTAATGGTATGTGCAATACGGGAAGCTAAACAAGGATCCCTGTGTCTTAGCCCAGCTGAAGTTGTTTTTGGTTATTCAGTGCAGGGGTCTTTTAAAACTATTTAAATAACAACTTCTGCACAATCCAATAAAACTAATGTTTTGGACTATGTTTCACAGATCTTTGAACGCTTGTAGCAAGCCCTTTCAGTAGCACTGGAAGCTCTTTTGTCTGTTCAGATCACCATGAAGCGGCATTATAAAAAGCACATGAAAAGTCAGTTACAATGATCAAGACAGGAAAAGAATTAAAGCGTGTATTAAATGTCCAAATGATTGGGTGTCGGTAAAACGGGAGGAAGAGAGAGTGGAAATCTGGAGGCATGCATTGGAGAGAAGAGAAAGGAAAATCAGTACAAGTAAGACAGAGTATATGTGTATGAATGAGACGGAAGCAGGTGGAAAGGTGAAGATGAGGGGAGTAGAAGTGCTGAAGATGGATGAGTTTAAATACCTGGGTCAACCATCCAAAGCAAAGGACAGTATAAAAGGGAGGTGAAGAAGAGACCGTAGGCTGCAAGCTTTAGAGATGATGTCACAGACAAAAAGACAGGAGGAAGAAGTGAAAACCAGGAGGGAAGAGACGAAAGAAGAATTTTAACATAACCATATATACTCAGATGATGAATTCAAACTAGGATGCTGAATTCGTTTTTGTCATTTCTGTCTCTCAACTCAGAAGGAATTTTCACATCTTTAGCGATGCCTTTTTTTTCTCCGCTGCCATCATCAGGGGAAATGCTAAAAGCGGTTCAAATGCTACTTGTACATTTTAAAAGTACGCCATCAGTGTCAGCCTTAACATGGTGCGAGTGTTAGCGCTTAAACTCACA
Organism: Rhamphochromis sp. 'chilingali'; assembly: GCF_963969265.1. Classification (NCBI taxonomy): domain Eukaryota; kingdom Metazoa; phylum Chordata; class Actinopteri; order Cichliformes; family Cichlidae; genus Rhamphochromis; species Rhamphochromis sp. 'chilingali'. Next base: position 13,646,476 of record NC_137942.1, on the reverse strand, counting down.
AATGCCGCTAACATAGACAAACTCATGCATACATTTTCAATCTGCTTTTCTAACCGGCTGATGATTTTCCTCTGGCCATCAACAACTTGAGCCTGAAAGTATATCACCATTCTGCAAAAACAAAAGCAAAAATAGCAATGGATCATTTCAAAATTTTAAGAGCGTAAAACCATTTCTGTAAGTCACGAACATTAAATGTTTCAATGGAGGAGATGCTTGCTGCTACGAATTGCTACCAACAAACAACGCTGACTTGCTAATTAATGAAATGAAATACATAGCGGAAACAGGAGCGTAATCATTACCACTCACAGAAAGACTCCACTGGCGAGGAATAGAAACACTGGATTCTCTACCAAACAGTCGTAGACCCAACTGAGCCACTTCAGGATTGGATGAGCATCCTCCAGGTGCCTGGTCGACATCTGCCCTCCCTCAAACATTGTTGTGAGATTCCTGAAAGGGCCGCACTTTTCCGAGGGTTTGATTCTGTGCATGACAGGCAGATGCATTTAAGGGGATACAGTAAAGAGTGTGTGTATATATATATATATCATCTTTTTTTAGCCTGATCCTTTATGTCTCGTGTTTTTTTGTTTACTCTGATCTGAATCAGTTGATGAGTTTGTAAACTCATTGTCTTTTCCTGTAGTTTTGAATTCGCAGAGAGAAAACTCCAAGTGAACTCAAGATGAATCACGTGGGAACCTTCAGCCTGCTTATCTACCAGATGTCTCTTGTCCTACTCTTATTTCCTGTTTTTGTTTTCTTCCTGTGTGATTGCAGCTCAGTGTTGATTCATTACAGCAGGTCTGAAGGCAAAAGAGTGTCCAGCCTGTTACTTCACAGTAGCAAGTGAATATAGAAAGATTTGAATACATAGATTGTAATCGTTAAGTTGAAACTATTGGTTTTGGTCTTTCTTGAGAAAATGTCATTTCCAGGCCATTTACCTTCAGGGTAAAAATATTCCAGTTGTAGTTTTAGTTTGTACTTAAGAGATTGTTGTTTTACTTAAGGTTTGTTTTTAGCGAGCTGCGTGTTTGTGGTTTTGAAACGCTCACAAGCATTTTCACGCTATAAGCATGAAAACGCTTACGTGCATTCCAAGAAGATTGTTATACTTACGTCCATACTGTATAAATGATAGTCACGACAGTGCCAAGAAATGAGGGGAACCACAGTATGCAAATGAACAGCGTTGTCATTTGAGTGGCCCTCCAGGGCTTTCTCGAGGCCTGACAGTTGAGAATGAGACTTCTCTGGAAAACAAAGAGGAAGAGTCATGTTTGCAATGCAGTCTTGGCATACGGTACTACAGCCCCACTGCATACACACTCTACCAACCTTCTTCATGTAAAACAACACAATCAGTTTTATTAGTTGGACTCCAGGAAGAAGTGGTGCAAACAGAACTCCGATCCTACAAGAAGAAATGCAACACATGACCACTGATTTTCCTTTTTATCGCTGATATTAAAGCTGTGTTTTTACTGAATAATCACCATGTAAGAGTTTGCCCATATATGAGCTCCAACACATTACGAGCAATGTCGAACACTGGCTTTCTTTTCTTTTGCAGGATTGTCTGGGAAAAGACCCTAGAAGGGAAGAATTAGGTTTTGGCTTAAAACAGAAGTAAAACCAATCACCCGATCTTGCTCTAACTGGTAAACTTGCCTCCATAGGAACTCTCCCAAAAAAGTGTAAAGCACCGTAACGATGAAGTCCATCACAAGGAGCCGGTACAGTTCTTGGCCAACTGAACTCTCCCAACACTGAAAAAATGTAAAAATGTGGATGTTAAATGCTTTCAGATTCCAAAACTGTAGCTATAATATCGCATGTGTTAAACATCTGCGTGCAAAAAGCTTTCTTTAAGGAATAAAAACGATTGCATACAGTAACTGAGTGCTGAATCATGTAAGAGCGTGAGGATGTTACTAACCTCCAGACCATTGGCTGGAATGCTCTCCAGCCAGCGATAACATAGAACTCCAATAACACTGACCTTCAACAGCAGGTTCCTGAAAAATAAATGATCAAATACTTTATTATAAATATTTAAACTTTATAAAAATCAAATCACATAACAAAGACAATAATTTTACATCGTGTTGAACTATGTTATTCATTTGAAAACTTCTTTTGCGTGTTTTCCTTTTTTTTTCCCTTACCTGAAGACAGAGACATAGACACGTGTGCCAGGTGATTCATATTGCTCTGCCCAAACGCACAGGTTGAAGAAGCCAGGGAGTAACAGGTTAATGCCCGACACCACTGCTGACAAGACCAGCAACTCAGTGTCTTTGGGCAGATTTAAAGTGGTCTAAATCACAATGAAAAATGCAGACCGACAAGTTATAATCAAAACAGGAAATGAAGTTCCGCTTAAACATTATATGCAACTGAAGTGAGATCGTCTTGACAACCATGATATTTAAAAATGAAGTATTGCTATAGTATCAGTAATCCTCTTACACCATCTACCTGCAGTTGTGTTTGACATCATGGGGACGTGTCCAGGTTAAACTGGAAGTCAATCTGCAGTTCTCTAACGTTGACTGATTCTGCGTTATTACTAAAGAACTGTCTTTAGACTTATTCAGAAAGAGAAGAGTGAAATTGGCGACACCGCTTTGAGTATGTACAGTGCTGTGAAAAAGTAGTTGCCCTGTCTTGTTAAATCGTGAATTAACTGTGATGAACCGAATGTTTTAGAAAGCTGAGCCAAGGGTGATATGATCAGCTGTTAGGTTTAGGGGCAATTACTTTTTCACACATTGTCAGGTAGGTTTTGGCAGCTTTTTTCCCCTAATAAATGAAATAATGTCAAAACTGCATGTTGCATTTACTTTGAAGGTCTGAAACGTGTGCAATATGCAAAAATCTACGAAATAAGGAAGAGGGCAAGTACTTTTTCACCGCGCTGTATATGCAGGTTTTCAGGACCATCTTGAGCCTTGTGAGTCGTGAGATGATAACACAAAAGTTTATTACTTCTATATTATTCCTGTTATTTCTATTATTATTTGTCCTTGCACAGAAAAGCTTTGAAACACCAGTATCTTTTTTGGGGGGGTTGTGTGTGTGTGTGTGTGTGTGTGTGTGTGTGTGTGTGTGTGTGTGTGTGTGTGTGTGGGGGGGGGGGGGGTGGGGGGCGCTTATTATCACACAAAGTAGACAGACAAAGATATCAAAAGGTCTAGCAGAAAAGAAGAAGTAGCTAACCACAGTGGGTGGGGAATTAAAATTTACATACTTAAAGTGGTGCTTGACTGTGCATGAATGCTACCATTTCCTTTTCCCAACAATGTACCTCGATGTTGATTTTTTTTCCTGACAGGTTGTGCACTCCTATGGTGCCCAAGAAAATGCTTATTAAGCATGCGGTCCACGCCAACAGATGAACAATAAGGCGGTGAAGTTGTTGCATGCAGGTCTTTTTGTCTTCTCCCTTGATCATCTCAGACAGCTGCTCCTGTTGGAAAAGCACCATTTGTAAACTAAGCCTTTCAAATAGGGTGCTTGTTCTTTTTAAACTAAGGACATGGCCCCGAGGGTGACATAACACGTGAACATGTGATCAGGTTCCTGTGAGCAAACGATAACCACAAACACTACTATGTGTGATGTCAAACTGACAAAGACTGCTGCAAAAACTGAAATACTTGTTGCTAAGAATCATCAAGAGAGCATTCAGTGTAAAGAAACCCTTTTTAAATAACTTGGTTGGTTTGGTCTATTTTAAAAATAATTTCAACAAAACAAGAACCAAAAGAAACGTTTCACGCTTCAGTGAGTATTCATATAAAGTCGTACTTTGAGCTGAGTGCTGATTTTCTCAGACTGGAGTCTGACAGATATCTTCTTGCTCACTTTAAAGTCCCAGCAAGAAAAAACTTTCACAGCCAGATTCTTGTTAGATTTGAGGACTTGAAAGTTTTTTCCGAAGGATTTGGACAACCTGTCAAAAAACCCCCAAAAAAAACAGTATTAAAAAAAAGACACAACAAAAATAGAATTAAAGCATAAGTAATTGAGTTAGAGTTCAACCTGTACACAAGGATGATGCAGATAATGAAGAGGGTGAAGCCAATGGTAAAGAAATAGGCTGCTGGCATTCGGTATTGGTCTCCAGGTAACGTTTCACTGGAGTAATAGCCATAAAACATCAAGCTGTCAGAAAAGTAGCCCTGTCAACGAAAACATTAAAGATAGCTCTGGTTTCTTTGTCGCTGAAATAAGCTTGTAAATACAGCTGGGATATGATGTACAGCCATCTCACCGTGCCCGTGAGAAGCTCAATACCACTGAAGTCTGCTTTAGGACTAGGAGGAGGGTTGATGCCTTGTGGGATGATTAGGAACAAGCCAGTGATGACAAAGAGGAGAAGGTTAAGGAACAGGAGTGTTCTCAGAAAAAGGAAGTAGGACAGCACACCGGTTCCGTAACGTCCGCTCAGTGTCTTCAAGGCTGAATGCCACAATTTGAACGAACTGAAGACGGGCAGGCAGCTAAAGAGGCAGTGGCGCCAAGTCTGAGGGGAAAGGAACATGAGCGTGTCGCCTACACACATGGTGAAATCTTATCACTGTGTACGCTGTTTGCACTTACCATTGAAATGTACATGCTTAGATGAGTGTAGCAGGGTATATTTCTGCCAATGAATGAACTTTCAGTTTTTAAACTGAAAGCAACTTTTCTAGAAGAAGATAGGGAGAAAAATGGTGAGACGCCATCCAAATAGATTCTAAGATTCTTGAAGATGACGTAAAGTACTGATTGTGATTTCCATTGCACGACTCCTCTGGTCACGCCAGTGGTTTGTGTCTCACATACCGGATTTCGATCTTATCTGCCAAGCTAAGTGGCATTGCTCGCAGCTTGCGGGTGCCTTCACTCACTGAGAGGCCTTGGAGGCTGGACACCAGCTGGTCCATATTATTTTCAGCGGCGCACAAATTGGAATCTGTGGAATAAGAGAGGTCAGATCTCACTGTAGTGAGAGGGTTAAAAGTAGAACGAAAACACTTGTTAACACCTGTCAAAAAAATAGCAAATGGCACCTTCAGTGTTGATTTCCTCCGCCTCTGCCAGAACAGAGGCACCCTGGACTGGTCTGGAGAGGTGAGGAGATTCATGGGATGAGGCCTGATATCGCACTCGCCGGGATTTATTTAATTCTGTGTGGATGAGGAATTTCGTTTTGAACAAATGTTGTAGTTAACATGTGTGAATAAATCCTAGCAAACATTTAGACAGCACGGAGAGATTTTCCCCTCACCTGCAGTGCGACTAGGCATCGAGGCGAGCACCTTTACCGTTGCAGCCGACCAGCCGTGTCTCTGCAGATGGCTGATCTCTTCTCTGTCGTGTGATTCGTCACTCGTGTAACTGCTTCTGTTTGACTGTACATCTACGAAATGATAGGTTTTATAGGTTTTATAATCTGTAGATCAAAAATAAAACTACAGATAGAAATTGGATTCTAACATTTCGCTGGGGTGTAAACAGCAAACACTGAGTCATTGTACCTGTGCATTCTTTAAAGACTTCCATCTCCAGTATTTCAGGGCAATTTTGGGTGCTGGTTTCTGGCTCATTGATGGGATTGAAGGAGAAATCCTGAGCTGGTTCTCCATCTGCCAGATTCCTACAACAATGAACAGAATAATGACCAAAAGTCCCCAAAACCTTTGACCAACATGAAGAGGACTTATAGCTCATGTTGTTTTATATGAATAGCTTTTGGAGTTTTTCTTTGGACATTGGCTGCTTTTTCACTTATTTTCAGGGGAGTGCTTTTTTCATCTGTTACGCCGCCTAACTCTTAACTTTGCATCATTTATGCATAAAAATGGCCCCTAACTCAAGTGAGGAAACAGCGTTATGTCTACACATCAAAGACAACTCAGAAAACAACCACGACTGACCATTTTAAATTGTATCTTTAGGCTCTTGTATATTTTAGCTCAAACAGCTATTAGCTGAAAACTTAAAAAAGAATATCTTTGCATGTTGGTCAGTGAGTCCTTACGAATTTGAGGAAATTAAACAAGTGGACCACAAAAGAAGAAGCAGCGAGCGTAAAAGGAAAAGGAAATAATATATACAGCAAATGGACAGGATCTGAAAATCCATAAAAAATAGAAAAAAATTTCGAAGTAAGACCAAAAACAGGACCTAAAAGATGCATTCGAAACTTTATTTAATCCATCTTCTATTCACTGAAACCTCATCAGAAATGTTTTCAGTGTTTGTCCGAGATATGCCAAGTTGCACAAGAAGTGGAGTGAAAATCAGTGGCAGCAGGTCTGATGGAGCGATGAACCCAGATTGGAAAGTTTTTGGTTCAAATCATGGTTAACATGTACGCAAGACGTAACGACAGAGGTGCAGATATGAGTGTTTAGAGTTCTAAAACACAGTGGCGGCTCGACCATAGGTTACATTTTTTGTGTTGGGCATTTTGCTAGAATTGATGGAATTACGAACACAGTGTCGTCAGGTTTTGATCACCATGCAAAACTGCAATCTGGAAAACCTGTGATTGGCAATGGCTTCATTTTTAAGCACAACAATGCAGTAAAAGCAGATGTGGATAAAAAAAAGAATAAAAACACAGTAGAAACACTGTCAGTTATAGCCTGGCATCTCCCCATGAGTGTGCGCGTCGTGTTCATCATTTTCACAACTTTTCATCCACTTGGCAGATGCATTGCAAACGAGATTAACCTGTTCTTTTTTTCACACTAATGCATAGCATGTTGTAAGGCCAGTTTCCACGGCACCTACGAGGTGCTTTTCAGCAAGATTGTTCAACAAATCGAAAGTACCCAACTGTAATAGGAAGGCTTTTCTTTTTAACTTAAAACTGTCTGATAGGCAATTTTTGTGGAGTAAAATGGAAAACACTGGCAATCTACCCTCATTGGATAATGATTCTTTTGATTGGAGGAGATTTATAAAACAGACTGTTTTGCGCACCCTGTGCTGGGTGAGTGAAATTATATTAGTATCAGAGTTAGCCAGCCACATTACTCACTGCAAAGTAGTGACTAATGCGGGCTTTTAGATATATGTGCTTAAACCTGTCTACATGAGGCATGAACACCCAGTGTAGACAGGTTTAAACATTTTAATTAAATGTAAATTAAATGTAAACTATGCAACGACCGATAGTAGCAAATAACCCTGTGTCACCACACTGCCACCTGATGATGAGTGACATGTCTTAAAGGCTTTAAAGTTTTTTGCTCCTGTAGTTGAAATTTACATTTAAAAGTCAGAGAAGGTGCGCTTCCTTTTTCATAGCACAAAATTTTAAGCAGCATTTTCTCTTAATCATGCAATACTAAGCGTAGCTAATTGACTATATAAAAATAACTTGACAACTAAAGATGCAAATCAACACTATCACAAACGAGGAAGTCAATGCTTTAAAGTATTTATATTCATATATTTATTTAGTGTTTGCCGTGGCTGCAGCAGGAGGAGGTAAAACAGGTGGAAGGTTAGTAGTTTGATTTCTCTCTGCAATCACCGATCTGTAGTCCAGAGCAGTGCCCCACCTACAGGACTATGTGAATATCTTTTTTCCGGACAAATGTCAAACATGTTTATTTTATGTTTGATATTCTGTGTAGGCAAGCAAGTTGATGTTGACAGAGCTCTACTTCTTCAGAAAGGCGTCTCTATTTTGTTTTCTTTTTTTAGACTGCTTTCTTGCAATTTCATAATCTTGCAATGTTGCAATGTCATGATCTTGCAACTTCACCCGGGACTGAACCCTGAGTGTCTCCACTTTGCAGGTATTCGCCATTGTTGTTTTTGGAACCATCTCAGACCAAGGCTACTATAGCCCCACGAGTAAAACAAATGGCACCTGTATGTTTAACAACAATGAATGCGCATGCAGCTATGCGGTGGGAGTTGGAGTCCTGGCCTTTGTGGCTTGTGTTGTGTTCCCCATCCTGGACGTCATCATTTCAAAGATCTCTAGTGCCACAGCGAAAGATCGCATTGTCAAAGGAGATCTGGCCTTCTCCGGTAAGTCAGCTTTAACTGCTATGCCATATAGTTCATTAAAGGAACAAAAGAGTACAAAAGAAGGAAGTGCAGCCTGTCATAACTTGAAGCTTTCATCAGCTGTAATCTTTTCCCCTGAATTTGTTTCTCTGCTTTGAATCACCTGACAGCGGCTATGACCTTCCTGTGGTTCATCTGTTTCTGTGTCTTGCTCAACCAGTGGACCAGAACTAACTCCGAATATGTCATGGCCGATGCTGCCCGAGCTGCCGTTGCTTTCTCCTTCTTCTCAATCATCACCTGGGTATGTCTGACATACAACTCACAGTTGGTTTGGAATCTCTTGTGCGAACAATTAATGTACTAATTCAAATTTCTCTCAACAGGCTGTTTTGGCGTACGTTGCATACGGAAGGTATAATGTAAACCTGAACACCTGTGAGTGGCTGACTGCTTTATTTCCCAGAATCATTGGAAATGGAAATTCTGAATAGATGTTCTCTCTCCCACGGTGCCCTCTGTACAGCATAGACTTTGATTGTTCAAACCCCACACAGGTGAGATTTGGATTCGAGGCAGCAAATATTAACTTTGAGACTGACTTTCAGCAGCCAAACAGATTGGACATGTAGGCTACTAAAAGTAAAACAAAAGGAGCCTGTATGTGTTTGTTGTTTATTTACAGTTTACTTCAACCATTTTCAACCAATGAGAAGCTACGTCTGTAAAAGACTTTCCATTTGATTATTTAAAAAATGTTCGGATTAGAAAAAGCTCTGCTCCTCAGGCTCGTATGCGTTGTTTGTATCAGCTGTGTAACAAGACATTTTTAAATTGTACTAGAGAAAATGTGTGTTCCTCGTTAGTCATGGTTAAAACAGACACTCGGCACTCCTCTGGCATTAAACGCATCACCTATTATCCCAGGCCTTGAACATGTGAATTATGTGTTTTTATAGGCAAACTAGTGCATAAATAACATGTTTACAGGAAATACCCTAATCTAATTAATGTTGATTTGTGGTAACAGTTTCATTATATTTTTTCTCTGACAAACCAAATTAATAAACTGCAAACTAGCGTTTAGGTAGCATGTTATTGTGTCTCATTGTCTATTCCCCCTTTTTGCTATTTTTATTTGAAGTGAAGCACTTTGTAATTTTACCTGGAAAGGTGCTATAGAAATACATCTTTATTACTTACTTACGTCACAGAAAAATATTTTAAAAAAACTATATATATATATATATATATATATATATATATATATATATATATATATATATATATATATATATATATATATATATATATATATATAGTTGTTTTTTTTTTAAAGAGACTTACTCGTAGTCGATATCTGTTTCACAAATGTTCACATTGTAATCCATGGTTTTTGATGATCACCGTTTATCTCAAACACGACGTCCAAGTCTGCTGTGTAGTGGAGCAGTGCTGTGTTGCACTTCTGAAAATAAACTATCTGCAAATGAGTATGATGCTTTATTTTGTCACACTGTCTAACTACTTCTCTGATAACCTCACAGTGTTGCTTTGCTACTTGTGACATCCTGCCACAACCTTTATCATAGCCGCTGGGGTATTAACAACTTCCTGATTTACGATCTCTTTTTTTTTTCTTTAATCATTTGAATATGAATACAGAGCAAAGAGGAGGAGGTTAGGTTAGTCTTTCTTGACTCTTTAAAGACATAAATGTTTCCTTTCAGTTGTTTGCTATACCATTTCATGACCATTCTTTGTATGGGGACAAAGTATATGAATAACTGTAACACAATCACAACAGCAATAATAGAAAATACGTCTAATTCATTTTTTTCCACTGGAAACATTTGTATTTGCATTCAAGACATCTGGAAGAATAAGATGAGCATTTTGAGTTATGGTTGACCCTCCAGTGGTCATAATAACAAACTACAACATTATATTAGGAAGCTAAATGAGTTGCAGGAAAAAATATACAGGCTTTTGAAATAAAGGCAAAACCAATGTATTGTAGTACTGTATTTCATGCATTTGAGAGTATATGTCATTGTTTCTTGTATAATTATTTTTGTACCATTGTTGGCAAATAGTTTGTGCTTTGTAATTTGTTTCAATGTGCGTGACCTTTTGGTTACCTATGAGTGGGTGAGTGAATAGTATTATGATTGGTTACTTCATGGTTAAATGGCTATTTCCAGCCCTGTGCTTGTTTTAGAAATGACCGTTCTCACTCTGGTGTAGTGAATTTGAGGGACTAGCACAAACCTTGCAAAAATAAGCTAATTATCGAAAGGAAGAGATCAGATGAGAACTGAATGTAGAAGGACAATAAACACACAGCACTGAGGTAATAATGTAATGCTGTACTAAATTCAGTAACCACTTTAAAGTGATGTCATTACTTCCGTTACAAAGGCGCAAAGGAATAAAACATAAAAATCAAACATGCCTTTTTCTCCTTGTGCACTTGCACTACAGTCAACGGATGGCAAAGGGGAGGAGTGGAGATGTGAACAGTATCTTTATTTTTATTGCACAAAAGCGCAGGAGTATGCATTCGTTTTTGAGTTAAGACCCCAGCACTGTTCGTTGATGCCAAAGAAGAATATCCAGGCTGCTTGGAGCTGATAGGCAGATAGACTCCTGGTGGTGCTCAAATACTTGCCCTTTTGTTCTCTTAAGTTCAATTCAGTTTTATTTATATAGCACCAAATCATGACAATTGCCTTTATATTGTAAGGTAAAGACCTGCAATAATAGAGAGAACCCCAAAACAATCAAGTGTCTTCTGTCTATTATTATATAACAATCAAAATAGCTAATGATTAAATGCAAAGAGGTGCATGGGTGACTGAAAACGGAAAACTAATTGCATCGTAGAAAGCCCCCAGCACCCTAGCACTATTGCAGTAGAACTAAGGAAGGGTTCAGGGACACTTGATCCTGCCCTTTCTGCAAAACAGTTTCTTTTTTCATCTCAGTGTGAAGTGATAATTTAGTAGAAATCTGTTGATTATGAGTGTTTGTGTGAAATGAAAAAAAATTCAGCATGTAACAGATATGCAGCTGTGTAAAAATTTATTAGATTTTTTTTTTGATGAGGGATTTTTTTTTTGTGCTCATCTGTGGCAAACGTTATTCAGATAACCATTTGTTACAACTAAGGTATATAGAAGAGCACGCAACACTTTGAACCTTGGCATAGATGGGCTACAGTAGGAGAAGACCCCATGGGCATACTGCCAGCTCAGCTAAGAACGTGAGGATGAGGCTACAATTTACACAGGCTCAAGAAAACGAGACAGCTGTTACCTGGACTGATGATTCTTGATTTCTGAACATGAAAGCGTCTACCCAGCCTGTCTTGTATCAGTGGTATAGGCTACTGCCGGTGGTGTAATGGTGTGGGGATATTATTATTTATTTTATTTTTTGTGCAGATTTAGGGCCCCTTAGCAGCAGCTGAGCATCATTTAAATGCCATAACCTTGCTAACCATGTCCATCCCTTTATGACTACCATCTTCTGACAGGTAAAGGTCAGAAACATCTTAAACTGGTTTCTTTACCTCACATTCAGTGCTCGACAGTCATTAGATCTTAGCTCAATGAGCACCTTTGGGATGTGTTCGAATCGTTCACATGATTGGTTAATCCGAATCATGGATGTGCAGCTTGCAAATCTGGAGCCACTGTGTGATGCTATCATGTCAATATGCACTAAAATCTTTTCAGCACCTTGTTGAATCTGCACCATGAAGAATTAAAGCAGTTCTGGGTGGGAAAAGGGGCCTTGAACACCAAACACGGTAAAAGCAAGGTTTACATAATAACACGGCCTCCGTAAGATCCACGGCGTTGAGGAATTAAACTTCCGGGAGTCCCGTGAACGCATCGCCGCAGGGGCGGCGTTAAAAAAGTTTTGAGGAAGTTTTTTTGACAAATCGAAACTGCCGCAGTCGTGACAGGAAGACTTGTCAGTTTGTCCTTAAACTGTCTGACTGTCGGGGTTTTCTTCACGGGGAAAATGCAGAACAGTGCTTACGGGGCCTCTTTGGCCGGTGGCGCCTTTGATTTAGCGAACTTTCTAAAACAGCCTCAAACTATTTTGCGCTTCCTGAGCTGGGTGAGTGACTTCACGGAAACGTTAGCATCACAGTTAGCCAGCTGTCACTGCACCTAGTTTAGCTTAACAGATGTGCGCTGCCAGCGCCCACCCAAATTAGTGAAAATTTTGTTTTTTTAGCTTTTTGTGCGGTCAACGCGGGACATTATCTGAGTGTCACGTTTAAACATTTTAATGAGCTTTCAGTAAAGTGTAAAAAATGGTGTTTCTGTGGCTCTGGTTGATGGTAGCTAATAATAACTAGCAACTGACCAGTGCTGTGTCACCACACTAACTGCCACATGATGATAAGCGATCTGCAGATTTTTAATTTAAAGTTTCTGTGTTCCCGTGGTTTAAAAACGAGACAGGTTAAAACAACAGGAGTTGTTTGCTTTTTTTCTTGCAGTTTTATAGTTTAGATAATTGTCAGAAATTGAAGCTTCCGCCGTCATCTGTTGTCAAGTCAACTCCAGTTGTCAGGTGATTGGAAATGCTTAATATGCAGGCACTGCAGTGGAAGCTTAAGTATGCAGTGTTACTAAAGCATACCTTCACAGTGCTTTGCAAGAAAAAAAAAAGCAATACTAACAGAAAACAGACAAGTAAAAGTTGTGCTACAGTATTTGCTTTCCGGTAAGTGCATTTAAGTTCAGTGGGCCTATTAGTGAAAACCTACATCTGTGAACAAGACGGGTAGAAAACAAGGATATTTTATTTAACTAAAACTATGAATCAACTGTTTTCAAAAGGTTCCTGCACTGATTTTCCTAAATCTCGCTTCTGACATACACCCTCCATACAATAATAATCAAAACAAAGGCTAAAACTAGCACTGAAATTTATAAATATTAAACTAAAACCTTTTCAAACAATATAAAGTAAACTGCAATAAGTCAATCCAGTCTGGAAACCGAAAGAAAAATGAAAAGTCACTATGTAATACAATTCAAAAGAATGCAAAACTATAATAACTAATGTAGGAAAGTTTAAGTGTTCAAATGTTATAAATAAAACCAACATGGTTTTGCAGGCAAATGGTTGTCCATAAGTTCATATTCTCTTCAGATGTCTTCATGTAGAGTATTTATAAGAATGCTTAAAACCTGTTCAAAATCATACAAAATGCATGAAGTCTTCATGAATTAAGAAGCTAGAACATGAGTGAACAGTGACTCGGTGATTCGGTTGCCTTTTAAAAGTAGTATTTTCATTTTGTGTCACGTAATTGTGTAATGTTTTTCATGTTAGCTGTGTTATGAAAAAGGGGATGTGGGTCATGAATAGCTGAAAAGGTGGCGTTATACTTGTTTAGATTGGATTGACAGATATTATTTTTTTGATTAAAGAAGCTTTCTTGTAATGTGAGTCATGGTAATTTCGCAAACTCCATAGCTGCGTGGCTTAAACTTGGCCTTGACCTTTTTGTGTCCCGTCTTTGCAGATATTCTCTATCGTGGTTTTTGCAACCATCACAGCCGAAGGCTACACCAACACGAAGGAAAAAGCTGAAAACGAGTGCATGTTCCACAACTCTGACAGTGCTTGCAGTTACGGGGTGGGAGTCGGAGTCTTGGCCTTCTTGGCTTGTGTTTTGTTCCTCATGCTAGATGCCTACTTCCCGAACATCAGCAATGCCAAAGACCGAAAATACATTGTAATAAGTGATCTTGCTTTCTCTGGTAAGAGTTGGTTTTCATTTTTTCACCACATAGTTTAATGAAGGAACTGTGCCATAAATCAGGAAGTGAGACTTAAAGTTAACACATGAAACATGTTTCTCTCCTGTGAACACCTGACAGCGGTGTGGACGTTCCTGTGGTTCATCTGCTTCTGCGTCCTGACGAGCCTGTGGTCCAAGACGACAAACGAACAAGTCGTGGCCGACGCTGCCCGAGGTGTCATTGCCTTCTCCTTCTTCTCGATCATCACCTGGGTGAGGCTGAGGCAGAGTTCGCATTAGCTTTGAATTTGCTGTGATAAAAGATCCTAGCACTAATTCAAAGTTCTCTCTACAGAGCCTCTTGACCTACTTTGCACTTGCAAGGTATCGCCAAGGAGTGAATGAATTCGAGCAGGAATACAGAGACCCAGCCAATGACCACAATGCTCCTTACCAGAGCAGCCCCTACTCCAGCACCAGCGGGCCCTCTGGCTATCAGCAGTCACCTTTCTCCAACACCCAGGAGACTCCAGGAGCGTATCAGCCTCCATCTTATTGAAAGACTAAGATTCAAAGGCAGGAATCAAATGAGGAAGTTTTTCTTTTTAAATATGTGTGCCAGTTGTTTCTTTTACAGAGCCGGACCGTTCTTTGCACTCCCCCTTCTGTTTCTGCTGAACGCGTTTGGTTTTCTGGGTGCACTGATATCTTTTTAGTTTCCTGCAATGGTGGAAGTTTTGCTGTGTTGTTCACAGCGGGTAAAGTCTAAAGATGTTCTTTTATTTGCTAGCGGGTGATTGTCTTGGTTTAAAAAAAAAAAAAAAAAAAAATGAGAGAGAGAGCATGGCCACGCCTGAGTTGCCTTTGTACCAAAACCGCTGCAGATTTTTCAGTGCCTCCTTTAGTTACTATTGCGAGTGCAGTTTGCTGCTGTTCCTATCAAAGCACTAATTATCAGAAAGGTTAGACTTAGTGTAGTTCATTAGGAAATCTGGTTTGCATTGAAAATTTTTACTGAATATGTAACTGTTCAGTGTTTACTTCAATAACTGCAATTCAAACATACAGCTGAGTATACTGCTCTTTCACCACATTGCAAACTCATATTATTCAATTAGTTGGTAGATCAGAAGTATCGGAAGTCTATAACTACTGTAATGCCACGTGTTTGTGTCTTTTTATTAAGTAATCAACCACTAAATAGGCTTTCATGCACTGAAAAACTCAGTTTGTTTCTGTTTGACATTTTAATTTGTCACATTCGTTTCTTTTTATAGTTTGGCTTTTACAGGTGTTTTGATTGATTTGTATTGGATTCTTCTGTTGAATTCTTTGCTTAGGATTTTTAAAGTAATCAATGCCATAAATGTCTCAGCCATAGGTTTAGCAATTCTTTGATGTTGTGGCAAATTTGGTATTTATTTTCTTTTTTAATACTGTTAAATTCAGGTACATGACAATCAAATTGAATCATTCTCCACATTCTTTTTCCCCCTTGCTTTTTCTTCTCCTCTGCACTTTTGCTTTGTCACCGCTTTGCAAATGTTCCTCATTAAAGTGCCTTGCACAGTGATCCTGTATCAGACGGAGTGTGCCAAATAAAAACAGGTTTTAAAACTCTGAGTCTGACTTCTTTAAAAGAAAAGGCAAGACTGTGTGTAGTTCCTGCCTCTGCCCCTTTGTCAAATATTTGAATAGTAAATGTGGAGGAACACTTGAGGTGTGGAGACAGCAGGATCCAGACAACAACTGAGGTACTAAGATTTGAGTAATGCATTATAGGTTAAAATAAAAGTAAGTAGAAGTGAAAGCTGCTCCCTTGTCTTAAGAGGAGACCACAACGGGAAGCTCCACGTTTGATTTGAGTTTTACAGCAGTAGTCCTTCCTGATGCAACCCTGAAGGGGATTTTTAAAAAGTAAGGCTTAAAACAGGATAAAATAAAAATATCAATTAAAAATGAACTGCAATAAAGCAAAGAAATATATTAAAAGTTAGGTTTTTGTCTTAATTACGGCAGAATTTTCATTGTAACAAACTTAAATAGACACCGGTTTATACTTTTATTTGAGAAATCTACACAAAATCTAGAGTGAATGCTCATATTCTAACACCTGTCTTCTCTATCCAATAATATGAATCATAATAAACATGGAATAGTAGCTTATCTCTTACAGTACTGTAAGCCTTTATCATAAAGGCTTGCAGGCATAAAGGTATAAAGCCTTTATACCTTTGAGCAAAGTGTGTATGTGACACGTGTTCTGAACTTCTTAAATGTGATAAACACAACCTGTAAAAGAAACAAAGATAGATGTGATCTCGTGGCCAAGGTAGCAGCCACACAACCCATAACATAAAAAAAAGATTCTAAAATGCATCGTAAAAAATAACATCCACAACACACAATATTTAAATAGATAAATGAAACATCTCAAAGTCTCTTTTGTATTCTTTATTCTGTTTTTTTTTTCACCAATAGAGAGACATGTTTAAATGTTGGTCTTTCTTTGCATTATTTAATGTATGTAAAACTAAATTAAATTCTAAAGAAATCCATAAAACATTATAAAAGTATAATAATTCTCACAGGTAGGCTGAAACTTTAAGTTATCATATTTCCGACAGCCCCTGAAGGCAGCGTTCTCCCCCCTCCCTCTGCATCGACTACACGTAAGCACGACATGGTGCTGTCGTCATCAAACTGACATAGGAAGTAATGATCGGCTGTCCGGACAACGCAAAAAGAGGAAAAGGGGCCGAGGAAGGAAGCGACACAATAATGACATCCAAGCTCCGACCACCGGCGGACTGAGAGCTGAAGACCCCACATCTGCGGTGAGTAACGAAGCGGGAAGAGGGGTTTGATCGGAAACGTTTCAGGTGGCCGTTACTGACGGCATCTGCGTTTTAACCTCTGCGCTCCTGGCAGGAGAGAGCCACAGCAGCTAAAAGCACGCTTGCAAATGAGATGATCGCGTGTGTCAGTCCAAAAGCTTCGCCTTCTTCACCGAGAAAATCAACTATGATGGTCCGGCAGACATTTAATTCCCTTACAGGTTTAGTGTCTCAGCGCTTAAAGGCCTGGAAATAAAAACTTGGGTATTGTCCTGGTTCACCCGCAGCTTGTTATCTTCTGGGAATCTGCAGACAGCGCAACCACGTAACATCAGGTCCATAGTGTGTGATGCACATTTGTTTGTGGCTCCTTGACACGCAGGGCATTTAAAACCCGAGTTAAAGTACTCAGTAAAAGTGTTTATTGGCCTCACACACACTTTGAAGGTCAGCCTTACCAGATGTCATCGATTATGGGAGCACAGAGGCAAGTTTATGGTCAGAGAGGCGCTTGAAAGGACACTCACTCAACTCAACATTCCTCTGGTGCCAGAGGAACAACCTCCTTCTAAACGTCAGTAAGACAAAGGAGCTGATAGTGGACTTCAGCACTAAGCAGGAGAGGAACTACCAGACCCCCGTCATCAACGAGTGCCCAGTGGAGAGAGTGGACAGCTTCAAATACCTCGGAGTTCACATCACGCAGGACCTGTCATGGTCCTGTCACATCAACACCGTGGTGAAAAAGGCCCGACAGCGTCTCTACCACCTCAGACGCTTGAGAGACTTCCAACTGCCCTCCAAGGTGCTCAGGAACTTTTACTCGTGCACCATAGAGAGCATCCTGGCGGGAAACATCTTAACCTGGTTCGGGAACAGCACCATGCAGGACAGACGAGCTCTACAGAGGGTTGTGCGGTCAGCTGAGCGCACCATCCGCTCCGAGCCCCCTGACCTGCACTCAATCTACAGCAGGCGGTGCTGGACCAAGGCCAGGAAGATCGTGAAGGACCTCAGCCATCCCAACAACAGACTGTTCTCTCTGTTGAGGTCAGGAAAGCGATTCCGCTCCCTGAAGACCAACACAGAGAGACTGAGGAGGAGCTTCTTCCCGCAGGCGATACGGTCTCTCAATCACACCACCACACAGTACTGACCCACACATACAGTTCTTACACACACACTGGACTTTCTGGACTTTGGTTTTGCACAACACTGGTCACTATATTCTTCATTTCCGGTTAATACTTGTACAGCTGCTGTTATTGTGTATATATTTATTTATATTTAGATTTCTTCATACATTCTTATATAGTTCTATATTGTGTATTGTGTATTTTGTTGTACAGTTATTTTATTTTCAACTTTAATTTATATATTTATCTTATTCTCCCAGTTAAATTTACCCTTCATTCTAATTTGTGTTGTACAGTTATTTCATTTTTAACCTTAATTTATATTTTATTCCTTCCTAGTTAAATTTACCCTTTTTAATTTTTCATATTTATTTCCTTTCTTATTCATAGCCTTTTCCTTTTTTTGTTTTCTTTAGGTCACGAGCAGTTGTCCAAGCATTTCACTACATATCGTACTGTGTATGACTGTGTACGTGACAAATAAAAATTTGAATTTGAATTTGAATTTGAATTTTGAATTATGCACAGTTGCTACCAGGCAGGGGTGGGTTTAGAGAACTTTAAATTATTCAAGTAACTTAGAGACCTGCAAACACAGATTAAAATGCTTGACTATAATGTGTCTGATTGTAATTCTTCTGATCTATTATCCAGTTTTAGTGAGCCTGTGTAAACCGTAGCTTCAGTTTCCTGTTCTTGGCTGACAGGAGAGACATCTGGTGTGGTCTTCTGCTGCTGTAGAGATCCAAACGTTTCTGGCACAACTTCACCTACTTCCAAGGTGCGTGAAGAGGTCCATGGCACACTATGGACCTGGTGAGGTAAAGACTCCAGCAACACATGAAACACTAGGGAACAACTTTATTAGCAGGCCAACACATTTCGGCTTGTGGCCTGAATGACCCCGATGAAGGCCACAAGTGTTCCTGGAGTCTTTATCTCACTTGTTGTGCTGCTGTAGCCCGTCTGCTTCAAGGGGCAATGTGTTGTGCATTCAGACATGCATACCTTGCTTCTAATAAGTGCTCATTTAACGACTTGAAGCAGCCCAGACTAATCTCCTCTGAGAGGCATTTCCACCCACTGCCACTCACTGGTATTTTTCTCCCTTGTGGACCATCCTCTAGGGATCACAACCCTAGAGATGGTTGTGTGGAAAAATCATCAGTTTGGCACCAGCAACCATGCCAAGTTGAAAGGCACTTCAGTGACCTTTCTTCCCCATTCTGATGCTCAGGTTGAACTCTTACGTTTTTAATTTTACTTGTTTAATGTTGTCAAACGGTTGTTTTGAGGTGCGGTGCAGCTGCAGAGACACAAATCTATTGGTTCATTTTAGGAGAAATGCCGTCAGCTTTTTAACTAAGTGGAACGTGATCATTCCAATGAGCAGCCTTTCACCATCATCACCATCAGCTAGGATGCCAATTCTAAGCAGTTCAGTGTTATATTAGAGGGAAACATCTGTGCTTTTCTTTAAAAACAAAGGCTATTTCAAATTCATCCCAAACTTTTAAGAGTCTTCTTATCACCCAGCGCTGCAGTCTTGTCTATTAGGTCATCTTCACTGCGTGGGGAATCTGAAACATGAAAGTATCGGGCTGAGAAGCTGAAAGGTTGCTTTTTAAGAAGCTGTCTGTGCTCTTAATATGTTTCCAACTAAAGTCCAGAAGGTGTTAATCACTTATTAACAGACATTACTGCGTCTCAGAGTCAGTGAGGTTTCCTGTGCGACTATGCTGCTCGCAGTCCTCAGTGTAATGATTACATCACAGGAACGCCTCTGATTGTAGGTTTGCAGCTAACTTCTATTCATATGTCCAGGGCTGTGGCTTTTCACCTTTATGCCGATAGTCGCTGAGCACTTAATAAAGGTTTTCGTAACCCTCGGTAGCTGTTCATTCATAGGCGGTGATTAATAACAAACTGAATGAACTGCGTTGTCTCTCAAAAGGCTTTGCCCCTTTGGACTTGGTGATAATCCTCCAAGTGTAGGTAAAGTTCACAAGCTTTGTAACAACATAGTCATGGTTGCAGTGCAAATGATCAGTGGGGAGAAAGACAGCTTTCGAGCTCAGGACTACTTGTGGAAGGACTCGTGGAGTAAACTTAATGACACAGGATCAGCGTGCGGGCAGGAGGAGACGAAGGGGTAAGCCGCGTCATCTGATTGTGTTGTGGGGCACAAGCAATTTTTACACCAACAGTCAATCAGCAACACTGTTTCTATTCTCAGCTACTCACTGAGTTTAGGTACAGTGGCGGGCCTCAGAGAGGGAGACCCGATGCTGCTGCCACAACGGACGGCTGTTTGGCTCAGGGCCCTCGTATGAAAGAGCCTTTCAGCTCCTGCTCCCCTTTAAGAAACGCGTTCAGGTTTCGGGGTATGATCCTGCGGCAGCTGGGCCCAGAGGAGCTTTAGGGTTGCAGAGCTTTTCAGGAGACCCTCTAACAGCGGACAGTTCCACTGCTGTGTTTGGGTTGTGTTGATTCAGCTGAAAGGTCACACGCACTAGTTTATTGGGTGTGTAAGCAAATAACAGGAATGTAGTTTTCCCAAGTTACAGGCCTTTCAGCTCTACGTGAGCTTGTAAAGTAAAATAAAAATGCGTTGTTTAAATTATTCCCAATTAATCCCGCTGTTTATCTGTTATCTCACTATCACGTGTTTTATCCGAAAACAAAATATTTAGGACGCTGCAATTCAAAAAGGGGTGAAAACTTCACAAGTTTGGATGATTTACCTGAAATAAAAACAGGGAAGAAGGGACAGAAGGTCCTGACAGATTAATCCAATTGTAACAATCTTTATTTTATATATTTTTAATGAATACAATGGGCTTTTGGACAGCTGGTAGGGCAGGATTTTTCAGTTTTCTGACAGCTTATTGAATGACTAATTTGTACTCTCTGTCCTTCTTCAGCCATCTTTATATATTTGAACAACGGCTCACGCACACAAAAAATCAGATATATTCAGATATGACAGAAGATGTCTGAATATATCTTTAAAGCGGCTGGACTTTCTGCAGTAAATCAATAGATAGTTTGAATTATTGGCCACTGTACATTTCAACACTCATGTTTACCATATCATTACACTACATGTGACGGCTCATCAGTGTGACAGTTGCTCAGTGATTGTGTACTTCCTGAATAACTTGTTCAGCCGCCCTCTTATTACCTCAGAGCAAGCTCCTCCCATCACCACGTCGACAAGACTCATTGTCGGGCGCTTGATGGCCTGTATTTGTATTTGATATTCACCTAGAGCGGTTTCTTCCTCCTTCTAAGCAATCAATGTTCAACCAGTGGACTCGCTTTTGTCCGCTCTGACTCTAACACTTAGTAGGATAATTAAACCAAAAAAAAAAGAATGAAGCTATAACCTGAAATGAGTCATCTGCCTGCCATCGCTTATGGAAGTGTGTAAGTTGAAGTTAATTATTTTAATTGCGTTCATTCTCTCATTTGTGGATTAAGAGAAATGACGAAAATGAGCCTTTTGGTTAAAAAACTAATTGTCGTTTTTCGATTTTTTTTGTTAATACTTTTGCGGCCCTCGAGGCCTGGAGTTCGACACACCTGGGCTAGAGCAACTTTATGTGAATAGATGACCTCACTGTGGCTTGGTGCTGAAAAAAGGATCTCCTATAACCTCCATGTTGACACCAGAGAACCAGACTGAAGTATTTTCCAGTGGCCTCTCTGACAGTGAACTCACATTCTCTCTATTTTTCTGTAGGTCACTCCAAGCCTGGTTCCCCCATGCCTGCTTCTCCAGGCTATACTCGACTTGAGCATAATGAGCCTATGAACCCGCTGCGTATCTCCGTAGGAGGCCTCCCCATGTTGGCTTCCATGGCCAATGCCACCGACCCCCGGTTCCGCCTTAAGTGGAGGCCCATCGTGGCAGTAGCTGGCTCTGTGGCCTTAATCCTGCTGCTTTTCATGCACTTCAGCTCGGGTTTACGGTACCGCTCCTACGGCTCACGCAGCTGGAGAGTCAACCCGAGCGACGGCCACCAGTCGGATTTGCAGTACAACGACACCTACCCCCTCAGTCCACCCGAGCGCACGTCGCAGGGCACCCGCTATCGCATCGGCGTCATCGCTGACCTGGACACCAGCTCTCTCAGCGACAAGAAGATGACGTGGATCAGCTACATGCGGCGGGGGTACCTGCTGGTGTCAGAGAGCGGTGACAAGGTGGCCGTTGAATGGGATGTTGACAGGGTGGTGCTGGAAAGCCACCTGTCGGAGAAAGGCAGGGGCATGGAGCTGTCTGAGCTGGTGGTGTTCAATGGGAAGCTTTACAGTGTCGATGACAGAACGGGTGTAGTCTACCATATAGATGGAGAAAAGGCTGTACCCTGGGTCATCTTACCCGATGGCGATGGCAGCGTTGCAAAAGGTTGGTGTTGCACTTTTAGATGATTTGTTTCCACTTTTCATTTGCTTTGCATTTTCATGGTGCCTTCGTCTGATAGGATTCAAAGCCGAATGGCTGGCAGTGAAGGACGAGCACCTGTATGTTGGCGGTCTCGGGAAAGAGTGGACCACCACTGAAGGCGAATTTGTCAACAACAATCCAGAATGGGTGAAAGTTGTGGGCTTCAGAGGCGACGTACAGCACAAGAACTGGGTTCCCAAGTACAAATCCCTGAAATCCGCCGCAGGGATAGAGCAACCAGGTAAAGACGCAGATCTGATCTTGCTAACAGCCGCCTCCGTTTCCATCTCCGTGCTTTACTCATTACCGTATTTCCCCGAATCTCCTCAGGCTATTTGATTCACGAGTCTGCAGCATGGAGCGACACCCTACAGCGCTGGTTTTTCCTTCCTCGCCGTGCGAGCAGCGAGCGCTACGAAGAGACGGCGGACGAGAGACGCGGCACGAACCTCGTCCTTAGCTGCTCGCCAGATTTCAACGACATCAAAGTCAGCCGAGTGGGTGTACTTAATCCTACCCACGGTTTCTCCTCCTTCAAGTTTGTCCCCAACACTGATGACCAGATCATCCTGGCGCTCAAGTCTGAAGAGGACGCTGGGAAGATTGCCACGTACATTATGGCCTTCACACTTGATGGGCGCATCCTTTTGCCTGAAACTAAGATCGGGGATGTAAAATATGAGGGCTTGGAGTTTATATAGAGGGCTCACACACAGAGACACTCACACTTGAGGCCACTTCACTGTGGTTCTAGTTTGTTTACAGTCACTGTTGAACTTTTTGCACTCGCTGCTTCCTCATTGAGTCTAAAACACATAACTCCAACCGTTGAAGTGACATCGTCAATACAAATAAAAGAACTAATGGCTGAAAGAGTAAAGTTTCAAGAATGTGCGGATCGGGTTGTGGTGGACTGCGTTCTTCCTAGGCCAAATGTGGGCTTAAAAAGTACTGTAGCCTTTCTTATAATGAATGTACAAAAGCTAATTTATCAGACTGTGATTTGCTTTGGTTTTTTTCCCCTGAAAAATTGATCTTTATGCACACACTATACACACTCAGAAAGTCTAAGGTTTTTTCCCCTTTGCTCCATTTTCCACAGTATCACTCTGTCCACACGAGTATTGTCAGTGGGATAGCAAAAGCCTTGTTTTTAATCCTGTATATTGTTTGAAGACTGTTTTGGTGATTTTATCCTATGTAGTTTTGTTTGGTTTTTTGTGCGTGTGTGTGTGTGTGTGTGTGTGTGTGTGTGTGTGCGTGTGTGTGTGTGGAGGGAGGTGACTGAGTAAAATCTTAATTCCTATTTTCTGAGTCCTGTCATATCTTTTTACATGTTCAAAACACAATCTGCCAAAGTTAGACATTGTCCTCAAACAAGTTCCTGTTAAACCAAGAGCAGTTGTGCAATCAGGTATGTGCTCACAGACCTCAAACACAACTTCGTAACCACAGGAAAGAAGGTAATGCGTTTTTATTGCACGTAAGGATTTAGGTAAGTTTGTATTTAAAGTTTCAGCTTTTAATTTTTTGTGCTATCAGTTTGAATTTGAATAGATCTTCCTCTCTATCTCATGGAAATATATAGTAACTCTTTGGAAGTACTGAGCAGGTTGATTATTTATTCTTTGGAGGATAATTTTAGGACGTAAAGTAAAGCAGATGGAGCATGTGTCATTTGCCGCTTCTTATTTTTTTGTCTTTGTGTTAGAGTCGTGCACTAGCTGTTGGAAATGCTCCCGCCTCGAAATAGTCTTTGTCTTCTCCTACTTCTGTACGTCTGGAAGGGCATACAAATTTGACATTTTGAGTGAGTAATCCAAACCACAAATACTTTTAAGTATATTCCTAGTTTTATAATTACACATAATAATAAAAAAGTGTAAATAATATACGTTAGTGTCAAAGTTATGTAATGACTATGATCATTTAGTTAGTTACACATAATGGCTCTCGGGCTTTGGAGACCTGAAGCTCTGACTGTGCTCTCTTTACATGCAGTCTTGTTTGACTATCTTTGATAAATGTACTGGCTGATTTGGAATAGTTTCTAACTGATGTACTTCATATCAGGCACCTTTTATACACAGAATGAAGTCATTTGTGGGATACAGCAGCGGTTGATTGCTTTCTCAGTGTTTTCAGAACAAATAGCTCACGAGGTTGTGTCTCCTAAAAAGGGAGGCAGATTTAGTCATTAACTAGATTTTAGAATTAAAGGCCTGTTTACTTTTTTGTTTGTTTTATCTCAATCAAGATACAGGAGAAATAGTGTTTTCACTCTGTTTATCCAATATGTATTTAATCATTAGTTATTGTCAGTTATTATTAATGTCTTGCTGCTGTGGCAGATGGCTGCCCCGCCCTGGTTCTGCTAGAGGTTTCTTCCTGCTAGAAGGGAGTTTTTCCTCCCCACTGTCACCAAGTGCTTACTCATAGACGGTCATTTCCTTGTTGTAGTTTCTTGGCAAAATATAAATAAAAATGTGTTTAATTAATTCAAAGGTTCAGAGAGCAATAAAAGCCAAAAAGCAAAATAGAAAAAATTCAGGGTTGGAATAGAGTGTCATAAAAATAGTTTTTTGTTTTATTTTGCTTTAATTGATCTTTTACAGGATGCAAAATGAGCTAACAATATTAATATTGTTCAATATGAAATAAAAATGTATGTATTTACTCTGGCTTTTTAAAAAAAGAATACATTATTATGTTGAATAGACAGAAATCATGAGCCACGGGAAGGTGATGTGAGGCTGTTTGGCTCTAAGAACGTGTCAGAGGGCCGTGTGGAAATCTACCATGATGGGAAATGGGGAACAGTGTGTGACGACAACTGGGACATGGCTGACGCCCAGGTGTTGTGTCGCCAGCTCAACTTCCTTGGAGCCAAATCTATTGTGACTGGGAAGGACTACGGACAAGGTGGCTTTTATTTCCACTGATCCACCACCAGAGGGCAGTGAAATGATTGAAATTGTAGTTTGTGATTTCAGTTTAAACAAAGCAACTCTACATGTATGTGTACGCTCACCAACCACTTTTAGGTACACTTATTTACGCAGATTTCTAAGCAACCAATCACAACTCGGTGTATTTAGGAAATTAGGCATGGTTGGAGTCACTGAAGTTCAAACTGAGCAACAGAATAAGGAAGAAAGGTGATTTCAGTGACTTTGAATGTTGCATGGATGTTGGTGCTAGATGGCCGGTGTGAGTGTTTCACAAACTGCTGATCTATTTGGATTTCACTGCACAAGCACCTGTAGAACAGTCTGAAAAAGAAAAAGTATCCGGTGAGTATCGGATGTCTGGGCAAAAATACCTTGTTGATGCCAGAGGTCAGAGGTAAATGGCCAGTGACACAGAGAGTGTCACTTAGTGTGTGTCACCCTGTTTCACCCTGTCTGCAATTTGCAGGCTCAGATTGCACAAACTGAGTCACCCTGCCTACAGTTTGCATGGGCTTGCCCAAATTGGACAATAGGATATTGAAAAAACTGTTTCCTGGTGTGCTGAGTTTTGATTTCTGCTACACAATGTGGATGGTAATGTTAGAATTTGGTGTAAACAACCCAGAGGTACAACCCAGTTTCAGCAAGGTGTACCTAACAAAAGGGTAGGTGAGTGAATGAGTGCTGTCTAATATGTTATGGCAAGATGATTCAGTTTTTTTGAGTGTTGTGTCCATTTCCATTGTAGCTCCTGGACCAATTTGGCTGGATGATGTAAACTGTAAAGGCACAGAAACACATCTCTTCACCTGTGAATTCAAAGGCTGGGGAGAAACTGACTGCACGCACAAAGAAGATGTTGGAGTAGTTTGTGAAACAGGAAGTAGGTATCAAAACTCTTACAAAAAAACTTTATGTAGAACCCATAGTAGCACTGATGTGGTATGTGGCATCAATGCTTAATTAATTATTCTTTTTCAGGCATTAATGTGGACATTAATGATTCTACACAATCACTGGACCACAGTATCGGTCTGTCTGACTTTCTCGGCCAAATCTTTGATGATGGAAATGGCTGTGACTTCCTGATCGTAGTGCAGAGTCCTACTGGGAACAAACAGGAAGATGGGACCCCAGAGATAAGTGAGAAAACCATCTGTGCTCACAAAATGATCCTGTCACAAATCCCATTCTTTAATGCTTCAGTGGGGATTACTAACATCACAGTCAACCTCAGCTTGCCCTGCCAGCCACATTTCACCTCCTTCATCAGGTATAATGAACGTAATGTTTTGCTGCATTTGCAGTAGATGACTTATTCTTTAAAACATCTAAATGTTTTGCAATCATCTACAAATGTGTACAAATTCTAATATTCGATAATCTGATCTTCATTAGGTACATTTACACCCGTAAGATAGATGTGACCCTCTCCTCTGCACTGTGTCTCCACCAAATGGCTTCTGATTTTGGGTTAAAGCAGCTGATGGAGGACATTGGCCGACTGTTTTCTAAAATCCTCCCAGAAGACTCCACCTTTCACAACCAGGTGTCTTTTTACAAGTATGCAGTGGAGACCAAGGACTTAGTGCTTGAGGAGAACTGTGTCCAGTACATGGCCTGGAACTACCAAAACCTGACCAGGTCTCCAGCTTGGTCCAGCCTCTCAGTGGGGCTTCTTAGGGCTCTTCTCACTCACTCAGATTTGGTGGCACCAGATGAATATTTTGTGCTGCAGTCTGTAGAGAGATGGATCAGTGAGAAAGGCGACTCCATCGATTTAGAAACGCAGACTGATCTGTTGGGATGCATTCGTTTTCCTATGATTCCTGCTGAGAAGCTGTATGTGATAGAGTCCAGCTCTCCACTCTACAGCACTCATAAGACCGTGTATCGTGATAATATGTTGAAAGCTTTTCAGTTTAACGTGCTCTTCTTCAGTAATCTGACAAAGCAAAAGTTCGGCAAAGAAAATAATGATTACCAGCCCAGGATTTACACTGCTGAGCCCTGGAGCATCGTTTTAGAGGTTTCAATCAGAACATCATCCTCTCAAACCCACTCAAGACCGATTGACAAACGGCAGCGCTACAATAACCGCTATATCCACGGCTATGGCTATGAAACGTCTTCCTACAGTCAAACCAGATCCAAGTCATTCAGCACACCTGTTCACAACAGCCTCATCTTCAAGCAAATATTCTCATGAACAGGCAGGAATGTTCAAACCATGGTGTGAGATGTGAGTCTTTTCCTGTGGCAAAGCTGACACCCCAAAGCTACATCAGCCAAAGTGAAATCCTCTTTCGTAACCGGATCTTGCTGGTCTGCCAGGGCCAGTATGTTTGTCAAATCCAGGACTTCAAAAGCAATATGGCTTCCGTCTCTGCGAATGCTACTCAGGTCCTTCCTTATCCCTGTGCTGGTGACCAGTTCACCTACCAGATTGTAGTGACACCAGAGTACGTGTGATGCAGCGTCAGCTTCAGGATCAATGCGTTCATCATTTTGTATTCTCAATAATTGACCAAATCACTCTGTAGCCCATGAAGTAATAAAGAAACAACCAATATTATCCATGTGAGTCATAATTGTTTTGACTACTGACAAGTATTTCTGACAAATATGTGAAAAAATATCTTTTGCCTCATATAACCATCCTAGCATAGTTTATTGACAGATAAAATGCGAGTTCGATACCATTTTTGTGTTTGTCTTATAAATTCAACATTTGTCATAAAAATCACCAGGCCAGGATTTACACTGTTAAGTCTGGGCGCTTATGTGGTGGCCCATCACACAGATGTCATTACAGTCAAATCATCTAATTCAGCACAATAGTCCGATTCTTAAGGACAAGACGGCCAACTGATATTGTACGTGAGGCTAGACACTAAGGAAGGAAAAAAGGACTTTTATCAACTGGCTAAGCAAAGACAGAGAAGAGTTGTGCAACAGGTTAGGGTGATCAAGGAGAAGTGAAGAGTGTCCTTTAAAAGTGGAAGGAGTACTTCCACCTTTAAAGGAAAGACAAAGGATTACTAAGGAGGAAGTGAGGGCTGCTATAAAGAGTGGGAAGACAGCTGGTCCAGATGACATTGCCTTGCCTGTCACGTTGCCTTTCCTGGGGTTAGCTTCTGCTTCTGGGGATGGGGGTTGGGCGTGCTCTCTTACCTAAGCTAAGTTAGCCTTCTTCTGCAAGCTTTTCAAGTGCACTTTGAGGTTTGTGGGATTTTCCCCCTTTATAAATATTTTATCTCATTTCACTACAACATTCTTGCTTTAATCTAAAACACAGTCATAGTCAGAGTAATCCCAAATTGGACTCTGGATTTGGACTTTTTACTTCTAATTTTCATTATTTTGTTAGTTTTCTTTAAATATTATAATCTTGCTGGACAGTTTAGCTACTAGCCCACTAAAGGCCTTGACGATCGTCAAAAGAGGCCGGCTAAGTTGCCTCTTGACTGCTACTGAATAAAAAACAAACCAATAAACCAACATGCTCTATTACTTTTTGCTCTATTACACGTTCTCCTTCTCCCTCTCCCCTCTCCCTTATCTTTCCTGGTTGGCTTCTCATGTCTTTGTATAGTCTTGCTTATTCTCTAACCCTAAGAGAGTCTCCCAGACTTGTTCTCTAAAAACCTAAAGAAGAATTATGGATTTGATCAACTGGTCCCTTAACAAAACTGACAACTCCTGGGCTTGGGAGAGCCTGATTGTCCTGCAGAGACGTTTGCTGCCAGATACTCGATGGTCGGTTGCGTCGTGTGTCTGGAAACACTCTCGATGGTGGACTTTGAATGACATCTACCAATTCGGAACCATGATAAGAGAGTTCTGGCTGATTGGAGCTGGCTCAGACCTGGCTTATCGAAGAACAAGAAGCGGCTACAGCTGCTCAAAATCCCACAAGGCTGGCCAACATGATAGACGATGGGCAGGGCTGTGAGTACTCAGACTGTGTTTTTTGGAACACAATATGGATAAGATCTTGGAGAAGCTCATGGCTCTGCAATATGGACAACATCTTGAAGAAGAACAACAGGAATTGAGAGACCTGGTGACCAGTGACGGACATTAGACCAACTGTAAAATTGGAAGCAGTTTGTTCGCACTAACCAAAACAGCTATCATCTTCATCTCATACGACCCCCCTGGTGCCGGCTGGATGCTCAAGGCAAAAGCTGACAGGAATAACAATTCTCTCCTTTAGATAACAAGACTGTGTTGTGACTCTCTTCCCCCTCCTTCAAGGCCACCCGAGTCGACCGAAGATTGTTGACTTTTGCTTAACCGGGTGAAGGGACACTTTCTCTCGGCTGAACACGGAACACACACGCATGTACACTGACACAGACCTACACTCACCCCCCACTCCCTCCAAACGCCTTCGAAGCTTATGTCTTCTTTGTTGTGAGATGCGATGATTCATGTGCTATGTGCTGAGGTGTTTTTTTCTGTTCTCAAACTGATCTCCCCGTTGGAGCTCAGTCTGGGGGGAGATCTTTTTTTCTCCTCGTCTCTCCTCATGTTGTGTATTTTCCATTGTTATACCTCTCTGACCTGTCTACCCCATGTGATGTTTGTGTAATGTATGTACGGTCGGAAGGGTAAGATGGCGCTGGCAAAGGTCGGCAGCCTTAACCCAGTTTCCTTCGGGGTCAATCTTCAGGATCAATAAAGTTTTATTGAATTGAATTGAATTGGTATGCATTTGCTTTGGCATCTTTTTAAGCTAATGCAATAACATTTATTTCCATCCACAGTTAATTATTTGGTGAGCTCTTCTGTTAATATTGACAGAGTCGTACTGCTCCATAAAGTCTTCTCATCCCAGAGATTCTCAATAGGTTTTGGGTCTGGTCTCTGTGTTAGCCAGTCCATGCGTGGAAATGATATCTTATGCACACTGAACCACTCTCCGATAATCTGAACCTCACATACTAAAGCACCCCAAAGCCACCAACCCGGGTTGTTCTTGTAGACCCCAGACACGATGGGTGCATCATTTCATCTGCTTGTCTTTCTGACAAGTAGGAAGACAAATTTACTGTGGAACAGGGTAAATTTGGATTAGATGTCCTTTTTTCCATAACTCCAGAGCCCTATCTGTACACTGTGTTGCAAACTGAAGCCTTTAAAAAAAAAAAAATCCTCTCTGGCAAGTGATTTTCTTATGGCAGCTGTTTAGTCCTGATCCCCAAAGCCTAGCCTTGAGTTCTGCTGTTTAATTTGATTTGACCAAAACTCATTTCCAAACACGACCATCAAAGACGCAGCCACATTTCTTTCTGGAAGACAAAGTTTCACCACTGTCAGTTTTTGTAGTTTCAGCAGTCTCTTTAGTTGTTCTCTTTATTTAATGCACGCTAATATTTCGACCCTTCTAAAACAGAAAGATGTGTTTTTGCATGGTTGTTTGAGAAATGAGCAGCTACTCACTCCATCAGTTCCGTTTAAATAACCTCAAACATTTATCACTACAGTAAGTCTCCAATGAAGCACTCTTACCTATTTGCATAGTGGTGATTTTTTTGTATTATTATTATCGTTTTTCTTTTTTTAATCTACGCACCCCGGTTTGTTTACCCGTTTACTCTTGAAAACTGTAAAACACATGACTCTAACAGTTACAGAAGTGTAGTCCCATTTTATTCTTCACTTGAAAATACATGTCAAATCGGAGAATGCAGGGCTGTATTGCGATGGATCACTTTCTTCACAGGTTAACTGGTGAAAATTAAACATTAGTGTTTCCTTTCTTATACAGATGAATGATTTTTCAGATTATAATTATTTCCTCTAACTAACTTTTGGGGCTTTACAATCTCAAAGTCAGTGGTTGTTTCTTTTCCATTACTTGTCTGTTCTTTCTGCTTTTCTGCTGACATAGGGATCTTTATCCAATCACGAGTTCAAGTAAAGTGCAGACATTGTGATCCGACAAGTTTCGACTTACCCACAAAAAGTTATGCAACCAGTGTGGTCTTCTGCTTTAATGAGAAATGAAACTTAGGAAAGGTGCTTGGAAAAGAGGAGTTTAATGTGAAGTGAAGCTCACAGAATCTGGAGGAGCGCACGTTCATTTAGCCCCCTCTTCCCCTCTTTCCTTTGTCACGCGACTTTAAAAGGAGTGAACCTTGGGCAAGACACACTCAGGAGCACATTTGCGGACAGCGCAGCTCGATAACACAAAAAGGGTAATGTGGCTTTATTTTTTGTAAGGTTTTTAGATTTGACTTTGACTTTTTTTTCATGCACAAATTTGGTCGAGACATTTAATTTGAGTAGATTTTGCAGTGCGCTGTACTGAAAACAAAAGCAGCTGATGGAGCAGATTTCTCACATTATTTCTTTCTTGTTAATCACTGTGTCAGTCCTACACCGGAAGTCGAAAATGCTCACGCATCAAAATCTACGCACTCTTTGGATTCTTCTGCTTCTGCACATGTCTGCAAGGGCTTACAAATTTGACATCTTAAGTGAGTAATCACCAGTTTGCATACGAAGCAGTTCAAATAAATCCTATAGCTGCTATGCAGTAGATATGACTATGTGAGTATGATATGTGAGTATGAAAGTGAATTACAAATAGATTTTGAGAGTGACCAATTAACTTGGAATGAAGGGCTAGAATATGTGGTTTCCATCATCATGGTCTTTGCTCACATAACCTATTTTTATATATATTTCAATAGAAACACACCACGAACCGCAGGAAGGTGATGTGAGACTGTTTGGCTCTAAGAACGTGTCAGAGGGCCGTGTGGAAATCTACCATGATGGGAAATGGGGAACAGTGTGTGACGACAACTGGGACATGGCTGACGCCCAGGTGTTGTGTCGCCAGCTCAACTTCCTTGGAGCCAAATCTATTGTGACTGGGAAGGACTACGGACAAGGTGGCTTTTATTTCATTTATATAAATGATCCTCCAGCAGAGGGCAGTGCAATGACTGTACAGAAAATAGTTGAGATTAGGCTCAACATAACAACCACTACAAATCACAACTCTGTCATAGCTAGAAATGTAAACAAATTCCCTTCCCTTTAAATTTCCATTGTAGCGCCTGGACCTATTTGGCTGGATGACATCAATTGTAAAGGCACAGAAACACATCTCTTCACCTGTGAATTCAAAGGCTGGGGAGAAACTGACTGCACGCACAAAGAGGATGTTGGAGTAGTTTGTGAAACAGGAAGTAGGTATCAAAACTCTTAAAAAACAAACGTTTTGTAGAACCCATAGAAGCATTGATGCTGAATATGGCTTGATCACCGCTCATTCCCCCTTTGTTCATTACATTAATTATTCTTTTTCAGGCATTAATGTGGACATCAATGATTCTACTCACTCACTGGACCACAGTATCAGTCTGTCTGACTTTCTCGGCCAAATCTTTGATGATGGAAATGGCTGTGACTTCCTGATCGTAGTGCAGAGTCCTACTGGGAACAAACAGGAGGATGGGACCCCAGAGATAAGTGAGAAAACCATCTGTGCTCACAAAATGATCCTGTCACAAATCCCATTCTTTAATGCTTCAGTGGGGATTACTAACATCACAGTCAACCTCAGCTTGCCCTGCCAGCCACATTTCACCTCCTTCATCAGGTATAATGAACGTAATGTTTTGCTGCATTTGCAGTAGATGACTTATTCTTTAAAACATCTAAATGTTTTGCAATCATCTACAAATGTGTACAAATTCTAATATTCGATAATCTGATCTTCATTAGGTACATTTACACCCGTAAGATAGATGTGACCCTCTCCTCTGCACTGTGTCTCCACCAAATGGCTTCTGATTTTGGGTTAAAGCAGCTGATGGAGGACATTGGCCGACTGTTTTCTAAAATCCTCCCAGAAGACTCCACCTTTCACAACCAGGTGTCTTTTTACAAGTATGCAGTGGAGACCAAGGACTTAGTGCTTGAGGAGAACTGTGTCCAGTACATGGCCTGGAACTACCAAAACCTGACCAGGTCTCCAGCTTGGTCCGGCCTCTCAGTGGGGCTTCTTAGGGCTCTTCTTACTCGCTCAGATTTGGTGGCACCAGATGAATATTTTGTGCTGCAGTCTGTAGAGAGATGGATCAGTGAGAAAGGCGACTCCATCGATTTGGAAACGCAAGCTGATCTGTTGGGACGCATTCGTTTTCCTATGATTCCTGCTGAGAAGCTGTATGTGATAGAGTCCAGCTCTCCGCTCTACAGCACTCATAAGACCGTGTATCGTGATAATATGTTGAAAGCTTTTCAGTTTAACGTGCTCCTCTTCAGTAATCTGACAAAGCAAAAGTTCGGCAAAGAAAATAATGATTACCAGCCCAGGATTTACACTGCTGAGCCCTGGAGCATCGTTTTAGAGGTTTCATCCTCTGAAACCCAGTCCGGACAGTACAACAACCACTATAACAACTATGGCTATAATCCTTACAGTCAAACCAGATCCAAGTCATTTACCACACCTGTCCACAACAGTCTGATCTTCAAGGACATCGTGATGAGTTGGCAAGCAAATATATTCATATACAGGTATGAATGTTCAAACCATGGTGTGAGATGTGAGTCTTTTCCTGTGGCAAAGCTGACACCCCAAAGCTACATCAGCCAAAGTGAAATCCTCTTTCGTAACCGGATCTTGCTGGTCTGCCAGGGCCAGTATGTTTGTCAAATCCAGGACTTCAAAAGCAATATGGCTTCCGTCTCTGCGAATGCTACTCAGGTCCTTCCTTATCCCTGTGCTGGTGACCAGTTCACCTACCAGATTGTAGTGACACCAGAGTACGTGTGATGCACCATCAGGTCCAGGATCTTTGTTTCCTTATTATTTCATGGAGTGAAATCAATTGGCTTCATTATTATCCATGCGAGTCCCAATTGTTTTGATTACTGATATTTCTGACATATATATGAAACATATCTTCTTCACATATAAGAATCATAGCATCATTTATTAAAAAAGGTGAAAAGGGGTTTCTGTGAAAATTGTATGAGTCATCTTCTTTTGAATGATTTGTTCCTGATTAAAAGAAAATCCTGGTGACTTTGTTTCCTTATTATTTAGTGTGTTGCAATAAGATGCTTTCATTACAATCCATGTGAATTTTCTTTTTCTTTTTTATTACTGACAAATATTTTTCTGGCAAATAAACAGTGATTTCCACATTATTTTTTGTGCATTCGTCTTATTTTGAAAGATTTGTTCCTTACAAGAACAAATAAATCATAATGTGGAATGTAATAGGCAGTTTAGCCTGATATGAAACACAAGACAAGTATAAATGTTACATTAATCACCAAATTGATTCATACATTCATTCCACCAGACATAATGCATTCCGATTTATTAATATTATAAGTTGTTTCTTCCATAGGTTTTAGCCAAATTCTAGCAAATACATTACAGATCCAGACATGAACCTTGCTTAAATGGCATCTGCTGTCAGACAGTTTGTTACAGTCCAGAAGGAGAAGGAAGTATGACACTGATATGAGTAATAAAATGTCTTTACGGCAGATACTGCAGATACTCCAGTTGTTCTTTCCAAAACTAATCAGCAATTTTGTGTCATTTGTCTCACTGAAGCCTCGCCTCCCTGCAAGCTGGTTGTAAATTGTAAAGCTGTAAAGTATATGATGTATACTCTTATATAAGTACATGAGTGATTTATACTAGAAGCTAGTTTGAAAAGGCTCAGGAATGACTTTGTCATCATTTTTTACAAATATCTGAAGATGTATTTGTTCATACAGATGACATGTGAATGCAGTTCTGCACTCCACAACAGACTTTTGGCACATTTCTCAAAAACTGACAATATTTTTAACTGCTCTTCACAGGGGGTGTGCTTGAGCCAATGTACCTGCACAGATAACGGCAAGTAAGATGATACAAGCACCCTCCGCGTGAAAAAGGTCAAAGGTCACACTTAAAGGTCTTAAAAGTTAAAATGAATAAAAACAACAGATTTTAAGCCTGTCAGATTTATCTCCCGGTAGGACACCGAATACAAAACTGTTTACAGGGCTTTGATTAAAGGTTATTGCAGTCTCACGTCATGAATCATGAAATTTTCCCAGGTGATTGTTTTTACCACCCTCCAGACTGTCTTCAAGTCTTCCTGCATTTCATCTTCACACAACTGAGAGTTATTCATGACAGCAGCGCCTCTACATGCCCGGGCAGGTGGGAAAAACAACTAGAGCTGTACCGAACCAGTCGATCAAACTACGCAATCTGCGTGGGCTTTAGATTTAAAGATTACCAAATACTTAATCTTTAGTCTAGTATAAACTCAGAACAACCGTTTGGTTGATAGAAAATAGATCAATTCACAAGTAGCCCCATCCTAAGGCGATTGTTTAATGTACTCTAATATATATTTACAAGAAGGAAAGGTTTGCCTATTTCATCATAAGGGCAGACTTGCTTTGTGAGTAATATCTGGCAGCTTTTTCATTATTGTGTCACTTAACCCACCAAAAAATTAACCCCGCATGTCATGACATATTCTGTTTGTTTGGTCAGCCCCAGAATTTTGAAATTCCACATGGCTTTTATGAACAATGTTCTTCTTACTATGTAATCTTCATCATCTGAACATCCTCCAGAATTTCCCAATTTCCACCGATGTCAGATGCAACTAAGTGTGTCGTTATGGCAAAAGTGCACAACAACATAACAAACCAAGTTGCAAACATGCCGAGAATTAAGCATCACATTAATACTGAAATGTTCGGCAGCAAAGGGTCTCAGTCTCACAGCATCGCGGAGGGTTTTTGCCCCACTTTTCTTTGCAAATGTGAAGGTTCAGCTGTGTAGAAGATAGATTGCGCATCCAAATGCAGGAGTGAGGAGATCAAAACGGCGTTAATGCTAACAGAAATACAGGAAGTTCAAAATGTCACAGAACGGGAGCAGGGAAGTGGCAAACACAAGGTGACAGAGCTAAAAGAGATGATAGGACAAAGGCACAGAGGTGGCACATGGAGGCACAGAGGTATACAGAGGAGCTCAAGCTGGTTTGAGGTATTTGTGCTAATACGCTGTTTGATTTCACCAAATGTGGCCAAACATCTCCACTTTGTTCCAGAAGTCTCGTGGTTTGTTCAGATGCAACTTTACAAACGCAAGCTGCGTGAAAGAAGACACTTTCTCCTGGCAACCCTCACAACCAACATTTCTTCAGTCTTTTTCTAATTGTTCTGTCACGAACTTTAAAATTTAACCTGCTAACCGAGGCCTGTAGATCCTAAGGTGTAGCTCTCGGGTTTTACACAATTTGTCCGAGGATAGTCTGACCTTAGGGTGAATTTCCTGGAAGATTGCGACATTATATTAACACATAGCTAAATGCCCCAGACCAACAAAGTTCAAAATCTTCTGCTTTTCAAGGAGTGCTCACACTTAGCTGATGCTCAGTTAATCGAGTATATTTTATTAGCAGCACCTGACTGCTACTGACCCTTTTCATTTCTATGGAATAAAGGGTAGCAGTGAAGGTGTTCTTAGCGTTTTAGATGTTTCACGTGACTTTTTAAGAAAAAAAAGAACTATGCTAACAACTACTGGAATACTGAAAACACATTTCTGATTTCCTCTGAGTCTGTTGGATGTAGCTCAGAACGTAGCAGCTCATTTACTAATGAGAAGGTTGGTAGTTTGATACTTGGCTGCTCCAGTCTCTGATGTGTTCCTCACAGTATGAATGTGTTTGAATGTTAGATAGAAAGGTGTAGTCACTATATTCAAACCAGTCCCATGTCCCAATTCCCATGTGTAAGAGGAAACAGCTTTCTAGTGGATTTGGATTTCTGTGGGAATTAGCAGGTTAAACAAATTGCACAACATCTATTCCCCTCTTTAAGTTGCTCATCATTTAAGGAGCTGCCCACAGTACCAAAGTCACGAAATGGTAGTGCTATTGCCTGCAGAGGAAATGACTGTACATTTTGTACAAACTTGATATTTTACAAGTCTGTGCCTGTTAGGTAAAAGTGAAAGTTCCTGTAAACACACTCACCGTAGTTACCCAGAGAGGCACCACTTATTAAAATGCACTGAAGAGACTAAGAAAGCTTTTTGGATATTATCAGCAGACTCATGGTGACTAACATCTCAGTTGCTAACATCTGTGGATGTGGACATTTGACCTCAGAGTGCGTGGAACTTCAAACAGATGTTTTCTTCCACATCGGTGTCCCTGAAGCAGTTTCCTAATGCTGATTCACTGTCTTCCATTGTCACCGGTGAATTGCGAATAGCTGCAATGATGGATGGAAAGTTATTGGAAATACCCCGTGGGTTGTGGCTGAGGGTGCAAAGAGGGGCTGGACAGTTGGAAATCCGCGTGGCGGTCAGGTCATGTGCAATGTGTGCAGATAACAGGCGAGGGGTCTGTTTGGGAGTCAGAGGATGTGGGTCAGTGCCACAGCACCCACCAGTACCCACAATGAAAACCTCTTTTTTATGCCTTACTGGGCACTTCCTTTTGAGAGTATTCCTGGCCTTGCAAGTCTGTAATTTAGGGAATGGAGGTTCAGGCCATTTTTAAGCCCCTTTTGGCATTTGTAG
Organism: Rhamphochromis sp. 'chilingali'; assembly: GCF_963969265.1. Classification (NCBI taxonomy): domain Eukaryota; kingdom Metazoa; phylum Chordata; class Actinopteri; order Cichliformes; family Cichlidae; genus Rhamphochromis; species Rhamphochromis sp. 'chilingali'. The sequence goes on along the minus strand of NC_137942.1, from coordinate 13,608,709 downwards.
CTGGTAATGTACACAGAGGGGGCTGCTTACATTGCACTTCTTTGACAAATCCGCCCTCTTTCAACGAATTAAAACCAAATGTTGATACAATCATCCAGATCTCGACTGGTGGATAAAACTCTGTTCTAAAGAGAGAGTCGTAGTGCGGGAAATCGCTCAGAATATACCCAGGAGCTCAGGACAAGGGTGTGATATGTGAGCAGAGCCCATCACATCAGTCAGCATATGAGTGTAAAGGAAGCAGACTGTTTGGACAGGAGGCAGCAGGCCTTGCCTTAAAGAAGGCATCTGGTGTTCCCCCAGTGCCCCTGGTAAAGTTGTATTAAACAGAAGCATATTTCTGGCAACTCTGTCTCAGATGTGTCACTTCCTTTTGTATGTTTGTCTTGATTTTTCTCACACCCATCTTCTGTGGTATTGTCCCTCTAAGCTCTATTGTTTCTGGTAAACTGCACTCTGTTTACGAGTCATAACGACTTACCAGAGTTCAAACAGTTTGGGAATTTTTCTTATCTCATTGGTGGTGATCTCACTCCAAAGGTACATGTAAATACAACGGTAAAATAAATGTCTGAATTTAACAAAGGTAATGAGTTACGCAGATGACACCAATTTGGTTGTACCATTTTGCTTTCTTCCTCTCCCGCCTGTGTTTTTTAAAAAAATTTTCTTTAACACAGACATCAAGTAAAAGACCTGTGGAAAAGAAAAACATGCAAAAATTGTTCAGCCATGAAAACCAGTGGAAATATTTGCCGGAGTGGCCAGAGGACTCACAGTCAGTGGCCAAATATGATGTCAGGGAGCGAGGCAGCCACAGCAGATCCAGTCCCCTCTCTGGCATTCTTCTTCATTCATCATCAGCTCTAATCGCTGAATACTGTACATCATGTCCTCGCTGTGATCTCGCCCTCCTGTGCCAGAATCAACACAAGAGGCCGCAACCCTAAAACTCTTAAGATCCTCAGTTTCCAGAAGCAGCGGTAAACTTTCCATTTATTTCTGTACATGAATACGGGATGAGGAACGACTCAGGAATTCGACTATAGCATAATGTTTCTTTCTCGGCAGGCTGGGGGTGGGAGCTGCTGAATTGCTGCCAGACTGAGCTCATTAACTTTAAGGGCATGATGTCACTTCTCTCCACCGTGCCACACCTCCTTCTGTCAGACAGTGTTTTAGGAGTTCCTGAAAGTGACTATAAGATACATAAACACTCTCGCTAAATTCCAACCTCAGATAACTGCGCAGCGTGGGCTACGGATTACTCAGCCTGACCCACGTTAGGATTTACTCATAGGCGAATTATCATGTGTGCAAATGTTTAAAGCATCTAAAATCAATATTTTTGTGACAGTGAATCAAATGTTGCCGTGACAAGACCTGGCAACGGGAAAGGAGTTGAGCGATGAACCTGCAGGGGACTGTGGCCTGAATTTCCCGCTACCCACAGCTTAAGTGAGATTTATAGCAATTTTTAGTAAATTGTTTGTCTGTCCAAGCCACAGCTTTGCCAAATGGTTTTGCCCTCACAGGAGTCTCATTGATTTTATAGGATAGTTTTTTAGCATGATAGAAGAATTATTTATGCCAAGACAGAGATTTCCTCCAGGAGTTTGTTAATGCAAAAAACTGGGCTAAAAGACACTAAATATCAGTGTTGCTCCATGATTGCTGAATGTGTTTTTAAAAGGTACGGCAACAAATGGCTTATATAGTTGTTGCTGTACTGGGGATTTCTCTCAGGATGTGATAATTGAACCACTTCATTTAATGAGACTATACAGACTTTTTTAAAACTTCCACAGTATTTGCTCCTTTTGGTCTCCTGTTAGTGGAGAAATGTAGTCACAAGACTATTCTGGTGTGCTGAGCCATTGCCTCATGGTGTCCAGTACAGAGACTATAATGAATAGGCAAGGCAAGGCAAGGCAAAGCAAGTTTATTTGTATAGCACAATTCAACAACAAGGTGATTCAAAGTGCTTTACAGAGACATTAGAAACAAGAACAAATAAAAAGCATGATTTAAAATTGATTAAAACAAGCAAATAAACTAACTAACTAATTAACAAACAAACAAACAAACAAACAAACAAACAAACAAACAAACAAACAAACAAACAAAACAGTATATAAAATCAAAACAGAATATCATGTATTAACAATAGTAATGCATTGTAATACGTCATATTTATTATCATTAAAACAAACAAAGCTCCTGTCCTTATCTAACAATTTAAATGAGTAACACACACACACACACACACACACACACACACACACACACACACACACACACACACACGTCCATCTAGAAAGGCTTTTCATTCCAAAGTTGTATTTTAAGTTAGTAGCATAGTTGTAAACGTCAGTAAGATTTAGTCTGACGCTTTCTTACCTCTGGAGTTGAATCCAGATGTTCAGGTTCCAAGCTCTTTGATGCCTTTTGTAGGCATTTATATATAATCCACTGAGAAATTGTTTATTATGATTAGAGAAACAAATGTTACCTCTGTGGCAGGAACCACACAAACTGAAGAACAGATAGTTTTTTTTATGCCAAATTTTAGTTTTTACTGCTCTACCGTATTTCGGGGGGAAATATTGCACTTTTTTATTTACTATTTCTTAAAAACCTTCAGATAAAAAATGATAAAATATAAAATGTTGCTATAATTAAAACAACGCGAGAGTTTACACGCGCGAAACCACACAAGGTATAAGTCAAATAATTAGTTAAATGAAAGAAGGGGCCTTAAAAAAGTACAAAAATTAAACAATTAAAACATTTTAAAATATTTTTAGATACCCATAAGTTTCATGGTAATACCTACATACTCTCACTGCAAGACTTGTACTTTTATGGAGTGGCGTGCAAGAGTGAGGAAACACTTCGCTTAAAACTTACGAAAAAAAAAAGGGGAAAAAGTCACAAGTCCCAAAATACGTGTGTCACAGGGTGATGCTGTTTGTTATCACCGTCGTTTCCTAAAAACAATTATCCGCCTCCTCATGCATCAGCCTGAGATTTACGTAGTTTAAGGGGTGCGTGTGTAAAGTCGGCAGCTCCTGACCTCTGTCGCGCTCTTGCGCTCTCTGGCCACCGGAGGGGGAGGGAGGAGTTTGCTGCTGCTGCCTGCTAATAAAACGTGGCTGCTGCTGCTGAGGGTAGTGGAAAACAGACTTGGTGTGCAGTCTTTAGCAGGATTACACTTTCTCTCGTGCCCTGTGCATCATTTTATGCACAGCACCGTCGTGCGTCGACTTCTAGCCAAGGACAGCGACTCGTTTCCTTTAAACCCGACAGGCAGGTCTATATCTATACCCTCACTCACTTTTCCAGTTTCAGTTAGAAAGCGTAGTTTTCAGAGATGACCTGGACGATGAAGAGATGTTTTGTCACTCTGGCCATCCTGTGTCTTTGGCGAGTGCAACAACTGGCAGAAGCCTGCAGCTGCTCCCCGAGGCATCCCCAGCAGGTGTTCTGCAACTCAGACGTCGGTAAGTTGATTTTTAGACTAACAATCAACACATCAAGTTGTGTTTTTGCCATTAATGTATTAGTTAGCAATGTCTAGGATAAATTGGTTTGGGGTTTCCCCCCCCCCACAAGGAAACCATCGTATTCTGAGAGGGAGACTGCCCAGCTCCCGTGTTTACAGTTGCAGTGGGAGGAGGATGGAATTTTCTGTCCCCCAGTCTTTCTTTCCACTGCCCTCCTCTTTTTCTCTAATCTTCTGTTGATAGCTTCAATGCTCTTTCATAGACACATCAATATACTGTCTGGAGTTTTGTCTTCTTCAATACCATTTTAGGCTTTTTTTTAATCTACAGTAAACCACATTATTCCTTGTTGTTGCTAAGGAGACTTTAAACAAAATCATTTGTGTTTGTGCTTGTTTATGACAACATGAATATAACTTCATTTTCTTTCACCAGTATCACCTCAGTGATCATATAGTTTACTGAAAGGCAAATTCATTTAATCCTACTCAAACGCTCCTGAGGATAATTTCCCTTTAATTTCGCCTGTTACAAAAAAGTACTTGTTGCTGCCTTCAACACAGACCTTAAGCTAACAGGACTGTTAACAGTGACCAGCCTGTCCAGCTCCGGGTCTTTTTTCTTGCTTCTGAGATGGCTGAGTGTGTGGCATGTGGACAGAAGGTGACTTATTCAAAGATTTTTACTCACTGGATTCCATTGCTCAAGAGGATGAATAAACTTTATTATGCTACCTGAGAATGTACACAAATGGAAAGTCAGATACCGCACTAAAAGGGAAGACAATTTTTCTTTCTTTTTACCCTATTTTGGTGCTTTAGGCTTTACAAAGTGAACCTATTAAAATAAGTTCTGTTTTTTGATTAGGCAGATTGTGCAGAACTCTAGAAAAACGAAGATGCTGGCAGTCATCTCAGCCTCACAGCTGATTCACCTCATTTCCATCTCTTAAGTCAGTTTCTAACATGACCTTGACCCTCCGCTCCTGCTTCAGCACCATGGATAGACCCTCACATAAACATAAACCACCATAGAGTCTCGGGGAATCTGTTTCTTGACCAAATATTCTTGAGTTCGTGTCTTCGGGGGTTTAGGCAAAGTTTAAGAGTGGGCTCAAGCTAGTTGGAGAAGAAAAGCGCCAGCAAAACTTCACCAAGTTGCTGGGTCACAGAGAGGGCAGTCAACTGTTGCACACTTGCACAACTTATTTAAACGTCAGAGAGAAGTTTCGGGAATTTACGAAATCGTTGGCATTCCACTTCACCAGCCCATGAACTGACTGCTACCTCAGTGGGTTGATGAAATTTTGCATTAAGCAAGCTCATTCAAAATTCTTATTCTTCTTGGGCTTAAAATGAAGGTGAATCATGTTTTTCTTTGAACCATGGGCCGCTTGTGTTATAATAAATGATGTGTGTGTATTAAATACAGCATTCCTATGTAGATTAAAATAAGTCAAGATACTATCTTAATAAGTGCCAGACAGCTAACTGACTTGGAAGTATTGCTAAAGTTTCACATAGCTAGTGCTGGTTTTGGTTTTTGGAGATTACAGATACTTACTGAAGAGCAGTTCATTTCCACAGTGCAGGAAGATCATTACACCACTTGTGATGTCATTTTTAAAGGTGGGCCTTCGTATAACCTGAAAGTCGATATAAAATGAAAATTCCAGATGCAAGTTTGATACTAAGATTAATGGAGGCTTAAGCCTTGAGCCAGAGTTTTTAATCTCATAACAGTGGTTCTCTTTTTTTTTAACCTCAGTTGATCGCCATGGTAACTTATGGTGCAGACTTAACCAGCTTATTTTCAGAGATTTGGATAAACATGGAGATGGGTTGGTTTGATGTCAGTGAGCAGTGATAGTTAAGGATAAGTAGCACCTTTTAGTATCTATTGCAACTCCTGGGTGCTACAGGAACAAAAAAAGCACACACACACACACACACACACAAAATCAGAGACTTCTTTTATCCTTGTATCTGGAACAACAATGATTTTCAATTCAATTCAGTTTTATGTCTACAGGACCAAATCACAACAGTAGGAAACCTCGGGCAAAACCAGAACCAGGGAGGGGCAGCCATCTGCCATTATGTTCCTATTTACTGAAGTCAGCTGTTGGTCAACTTTGTGCAGAAGAAGAGTCTAATGTCTTGTCAGAACCCCCCTTAACTGGGAGTCAGCACAGAGGCTGATAGAGAAAATGTGATTAGGAGAAAAAGGTAACTGCCACTGATTGGTGTATATGGTTTTATCCAGCAAAGTAAGTCTGGCTTTGTAGAGCCTGGTTTGTAGTGCACGCCTAGGATCAAGTTTTGTTGTAAACAGTTCCACTGTCAAAACAGTCAGAGCAATCTTTCCTCATAAATGGAAATCTATCTTCTGGTTCCTTGGCGGAGGCAGAGGAATGTTGGGTATTCATAAACCACACTCATTATTCTTTACTTTTATTTTTCTTTTTAAATTTAAAAACTATCTGTGCTGCTTTTTGTGAAGAAAGAAAATGAGTCATATTGGTTCCTGAACAGAAAGTAGTGGGTACGACTTCTGGGACAAAAGCAGCCCATAAATTGCAAGCTGTGCAAACACAGCTGATATTAAAACCAGATTTCCGTCCTTTGAGCTGGACAGAATTTGTGCAAATAACCACAGCAGCTGCCTTAAGCTCCAGCACCACTTGCAATAGCGCGCTGGATTGATCCGTGCAGTGCGACACTTGCAACTCCCCTTTAGGAAACTGCATGTGAACGTTATGTCCATGGCCTCAGTCACATGCAGACTGTAAAAAAAACAGGAGAAAACGCTAAAAACGCTACATTTTTTTATGCAAGGCATAACAAAACTAACGGCTAATGTAGATGATGAGATTTTAAAGTTATCTTCGTCCATAGCTTCATGTGTTTGCGTTTTACATCGGATGCTCTTCCCTGAAGGCGATTTGTATCCCTGGCTGGAATCGTACCGGGGACCTTTTGCTTACCACACGCACACCAATGAGATGATGAGTATTTAAACTCTACAATTGTCCGTTTTTAAAAGGAAAACAAAGGATTACCTCAGATTAGTCTGTATCTCTTTGCACAGGATCAGCAGGATAGTCAGTTTGAATTTGTACTTGACTTTTTCGCACTCTGACCGCTTTGTGGCTCCTCGGAGAGGAAGACGAGGGCACATGCTCTTCAATTACATGACATGCATTTGCTTTTTTGTTCTTTGTTTTTAAAACCCTCCCATGACCACAATACTGCATGCAAAATATTGTGTTTATTGTTTGAGTAACTAGAAAATTAGATGGTTCCTTCGGTTTCCAGTTCTGTGAAACTTATGATTTTTAAAGGGCTTTGTCAGCCTGTTCCAGTAAACATCCAGGCTCTGGCAAGAACTTGCGTACACACTATATACCAGCACAGAGAATAAAGTTGTACTTCTAAACCGCTCGAACAGTTTGTGGAGGAAAAATCCATCAAATCAAATAGGTGGCATGTCAAAGGAATATCACATTAATTAGCTTAAAGATCCTTTTTTCCCCGATAACTTGCCTTATTTTCTCATGTACATGTAACTCAAGAGCTACACCTAATTCTAAAACATGCTAAGATTATATATCAGTATGCGCATAAGACCCCATTTTCAGTATTTTTCACTTTATGCCTCTTTAACATCCTGTGGTTATTCCCACCTGCTCTAATTCCTGCTTTTAGGCGTAGAAGAAGAGGTCTCTGTTTGATTCGACACATTGGAGCAAAGGGGGATTACCGCTAATACACTCTGCTGAGAAGTTGGAGAGTTTCTCGGCACGGCTACCTCACTCTGCATCAAAGCGAGGGAGGGAGGGAGGGAGTTTGTGATATGTAAACAACGAAAAAGAAAAAGAGAAATCCGGTGACTGGTGTAGATTATCCCTAACACAGCTTTTCTTTTGTATCCCTCTTGACTTTAAAGGGCCGTCTTCTCCTTGTATACACAGCACATTGTTACGCTAAGAATACTTCAGCAATGTGACTGCCTTCCCGTGCTTGCTTCAGGACCCATCACTCCATCACTCCATGTGTGCGCACATTCTCCTTTTTTCTCTTGCTTCCTTTTGTCTGGGATTGATGCTTTAGACCCTTAAAAGGAGATGTTCTCTAAGCCTCATGAATGAGGGCACATATGGCTCACATCTTCATAGCTTCATATAAAAAAGGCAAATGAAAGGGCTTGATATTATTTGGCAAGGAGCGATCAGAGACAGTCAGTAGCTGCCACCTTGGGAAAGCAAGGACTGAAGTGGAACTTGAGAGAGAACATCTGGTTAGTGTTAGCTCTGTCGCTTGCTTCCTTGCAGTCCTGTGAATATACAGTAACTGCCGGGTGTCTGGTTGCAGCTGACATGTGATCATACTGTACTGCACTTCCACATTTTGAACACACATGGAAAGAGCAGCAACTTTGAAAAACACAAGTTGATTTGGGGTTTTTTTGTTTTTGTTTTTCGACTACTCGGGATTTTAGCTCAACGGCTCATTTGTATGGCTCTAATAGTAATTTTCCATTAAAGCCTGTTTTTTTTCCACATGAGCTCTTTTCTTCCAGCTTCAGAGTGCAAGAGAGAAAAGGAGGAGGCTACATGTGAAAGGAGGAGGTTGATTTGCATGTCAGCACCTCTCTCCAGACAGAAAGGCAGGCTGGCTGAGAGGCCTGGGGGCGGGGGGCACTCTAGTTCAGCTTTTTCAAAGACTGCTGACTGGCTTCCTCCTGTGTCGGCCCAGGAACCTGGGAACAGGCAGCATGCATTCCTCCCTCTGATTGCAGCTGATGAAACACTCATGCGCCTCTGTCTTCCCAGGACCTGGCACATGCAAACTTCTCAGATTCAAGCCACAGCAATGTGCTGCGGCCAACTCCAGCATGCCAAACCTGGGCAGGGCTCAGATCAGATACAGATAGATGCGGATTCATTTCAGTTTTAACATAACAAAGCAGCGTTCCAGTTACAAAGCTGGCATTCACACAAAATGAATGTTAATGCAATTTGTTTTTTCTCTTTTTTTCTTGTCTTTATCCAGTTATCAGGGCAAAGGTAGTCGGAAAGCAAGAGGTGGATGTTGGCAATGACGTCTATGGGGATTCCATCAAACGGCTTAAGTACGACATTAAACAGATCAAGGTATTTAGGACAAAGCTATTGCATTTATCATTTTTCTTCCATGTGTAAAAACTTCAGTGGAATCTAAATGTTTTTGCTTGAATTCCCAGATGTTCAAAGGTCCCAGCAACGCTATCGATGCCTTCTACACAGCTCGCTCTTCTGCGATGTGTGGAGTGTCTCTGGAGACTGACGGCAGGAAAGAGTATCTAATCACAGGTATGACTTTCAGTGCAGTGTAAGGCACATGTTGTGTAATATAACAAACATGTTCTTTAATGTGGCTTCATATAGATTCTTATATATCCTCTAGATTTACACTTTGCTCTCCTTCCACTGTAGGAATGCTGGAGGCTGATGGGACAATGCACGTCACTCTGTGTGGCTTATTTGAACCCTGGGACAACCTGACTACCACTCAGAAGATGGGTCTGACTGAGCGCTATCAAATGGGCTGCGAATGCAGGGTATGGAAAATTTATGATTAAAAGTCTAAGGGAGTAGTTAAAGTTTACATTTACCAGATGATCACTTCCCAGTTGCATAAAACAAATCACCGCTAGATGCACGATGTTGTAACGATCACTGTGCTTTTTCTGATCCTCAGATCACCTCCTGCAGCTCCATCCCCTGCATGATCAACAGCCCATCCGAGTGCCTTTGGTTGGACTGGTTGATGGAGAAGACTGAAAATGGAAGACAAGCTAAACACTATGCATGCATCAAGAGGAGTGATAACTCTTGTGCCTGGTACAGAGGCTCTGCAGCGCCCAAAAAGGATTTCATGGACATCGAAGACCCTTAACTTTACCACTGTGCACATGTCTGCAGTTTAAATATGCCACCATAGAAATATCAAAAACAAAAATAAAAAACTCATCAAATTCCCCTTCTTTTAATTATCAAAAAAGCTGTAGAGTGGATTTTTAAAAAAGGAAAAAAAAAAAGGTTTTAATTGCAGATCTCATGTTTTCACTTATCATTCCTATGAGCTCAGCGCTTTTTGCCACACCGGCCCCTGAATCTGAAGCACATCCTCATAAACCACTTCTCCTCCAGCTGGAACAAAGGGGGGAAAACACCATAATTCAATGATACAATTTCTTCCTGAGCTATTAATCTGTAATTCTTTATTCAAGTTTTAAAGGGTTCTATAATTAAAATAACATGTACCTACTGATCAAAGTTCTGTGAATCTGCTTTGATAAATAACACCAGGAAACAATCATCCTGGCAGAGCTATCACAGGGAACAGGAGCATGCTTTTTAAATGTGTGGCAACTGATTTGTGTTAAAGCACGACTCTTTAACCACAGTCGCTGCTTTTCTTATACTATAATCCTGAATAGACAAGAAGGCACTTTGAACATAATTATATCGCAACATTCATATTGTCTGTAATGAAAAAAACATGTTGGAATTAAAAGAGGATCAAATCCTCCATGGTTTGTTGTTTTGTTTGTTTTGTTTCTGCATATATAGATCACAGCTCTAGGCACTGTTATACTTTAGTACGTGTGAGCACATATTTTATTTAAGGTACTACATATAATTATTGGGAAAACACTTAAATTCTCTTTTTTTGATAAATAAAATATGTAAATGTAAGTGTATGTATATACTGTGGGAAAAAAATTTAATGGCCCATCGGCTTGGTCAGTGGAAAACAACAAGATCATTGAATTGTTCCCTTAATTTTTGTTGCAGTATATTTAAATAAAGAACACCATATATTTTCTTAACATTAGTAAAATACATTTTTGTTGGGAATAACAGATTGTAACCAATCATTTTTCTCGCACTGACGGTACTAAGATTGCCGTCAGTGTGGCGCAAATGTGACATGAATAATTAATATGAGAGTGTAAAAAGATTCGTCATTTGAAACTGTAGTCAAGTATGATGTGCTGGTTTCACATGGGACTTTTTTTTAAAGATAAGATGACTTTTGTATGCATAGCCATCTGAAACATTACTGTACATTTGACCCTTACAATTAAATTCATAAACCTCTTTCGGTGTGCTCAGTATTTTCATACCAGTACATGCAGCAAGCACACTTTGCTGCTAAATCTAAATGCCTAGGAATGTGCATTTAGTGCAGATCATCATGCATCATTTTAGCTTACTAAATCTGTAATTTAGAGACTCGTTTGAGGCAATCTACTGCCGCCTACTGGAGACAACAGCAACGTGACATTCACGAGCCAATCCATGTGCCCAGATCAAGCAAACATGAGTCCATTCAGCATTTCACAGCATGCAATCCTTTTTCACTGTAGATTTTAAATGCGTTACTATTCTAACATTAAAATGTCCTACTCTTAGGATAACACTGCTGGTCTTTGCAATGACAATCGAATGAAATGCAATCTTAGAAAGAAAAGCAAATGAAAAAGCATCATTAAAAATGTAAAATGGGGGGTTGCCCTCCTCTGGGAATTTTCATGAGCATGAGTAGCGGTGTGATTCAGGCCCTGCCATGTTTCCGCGCGTTTTTGTTGTTATATAAAAACATAATCAGGTATCGCGCATCAATGGTAAACAGCGCTGGCTGGAAGTCACGTGTAGCCCTCTCCCGACAGATCGACGTCACGTTAAGCGCCGATTGGCTGAACCTTTCGGCTACAGCGTGACCTGTGCTCTGATTGGTCCGTGATTCCTGTCAGTCATTTTTTTTCTATCGCCCTCTCATAATGCAGCATGGGCGAAAATACTAGATTGAAGAGCTTCATCTGAGGAAGCAGAGGCTTCTAGTTTAAATTATTTTGTCCCGTTGAGTGAAAGGTAAGTGAACGGAAAGGCGTATTCGTGTAATATCTGTTCGCTGCTTGTTTACGTGGTGCTGTCGTTGGGCTAAGAGGCGAGATGTGGCGGTTAGGGAGGTTTGTTAGCTACCTGGGTGCTGGGATGCTAACCACATTGCAGCACTGAGGGAGGCTGGCTTTCGCCACGTTAAGCTAGCTTGGCTGCTAACCGCGTTGCTCCACTGTTAAACGATTGAATAGCAGAACACGAATCAGTCGACAGCAGGGACAGATAAACGATTAAATATCGAGCAGTTGCGATATTTAGCGACGCTTCCTGTATAAATTTTAAACGGTTCAGGGCGAGATTAGCTGCGGCTGTAGATAAGCAAACTAGCATTCAAGCTTTGGTGATTGGCCCATAGTGGTGGGACCAGTAGGTGAGCAGCTACACCGGCTACTTCATGGAGCTCTTAACGACCTTTAGAAAAAACAAGACCTCAAACTAGCTTAAATTATGCGTCCAGGTAGATTTATAAGCAGGTCAAAACAATAAGCTGTGGGATTTAAGAAGTGAAATCTCTACACTTTGAGTGTGCTTGTGGGAGTGTGTTGAAGCGAGTGAGTAGCTTTTTGTAGATCTATATATTAAACCTGGAGTAGTCCAGTTTTGGGTTTTTTTTTGGTGTCATTAGACAAACCTTTGCAGCAAGTTCTTTAAGAGTGATCTGAACCCTCAGTTTTAAAAACATATAGGATGGCCCAATGCTCCTCTAGTGGTGGTGGGTGACTTGGATATGGGAGAAGGTGAGGGCTGAATGCATGTTTTCATATTCTGGTGTTTTGTTTTAATAGTTTATGGATTTTTTTTTCCTCTGTCGTTTGAGTAGTAGTTGAGAATGAATTATTTCAGGGATAAATTATGCTGAGTAAGTAATGTTAATTATCCAAAGCTTCTGTGGCTCAACAAGACAATAAATAAATAAAACATGTAAAGCTACCCGCTGTGGTGACCCCTTGTAAATAAATGCCCTTTTTTAATGATATATTGCCTTATATATATATATATATATATATTCAAAAAGAATCATTTTTTTAAAATGTTCTCATAGTTTGTTTTGTGTCATAATTCAACATTTTTGGTAGCCCTTGAAGTCACCTGCATCCAGCAGTAGTTTAGGCAGGATATGTGCACGATCTATGTATGCATAGTTTACGAAATGCAAATAAAGAGTCAGTATTGGGTAATGCAAGTATTCACTGGAGGGTACTTGAAAGTAATCCCACTGTCTCTACATTTTTTTTATTTTTTTTATTCTTTGTTTAAATATTAGTAGCTAACATAATTTGCTATTGACTGTCCATAAAAGCACTTAATAAACTAATTCAGCTGCAATCTATCCTACAAAAGTAAAAGCTAGTTTTGGTTGCTCACTTATTCGGAAAGGAGCGCGCCGCATGTTTACACAGGATGCCCTTCGTGATGCAATCCCAGAAGGAACTCTCAGGATCAAACTGAGGTTCTCCGAACTTTCACTGTGCAATATGGAGTCAATCTATCCTTTACGAGTCAGTTTTCTAAACATCTAAATTTAAGTTCAATATCAGTTGTGTTCCTACAAATTGAATGAAATATTTTCATATCAGTGTGAGGATTACCTTTTAAAATCGGAAACAACCAGGTTATAAGTTTTTAAACCCCTGTAAATAGGCTTTAAGTCGTATTGTTTAGTTTGACATTGCACTACATATTGATTACATAGGCAAAATGGCTTAACAAGACCTTACGCTTAATGACTGTCTGCCTGTGTACATCCCTTCCTTCATTGAATGGAATAGCCCTTTATTGTCATGGTACATGTACAACGAAAAAGGCAAAGGGCATTGATGGAAAGTGGAACAGAAAACAAAGCCATGCTAACATAAATTACCACATAAAGTGAAAACTTATTAAAGTTGGCTTTAAGATATCTGAAGTACTCTTAACATTAAAAAGCTTTACCAGTGTAATTTTATGCTTGATGTAAGCTTGAGTTGACAAGACGAGGAATTGTATTTGTTTTATTTTTGGATTTAATCGATTTTCTTTTTTTTCTCAAATTAAGCATCGGTGTAAGTAATTATTCCCAGATTATCACTGTTTGTGAAAACCTTCACTCACCTTAAAATGACCCGTGTCTTAAATAGCATCATTTGTTAGTTATGCAACCAGCATATCCCAAACAGCAGTCAGAAAGTTTCTGTGTTATCAGTAATGTGACACAATCGGATTAAACATCCGTGTTTTGGTCAGCGCATCAGCAGAGCTGCCTGTTTGGACGGTTGCATCACTGCAGTTAGCTCCCTCTCCCTGTGGGCTCTGTGCTTCTTAGTTGTATCAGTATCAGCAGCACGTGAAGGTCAGCATGCCCTTGTGCATACAATGCATGTTCGGCCCTCCTTCCCTCTTCATGACGTCACTGCCTACTCTGATGAGTAAGTCGTAGTGCTGTATTGTCTCTATGATGTAGCCTTCGCTTCTGTTTGTTTGTTTTTTTTTCCTTAGATGTTTTGTTGTCTTTATCTGGGGGGGACGGTATCATTTGTATGGGTAAACTGAGAGAAGATTGAATGTTTTACACACTCACCATCAAAATATGGCGTTGCTATGCTGTGTAATAATAGCTTACTCGTAAGTTTAAAAAGTAAGTCACAGGTTCAGCGATTGATAGTTGAATGTGTTACTCGAGGGATTGCAGGTCACCTACTCTCCGACCCTCTAATGCTCCCGTAGTTTGGAGTTGCTCTCTGTTAACTGCAATGATCAGCTGTGTAAACAATGTGTCACTCTTTCCTTTGGACTTTGATCTCCTCATTTCTTCCCGCTGCAGTCAGCCGGCCAGTCAACTTGATCGACTAACACCCTTCATCAGCTGTTTAGTTTAGCAGCCTGAATCAGAGCTCCTTTACAGCTGCCTGGTGTAAAGCAGCAGTTCTCAACACTAAAATGGTCTTTGTGTACATTAAGCTGCTTTTTATGTGTAGAAACAGTACATGGAAAACACTTTTAGGTTTACTGTTATTACTTGTTACTGTAGATCTCTAACTGTTGTGACAAAATTTAAGGAGCTACAGCTTTGCTGATTATGCACTCACTGGAGTCGAGAGGATGACAAAAAATTTGATTAGGTCAAAATGTGACTTGTATAAATGTAATTTGGCAGTTAACTACAGCTGCTCACACCTTATGTGTAAGCATAAATGCTCTCCCTCTCCTATCCCATACACTCCCCCACCCTATGTTACATCTGATGCCTTGCATAACTGCAGGGACAGCTGCCAAGACCCAGCTGGAAGCACTCAGTCCTTATCTCTCTTGTAAGGTGATGTCAGAAAATGTGCCTAGAGAGGTGCCCACTGGAGGGCAAACAAACGGGCTTAATTTATTAGCTATGAGAGCAATTTAACTTGTATTTGCAGGTTTAATTTTGCTCATGTTTAACTCTGAAACAAAGTAATTTTGTGTGAGCATTTTTTGCAGATATAAAAAAAAAAGGATGGCATGTCATTGATATCATTGAAATGGTACATTTTTATTTTTATTTTTTTGTGCAGTCTTGAGAAGTGATGCTGACACTCAATCTGTTTGTCCCCACAGTGATGTTCCAACAATGCCGATAGTGGATAAACTCAAGGAGGCTTTAAAACCTGGCCGAAAGGACACAGGCGATGAGGGTGACCTCAACAAGCTATTGGCCTCTTCTGCCAAGAAGGTCCTTTTGCAGAAAATAGAGTTTGAGCCTGCCACCAAGGGGTTCTCCTATCAGCTCGACAGCCTAAAGAACAAGTATGTGATCCTCAATCCTAGGACTGAGGGTGCTACAGCACAGAAAGCTGCAGAGCCTGCTCAAATTAAGAGGCAAGGTAAGCTCTCAAAATGAACTGAAAATTGAGCAGAATTTGATGGCCTGACATTTTCCATGTTTGACCTTTTGTTCTTTGATGCTTACCCTGAAAGCTCAGTTCTGGCGTTCTGTCCTCGGCTAATGTCACAAAATTGCCTGTACCCCTTCTTTAGTCTTAGAGAATGTGGTCGGGGGCCAGAGCGATGGGATCCCTGCTCCGCAGAAGATGCTCTTTCCGGGGAACAAGATCACCCTTAAGTGGGAGCGTGTGTACAGGGTGGGAGCCGGCCTCCATAACCTTGGAAACACCTGCTTCCTCAATTCCACAGTGCAGTGTCTCACCTACACGCCGCCACTTGCCAACTACTTACTCTCAAAGGAGCACAGCCGTGTCTGTGAGTAGATTTACTATCCTATTTACTTATTTTTTTTTTTATTTTAAACACTAACAGTTTCTCACACAGTTTGGGGAATTACTTTTACCTGGCCTATATCCCTGTGTGTGCCTGAAGAAGGAAAAACAAGAAGTGTAGCTTCATTTGGTTCAGCTAGTTTATTTTGAGCTCCCAATCATCCAGGGATTTCCTTACCTGGATGATTGTGCATGCATCAAGACATTTATTATTTGGAGCGTTTTTGTTTTTGTTTTTTTTTTACTCGTTTTGATCATCTCATTCAAACAGACTCTATATAAAAGATTAACATATTGTAATATCAGCAGCTGGTTTGTGGAATGCCTTTTAACCCCTTAAATTTGAGTTAAAGGTATTGTTTTTGTATTTAATGCTAACACCTGCTTATACTTTTATGTTATGTGTAACTCCTCTTCCTCTTTGTTGTTCAGGTCACCAGTCAGGCTTCTGTATGATCTGTGTAATGCAGAACCATATCATCCAAGCCTTCGCCAACACAGGCAACGCCATTAAGCCCGTCTCCTTCATTAGAGACTTAAAAAGTAAGATCGCCCTCCTTTAACAGTGCCTGAGCAGTTTATGCCTTCTAGGTTTATCTCAGACGTCACATTTATTGGTTGGCTACTCTCAAGGGTAATGTGTTGCAACAGTGTCCCGTATGACAACAATGGGCAGTAACTGCAGTATAGAAGTGGAGCAGTGAGACTGCAGTTAGTGAATGAATCCCACGTAGACAGTAGCGATGAGGTGTGAGTAGTGCCCTGACACGGCGAGTTACTGTGCTGTAGTTTCATTGCACCCTAGTCCCCTCCCTACCTGGCTGCTTCCTCCTTATGTGATGCTGCAATCATGTCTCCACCTCCTGTGCCTCATTTTCTCTGCCTCCCTCCTTTCCCAATGCCCTTTCTGTCTCCTTGTGACTGCGGGCTTTAGCACAAAAATGTACAGGCCACCTGCTTTCTCCCCCCCATCAGAGCTCAGGATGCGCTGTATGTGTGTTCAGGTTTTTTATACATTGATTTAGCTAGTGGCCTCCTCTGTAGCTTAAAATGTGCCGCTAATGCTGGAACAGTTTAAATGCACACATTGAAATATCAACCTCAGTATTTCTAGTCCAACTCTAAAGCCCATTAATACAGTGCCATATCACTGCACAAAAACAAAAGAGCTTACTGCTGCCGATTCCTGAACTGCCACCAGATCTCACAGCTGAGGTTTCACAAACAAAATAAAAACACGACACACCAGTATTAATGCCCACAGCTTTAATGTCTTCAAGATGTTGCCTCTCTCCTCTCCTGGAAGTGCCTGGAATAGATCATTAGTGCTTGATGTATTATATTCCTTTTTCCCCACTCTCGGGTGACTCATTGTTGTGAATGTGCAGGGGTGCTATGCTGGGAATATGTTGATGACCACATTCTAATAGCTCATCCAGTTTTCCATTAGGAAATAACAGTAGGGTACATTATCTCTACTATGAGACTCTTACTGCAGATTAGACGCCGCTCTGTAACCATAACATGTTTATTGGGTCATTATGCCATGGTCTGGGTGAAAGCTCTAGTTTGATTGGCTGCAGGGTGTACTGTATTTCCTGATAAAGGACCTTTATGTAGTTACAGTGAAACAGCCAGCCCACTGTTTGAAATGAATGTGCTGACCTAACCTGTTTCTATAATAGTTACAAAAAAGTGTGACTGTTAACCTGGGGAAAATGACAACTTGGATGGCTGGAGTGTAGCTAAAGAGACTGGACACAAAGGACAGGAGGTGCTAGTTTCTAAAGGAAGAAACAAAGGACTGCTAGAGTTTTGTACTGTCCAGTTTGCCAGTGTAGGAAGAGTATAGTGCCAGCCTATAAAAGGAGTGGTATTTATCATATTACCTCGACATGCATGTATTTCCTTTGAGTGCCGAGAGAGAGCCGATGAATCGGCTCACTGATTGTTGTACATCACTACTATCTGTATTAGCCATTCACTTTATAAGTGTGCACATGTGCCGTGTCATATTTTAATAGTTAAATGACTATAATCAGTTATTCTTGTTATGAAGACTATAGAGAGAACCTAATTTTACGTTGTGGGCCAGTTCAGTTAAATCTCAGTGGGTCAGACAAATCGGTTAATTACCTAATGACCATTTAAAAAAACCTGATGTGTTCTCCTTAAGTCTTCATGTTTCTGCATTGTAAAGAAATGCTGCTGTAGTAAATGAAAGTAAAAAGCATTGCTGTTAGACTTTGTCTATAAGAAATAAAGTTGTAAACATTAAAAGCACTTGTAACTCCTTCCTGATCTTTGACGTGTAATTAAAACAACAACAAAAATAAAAAAAATAATAGAAAAAAATCTTTGAATTAACAGCAAAATTCAGTTTTTACATTTTGTTTGTGTATAAATAAAAACATTTCTGTAGAAAATTATGGAAAACAATAACTTTTCTGTTATTTAATAATGAAAATATTACTTCAATTTGTGACCTTTAATGGTTTACTTTGGTGTCTATCAGGCCATAAGTGATAAGCTGTCATGCTATAAATAAGAAATGAATTTTTTGTTAGGTTTTTTTATTTTTAATGAACCTCTACAGTTTCTTGCTTTGCTTTCACTTATTGTCAGAAATCACGATATGTAACAAATGTCTGTGACCTCAGTCAGATAATCTGGGTAGTCAGTGGTTGATCTATTTCTTTAATGAGCCTGTGGGTCATTGCAGTTCATCAACATTTTATCAAATACAAGGAACATTATTGACAAGTTGGAAAGTGAGAGACGCCTTTCTCTGAGCCTCCCTGTCTCAGTAAGTGCGAGGCTAGAGGAAAAATGTAACTCTGGTAAAGCATGAAATCTGACAGGCTCTTTGTCGTCCACAGAAATTGCAAGACATTTTCGCTTTGGTAGTCAAGAGGACGCCCATGAATTTTTGCGGTACACCATCGATGCCATGCAGAAAGCCTGTCTCAATGGCTATCCGAAGTAAGGATTTATGCTTCTTATGATATTTGTTTAGTCATTAGTCATTACATGAATAACTTTTGTCTTTGTGTTTTTAGGCTTGACAGGCAGACCCAGGCCACGACACTGGTTCACCAGATCTTTGGAGGTTACCTCAGGTCAAGAGGTATTGACTGATGAATAAACACGCAGCTCAGGCTAATATAATCTTTTTAGTCATGCATGGAAAACAGAGAGGTGTCATATGTGTGTATCTTACCTTGGCTTAAGATGCAGGTATCCTGTGTAATTATTTTATTTATTTTTTTAGAAAAAGACACTACATTGTCAAAATTTATTTAACTATTCAATCTCTGTGTTTTACTTAAGAACCCACTGCTCAAATATTCTAATTTAAATTGAATTTAAATCTTATTAAAAGAGACATTCATTATGATTAACTTTCATATTGAAAGTGAGAGGTTAAGGAACAGTTCGTGTAATTTCTTTTATGTGGGTTCAAGAGTTTCGCTTGTTCTATAATGGAAAAATAGAAACGAGTTAAAATGTAAAAGGAATTTCCCCTTAAAGTTTGCTCTAATAGTCAGATGAGGTTGTTTGAGGTGCCTGACAGTTTCATGTTTACAGGAAATTGAACTGAGGTTGCTGCAGCTTCAACAGATTTTACTTACAAGTACTGTCAGAAGAGTGAGACTTGTTTTTTTTTGCCTTTCAGTAAAATGCTCTATTTGTAAAAGTGTCTCAGATACGTACGATCCTTACCTGGATATCGCCGTTGAGATTCGGGTATGTTGCACGATATCTCCTTATTGTATAACGTTTATTTTCATGGAAATGTTCATGTTTCTGTCTTTGGAAAGTTTGGTAACGTAATTTCTGTTGTGTTGTTTTAGCAAGCAGCAAACATAGTGCGAGCCTTGGAACTGTTTGTTAAACCAGATGTTTTAAGTGGAGAGAATGCCTACATGTGTGCCAAGTAAGTTCCCCTCTCATGTAGTCAGAAATGATTCAAAATACTTTCACCAGACACTTCATTAGGTACACCTTGTTAGTACTGGGTTGGACCCCATTTTGGCTTCAGAGCTGCTTTGATTCTTTGTGGCACGTATTCAGCAAGGTGCCTCTTGGGCCATATTGACATGATGGCATCACACAGCTGCAGATTTGTTGGTAGCACATCGGTGATGCAGATCAGTATAACTGCAGTAGCTCAGTAGTTTCCGAAATAGACTGGTTGTTGATGGCAGACGGGCCAAACCACGTTCAAAGTAATTTAAATCACCTTTCTTCTCCATTCTGATGCACAGTTTCAACTTCAGCAGGTCGTTGTGACCATGTGTACGTACCTAAATGCATTTAGTCGTTACCATGTGAATGGCTGACTAGATGTTTACATTAAGCAGTTGAACAAGTGTATCTAACAAAGTCAGTGGTGAGTGTAAATCTTAAAATTTTTGGGGAAAAGGTCTTAAAATTAAAAAAAGATTAAAGAGTGTCGTCATAATTTTTATTTTTCGTCCTCTTCAGGTGCAAAAAGAAAGTGCCGGCCACCAAGCGCTTCACAGTGCATCGAACATCCAACGTACTCACCCTTTCACTGAAGAGGTTTGCAAACTTCAGCGGTGGAAAAATAACAAAGGTTAAAGAATTTTCACGACACGGACTGATTTTTAGCAAAACTGCCTCATTCCTCTATATATCTCACACCTTTCTGTCATTTTCTTCTTCTTTTTCAGGATGTTGGTTACCCAGAATTTCTAAACATCCGCCCTTACATGTCTCAGAGCTCAGGCGATCCTGTCATGTACGGCCTCTATGCTGTTCTGGTGCATTCAGGCTACAGTTGTCATGCTGGACACTACTACTGCTATGTGAAGGTAAGACGGTATAGATAAACAATCTTTTTAGTGTGCGTGTGACAGGAACGTGAAGGAAAATTGGCTTTAAAAATCCTTCCACTCCGTCTTGTGGATTCCGATCGGGAAAGGTGACAAATTAGGTGTCAGCGATCTGAATTTAAAGTTCCTTTTCTACACTGTTTGTGAAAGCTTGTTGTGAAACTTTCCCATTAATACGTCAGTTTTGTGGAGTCAGAAGTGACTATATGTGGACAAGAGAGTGGATTGTTAATAGCTTACCATAGCAGACCTGGATATAACAAGCTGTATCCATCGAATATACCAGTACAACACATTTACACAGATAGCTGCCAGTTTTTGCCAAATATCGATCTTCACCAAAAGTCAGGGTCACATTGGTTTCTCTCAGTTCCTTTTTAAAAGCTAAAAGTTAACAAATCCCTTTCACAGCTAAACTAGTGATTAAGATTTGAGAGCTTTAGTTATCTTTACAGGGAAAATGGCTTTATTTTATGTTTCTTCCCTCTTTTATCCTCACAGGCAAGCAATGGACAATGGTACCAAATGAATGATTCAATGGTGCACTCAAGTAACATCAAAGTGGTCTTGAACCAGCAGGCTTATGTGCTTTTCTACTTGAGGTGAGACGGTAGCGAGTGATGCAAGAGATCAAAAAAGATGTCTGTACCTCCTGGATGTGCAGTCCAACAAACTAGAGTCTGTGTTTGTGTGTTAAAGGATACCTGAAACCAAGAAAAATGCAGATGGGCAGACCACCAAGCAGGGGATGTTGTATTCCGGGAAGAATACGGCACCATCGGAACAGATAAAGAGGTCCAACTTGAACGGGCCTCTCTCTTCCCCACAGGTGAAAAAGGTATAAGAAATATTTGGCTTTTTGTAAAATAGTAAATGTATGTGTTAAACTTTCTAGCTTTTAACATTCTGGATAAAAAATGTAAGAAAAGTCCTCGTTTTCTTGATAGAAACTTGAGCCAGCCCAGCTGCGCAAGATCCAGTCGATGGACGGTGGTTTGGGTTTGCCCATTTCCAGGAACGGTGTGAGCACTCAGCCACAGCCCCGACTGTCCAACTGGACATCCTCTTCCAACGGTCTGCCAAAGCTGCCGGGTGGACCCGCAGTTATAGAGGAACCTTTCAAGAAGGTGAAGAAGCCCTCTTCGCAGAGCCAGCTGCCATCCCGCAGCAGCACTCCGACCCCTTCCAACAACGGGGTCAGCAGAACGGAGGGAGATAAAAAACAAGGTGGAGAAGGCAGAGGCATGGCAGCGTCTACCTCATTTAAGTCTTTGTCTGACTCCTCCTCTGCTGACACCACTGAGTCAAAGGTACGGTATAAAGTCAACAAGCATGAATACAAATGTTACATTAAGGGTGAAATCTTGACAGGGATTTTTAATTTTGATCATCAGGTAATAAAAAATACTCAAAATATTTGAGTGCTGTGAAAAGCAGTGGCATTTCTTTAGGGAAACATGCTTTCCTACAGAGATTCAGTCTACAGTAGCATGAAAACAAGGATTCTCTCACATTTCAGAAGCCATGTTTGATGTAAAAGATCAGATCTGCAGCTTCACAAAAGCATAACCGCCACCTTTGGTTTTCTCTCTCTGGACCAGGACTCCATTGGTCCCAAAAGTGCACCAGTAGGAGAGACTCCCTCCACTCCTCGGAAAGGCTCCAGCGGCCTGGCGTCTCCAGCAAGGAGCGTGGAGCGCTCTCAGAGCACAGAGGAGCAGAAGACGGCAAAAATTAAACCCCCGGCTCTCGGCAACATCACATCTGAAGCCACCAGCACCATGTCACCTCCACCTGCCAAGAAGCTTGCCCTGTCGGCCAAGAAGGTGAACGTCATCCCCATCCACAGCAGTTGCCTCACTTCCTGTCTTACTACAAACTCATAATAATTCTGCTTCCTGTCGTGTAACGCCACACCTGCTGTCACAAATTGCACCGTTGATTTCAATTAGTCTTTTTTATTCAGGCAAGTTAAAGAGTGGTGTTGTGTTACGTTTTATGCCTTTTATGTAATGTCTTATTTCTCCAGTGTACCGTCTAATCAACCACATGTTAGCACTTGTTTAAAGTTTGTCTTCTTTTCCTTTAGTTTGTTCTTTTTTCCTAATCATTTCTAATTCTTCTCTGCCATACCCTTTCTACTTTGTTTTCCTCTCTCCACCCCCCCCCCCAATCATCCTTTTAATCACCCTGTTTTTTTCCTTTATTTACTCTCTTCCTTATTTTTGTCACACTCATGGCTATTTTCTTTAGACCACCAAGTTTTTATTTATGTCGATAACTGCAGGCTCGCAGCTGGAGTCCGAACAGCATTGATGTTCTGCCCCGTTTGCCGTCCAGTGACCCCATGCATCAAAATCAACTTAACTCCCTCACCCTTGCCTCACCCACTCCCACTCACAGGTATGTATATGGAAACCTGTTTCGTATTGCGAATACTCACACTAGGCATGGTTGAGTTGTACAGTCCTCTGCCACTTAGGGGGTCAGTATACTCTTAATGTGAGTGTATCCATTCAAATTTTGACACCCAAAAACAAAGACGATCCTGATTTCTTTTCCAGAGCTGATCCATTCCATTCATGTAAAGTCCAATCATCACCTTTAGCCCATTCAACTGGATCCTTCAAACTGCAGAGTCCTCAGAAACAGTCCCTTTTCTCCACACTGCAAAAGCCAAGCGTGAGCCTTCCTCCTAAAACAAACGGTCTTCACTGTCCAGGCCCAAAGAGTCCCAAGTCTTCCAACAAGCTCAACTCAGTGGTTCAAGAACCAGACCTTGACGACCCTCCCGCTCAAAATGTCAAACACAAAAAGAAGAAGAGGAAGCGGCGGCATTCTGAGGTGGAGAGCGTCCCAGAGCCAGTCACATCCCCAGCTCCACAAACACAGTGCACTGCAGCAGAGTCCGATGGCGAGAAGAGGTGCAAGAGGAAAAAGAAGAAGCGAAAGCGGCTGGACGAAGACGGAGAGAAGGCGAAGGAGCGGGCGTGTGTCTCGTCTCATTTGGACACGTCAAGCCAGGAGGAGGACTGGTGTCAGAGTGGCATGTGGAGCCTGACCCCTCAGTCCAGTGCAGAAGAGTCTAAGAAAAAGCCTCAGTTATCCGCTACAACTCCATCGCAGTGTGAGTCAAACCGGAAAAAGCAGGAAACGGATTGTGTGTTGAAGAAGAAGAAAAAGAAGAAAAAGAAAGACAATGTGGGTCAGTCAGGAGACGCTCTGCAGGATACAGTGTCTGCACGCTCTACAACAGAAAGGTTGGTTCGAGTCTGGTTATGTTTGTTCTTCACCTGAAGTTGAGTTCGTGTGTAAAGCTCTCAGAAAGTCTACATTACTGGCTTGACTCTAGGAATCAAGAACTTTTCTAAATGTGTTATCATTATTCATAACTCTCATAAAGGACTTGAAATAAGATTCTTTTTCATTAAATATTTGATCTTCTCACCCTTAAGGGTTAAGAGTGAGACAAAGTAGTTGCTTCTGCTATATGCCTTTCATTACCTCGATCTCTCATCTGCTTTTTCCCCAGAAGCAGTTCTGAGATGAAGCCCACAGGGAGCCAGAAAGATACAGGAGATTTATTAAAAGTAAAAAAGAAATTAAAAGTGAAGAAGAGGCTAAAAGAAGAGATGCAGCAGTGGGAGGAGAGCAAGCATTGTCCTGATGCTGAGACTGAAGCATCGGAGCCCCCGTACAAAAAGAAAACGATGGAGAAGGACAGAATAAACAAAGAAAGCACAGGTGTGTGAGCGAGAACTTAACATTACATCGATTACCTGTGGAGTGTCAATGTAAAATTTTGATTGGAGCCATTTGACAAAATCACTTTGCACCTCTGCAGCCTTTCAGCCTTTCTGTGGAGTGACCAGTCATTCTACTTTTGTGCAGAGTGTGACTCATTGCATTTTGAGAATGTCAGATTTAATCACAGTTCTGTGATTTTGTTTTGTTTTGTTTTTTCTCAATTCCCAGCCACAGTGGTAGTGTGGGACAGCCAAGTGAAGGACGGCTACAAGCGCAGCGTGGCACCAGCGGCTGATGGAAGTACATCGGATGGCTCGACCCGCGCCGCACCCGTAGCTTGGGATGGGAAAAAGACGAGTAGTGTGGTAGAAGAGCTGCTCAGGAACGCGTCGGATAAAGCCTACGGAGCCAATGGTGAGATGCAGAGTCATATTTGTGTTTTTAAATGCAATTTTAAAGAAAATGTGTTTTTAAAGACCCTAAAGGGTGTCAGTGTCTTGTCTTCACTAGTCCTCAGTTGGGATGGTGAGGTCTCTGCTGTCAGCAGAGATGCCATTGAAGATGCCCGCGATGCCAGGTGTGACACTGTGATCGACGAGTGGGATGAAGACTTCGACAGGGGAAAGGTGAGGGGTGAAATGCAACATGAAAAAAGTCATTGTCTGTCTGTTCAGTTCACAAGAATCTGTACTGCTGCATTAGAATTAGTTAGATTTCAGTGAAACTTGCACACAGTGATCACCTAATGAGTCTTTACTCAAAACGTGCATGAGGTCAAAGTTACATTTGTCATTTCACAGGCAAATTTAGTGCCACTAACCAGACTTTTTATTGTACTATTCTTAGTTAGCGTATTGTCTGTCTTGTCTTAATGTTGGTTTAAAATGGAGCACTGTAACAAAAAATAATTTCCCCCAGGGATCAATAAAGTATTCTGATTCTGATTCAGACACGTTGTTGCTCTTGGGACCTAAACAGTTACTTGTGACACTTTGCATGTATATTGTGCAATCAAGTACGATCCCTGGAAAGATTGTCTAAAAATGTGTTGTTGTAATCTCTGTTATTAAACAACACAGCGCCCCTATTTCTCTCTATGATGGCCAGTTTTTACCCTGCTTTCCTGTTTAGTATTTTGATTATTAACAACTAAAATACTTCTCCGAGACGATATGCAATTATTTAATTTTAATTTTGTCCCCTTTTCCTCTTATTAACAGGTGAAGAAAGTAAAGCAGTATAAAAGAGAGAAGTGGAGAGGGGCCAGCAGCATGTTCCAGAAGATTCAGGACAGGCGGAACAAGTGGTCTGTAACACCCGGAGGGAAGAGAGTTTTTGGAGTCCGACGCTGAGAGTCCAGATTGCTGCTGAAGTCTTGCTGACTTGAAATTGAGACAGAAAATACTTTTCTTACCAAACTCATTTACCCAATCTCTCTCTCTCCCTCTCTCTTTTTTCTTTTGTCTTTTGTTTGTTTAATCCCCCATATTCAAGAATAAGATATGTGCCAAAAGCAGTACACATTACTGCATCAGCAGTCTGCCAACACAACTTTTAAACTAATCAATGTGAAATATTGTTTTCAGCAGACAGCTGAATTTCACTATCTCCCCTTTAGATGCCGCCATGAGCAGCTTAAAGTTTTCTATGCATTCAGTATTTAATTGAAAATCCTTACATCACGAACATCACGTCAATATCGCGCTAGATTTGTGTCCTTTGAGCCCCGATTATTTCCCTGAAAATGTGCTACCATGAAATACAAAAAGCTTTACCTTAATTGTGAAAGGTAGGCTGTGACTCATTGGCCTCGCTGAAAACTGCGCTGAAAACGCAATCTGAGCAAAAAAAGTGACTTTTTTAACAAAAAATGAAATTATTCTATGTCAAATAACAAAGCTGGACTCATTCATTATTCTTGTTTTAGATTTCTTAAATATTTTTATGTTATTATTATTTTTTCTCATAAGTTGGGATTTTATTTTGTACTCTAGTGTCTGTACCACACTGCTTCTTTTTAAGGACCGAGTTTTGCCTGCATATTGTTGGTAAAATTGAGGTTTAAAATAGCCACTGTTTCCTCATTACGCATGCCTAAACTGGTTCAAAACCCATTTTAAATGAAGGGTCGTTTGTAGTTGCGCAGTTCTTGTTACACACGTGATTTTTCCCTTCCTTACCAAGTTCAGCTTTAATGTTAATACATTAATAATACAAAGGAATGCTCGGTGTCATCGATATGGAGGAAACGCATCGGATGCTGTTAGTTTTATTTTTTATTCATGAGTTATTGTTTTCTTACAGCTCGGTGCAATTGTTGTGTGCGTCGTAGAGGCCGGCGTTTCTGGAGGAACTCTCGTTGGCGCAGTTAATTTTCTACTGTGCAGCTATCCAACTATGTAGCTCATCTCATCAGTTCTTCATTTAGAGAAGCTCAGTTTGGAAACATGTTTTTGTTTTCTGTAAAGAAGGAAAAAAACTCCTTCACCACTATACTGCAATTAAAGGGTTACATTTTATACTTCTGGCACTGTGTTATGATGCGATAACTACATGATGAGATCTTCTTGTCCCCTTGTATCTTATACCTCTATGCAATTTTTCTGACAGTCATGCTCGCCGTCTAGAAACTGGGCTGAGACTCAGGAACCCAGAACCTCCTGTATTCCCATCTCCACCCTTGATCAGACCCCATTTCATGTAGGAGTCATCCCTGGACCTAAGCCGCCTCGTTGCATCCTGTACATCCTATAAACAACTGTTTTATACAAAATATATCAGGTGTGGAATCCATCTAATCATCTTGCACCAGTTTGGGCACAGATGTGTAGAGAAACTAAAGTTAAATAAACAAATGCTTTGCCAGTGTAGATTGTACAGTCCATCTTGTGCTACCAGTGTTTCCCCCACCCCGACAACGCTGTAAAGATTTACCCACGCATTTCTTTTCATTCTAGAGATGTTGCCTTGAATTGGCTATAAAAAGCATAGGTTTTAATGTTATAAATATGTAATTTAAAGAAGATCTTTACTGTGCTACTAAATACTCAGAGTAGTCGGTGGGTGTTGAGAATTTATCTACAAGTGTGTTTGTTCAGTTGTGTGTAAGAGAGACATTTGTTTTTCATGCAAGTCCTTCCTTATGTCACTGTAATGTGTACAGTACAAGAGGGGCAGTGTCATTTCCAAAGGATAGCTGTGAAGTGGACTGGCAGATGAACATTTACTGGCGTGAATGGACAGTCCACATGTTTGCATTGATGGTTCCATATTTTGCACCACCTTTTCTGACCAGAGAAGAGAGCTTTCATAATGAAAGTAGCTCTTACCTCGTAATAGCTAACTGAAAAGGTGCAATAAAGTTGTGACTTTTGTGAGCTGATTGTGGGGTTTTTTTTTTCTCTTTGTCTTCCTCTGCTTTTTCCAAATATACAAATGGTATGTGGGTAAACAGCACAAATAGGGTCAGCATCACTGTTTAAGAAGGGTTCTTTCTTTAAGAAAGTCTGACTTACTAAAAGAGGTGCATGTATGTTGTATTGCCTTTATCTATGGAAGCTGAACCACTTACTGCACTTTCTTGTTAATACAGCATGCTGCTGGTTGGGTTACATTTAAAATGGACCTCAAAACCATTTGTGTACCATTTCAAGGAAACATGGTGCTCAATGCAATTGCAAGAAATTGTGCATGATGTTCAAATTTTGATTTAAACAGATCTGACGAATTAGGGTGAGCTCTGACTGGGAAACCAAAAACTTGTAACCCACAGGCAAAGCTCTAAAGTATACACTGCTTTCTTGTCTTTTTTCTGTCTGAAAAGGACTCTAATCTACAGGATGAACAACCTAACAAGTCCTAAAACTACAGATGGAAACCAGATCTCATTAGCAGGACGTTTACTGTGGGTGATAGATCAAGTCTCTCATTCACTTTTGTATAATCACTTATTTTTGTAATAGGGGGAGATGCTGCTGACCAACTAAGTTGGGGAGTTTTTGGTTTGTTTTTTTTATTTGACATTTCAGACCAACCCATCTTTTACCTCCAGTCTGTGGCTATGATGTATGAGAGATACCAGTTGGATTTATGGATGCCCAATCCCTTCCAGATTTCTAGGGCTTCCTGAGCAGACTTTGCATACTCTTCCTGTGCTTGGGTGGGATTTGTCCAATTACTCTGGTTTCCTCCTGAATTACAAAAATATGTCAGCTGGTGATTCTCAGTTGGCTGCAGGTGTAAATGCAAGGTAGATGAAGCATGCAAGTACAGAATAAAGTGCTGTGTGAATATGTGTGGCAAAGGTAATGTTGCTGCAGTATAGAGTGTTTTGAGTGGTTCAGCAGCTTCTTAATGCCAACATCATATAATCACATAGCAGTAACCCAATGCATTTAGCCATGTAGAGATGGTCAAGATCACCTGCTGAGAAACAAGGTAAGCATCAGAATGAGGCAGAAATTAAGCTTAAGTGTAAGTTCAATAAGGAGGTATCTGTAGTCACTCATCTGTCTGTTTTCCTGTGTATTCAGCTGCTTTTCTGTTGTTTACAGGACTACTGCTTTCCCATGCTGTCAATCTCATTTCTGACATCATTACTCTAGTCCAATCAATTCTCGCCTGCCTTCTTTGAGCCAAAAGCCTCGGCTTTGCATGGTTTAAATCTGTGCTCCCTGCCATTCTCCCTTTCAGATTCTCTTTCATGCAACCCACCTCCTCCCCATCTCCACTTCAGTTACCTCAGCCACAGCTCTATTCAAGCCTCAGTCTTCATCTTTACCACCATTTGTGGAGGTCCTGTCTTAAATCCTATCACTGCTGGGATTCTGTTCTGCCATGATGGGTCATTTGGTGTCTAATCGCCCAATACGCTAATTTCTTTATCTCAGTAAATCATGTTTAGCTCTCTCCTTATTGAAATGTGATTTAAGTAATTTCGAACATGGCATGTTGGGGTCAGACCAGGGGTCCAAGGTTCACAGAGAACGGTCAGAAAAACAGCAAATATTTATGAGTGGAAGAAGTAAGAGGAAAAGGACTGCTTCAAGCTGATAGGAAGGCAACAGTAATTCAAATAACCACTCATTAGCTCCAGAGGAGCATCTTTAATTGCACAACATGTAGAGCATGTTAGCAGATGGACTACAGCAGCAGAAGACCACACCAGGGCCACTTCTGCACCGTGTTCACTTTATGCCACAAAGGACTATCGTTAGCAGCGGCCACTGAGTTTGTTCTACTCCATCTGTGTTTTTCTCTTGGAAAACAGGGATGAAGTTGCTCTGGTGAGCAACTGAAGTCTATTCATTAGCTCAAAAGGAAGATTTATTTACGTCTGGGAGCTAAAAGAGACTGAATAACGCTCCAATAAACAGAGGATCACCTAAATCTGTTTTGCTTCTCGCATTACATTTAGTAATTTTCTCATATTTTCACTGGATGTTGTATTTAATGGATTATATGAATAGTTGTATGCACACGTTACAGGGCCCGTCAAATAAGCAGCAAGTTATAAAACCTAGCAGCAGGACATTTAGTAAACTTGAAGCTAAGTTAGAGCGTGACATCACATCTGGGATGGGAGGGGCCAGCATGTGCACCGGCTTTTCTGGAGAGCTACATAACAGCGGAGCAGCCAGGCATCGGCAGCACACACCTCTGAAACGGCAAAAAGAAAGGGACAAACAGAAAAGCAACAAGCTAAGAAAACAAAAAAAAAAAAGTAAGCTTACGCCTGCTTTCAAGTTGAGAGCTGGGAGGTGAGGCGAAGCCAGAGAAGAGACGAGAAAGGGAGGGAAGGAGGGCGGCAGGTAACGGAGTTGCTGCGGGCGCTTCGAGAGAGACATCCCCGGACAGAGACGCCTTCATCAGCCGCAGAAGCAGCAGCAGCATCAGCACCACCGGGATGGAGGGGGAGAATTACGGTTTGTCCTCATCGCACTGTTTCACGCATGTAGCAGACGCTTTGATCCAAAGCCTGACACTGCATGAGCGCATGCTTTTCAGCACTGCCGTAGCGTGTCCGTGTTCCTGCTGTGCCAAGAGATTAAAAAAAAAAATGCAGCCCACTGAGCTATGTCCACACTACTGCCTGTCTGTTTGGTGAAAGTGTTAAAAAATGACAACGTGTCACACTTCAAAGTAAGTCCTAGTCCGCAGCAGGCCTGTATGCCGTGTTGTTTTCATCCTACACTTGCCCGTGTTTATGTAGTCTAAGCGCATACACAGGAACAGGAAGAAGGATGCAATCTAAAGCCAGCTTTAAAACAGGTGGTCTCTGTGGTATGCACACATATAAAAAGGTCGACGCAATTAATGATTTAGCATCTCACTGCAGCTATGACAGCAGGGTGACAGCTGTGAAAACAATAATAATAATCATAAATCGGATTTTTACACTCAAAAACAACAGCAGGGAGAAACAGAAAAGTTCCTGCTCTTTTGGGAGTTTACATGATCCGGACTGATTTATTTATAGGATATCAGGCTGGGATCTATTTTGAGGCTGACATAGTTTTTCTTTTCTTTTTTCTTTTTTCTTTTTTTTACAGAATGCCTTCTTATACAACTACTTGTGTTGAAAAAAATGTGAGCCATATTTACTGGAAATTCAGCATCATGTCATCAAGTGTATGGTGACATCCCTGATGATGTCAGACCGGGATGAGCTAGCTGGTGGCTCAGCTTAGAATATGATAGAGCCTTCGTCTCAATTATTTAGTAGTTTAGTTTTTTTTTTTTTTTTTTTTTAGTGAGCTTAATGCATCTCAAAATAGAACCTCCAGCAATGGCCTCATTGCAAAAAATTCTACTGATGCTCTGCTGAAGGGAGAAGGAGGGGGATGATGCTTCTCATCTCTTTTCCAAAAATGAGGGGAAGTTTTAGTCTAATGGAAGTATCACAGCTCCTAACAAAGGAGCAATTGCTATAAAGAGTCCATAGGTGGTGACTTTGGGTAGCCCGTGCAGGGTGTTTTCCTGTCAGCCCCAGAACAGGATAATGATATGCCGTCAGCGACTTCCTATTTGCAAAGGAGCTGAAAGAATCAGTTGGTGATTATGTAATTATCTGCTGAAGTGTGAGGCATAAGAAAAGAGACACGCTGAAGCACCCAGCGCATTCAGATAACACTCTCGCTGTCCCCGACACCTTCTTAGTCAAATCGACAGCTTGAGAATCTGAATGAAGAAGTGCAAAGCATATCATCTCCTCTGTGAGCAAGAAGACGGGAAGCAGATGGAAGTAAAAGTGGAGATGTCGTTTTATTTTGGCACAATTTTTTTCCCCCCACTGCAGTTTATTATTAGTCTGGACTTATATAACAAAACACAACATTCGTCTGGAGGCTGCCTATATTTCTAATGTAATTTGTATAATTTATTGCGTCGTGGCTTCACCTGCATAGCTGCCTTCTTACATTTACAGCAGGATTATCATTGAAACAGGTTTCTGAACTGTGTTCCAGTGATGTTGCTAGGTGCTGGCGCCCTAAATCAACTACCTGGGGATTCACGAGGCGTGGCTGGGTTTCAAGACTTACTTAAAAGGCTTTGAG
Organism: Rhamphochromis sp. 'chilingali'; assembly: GCF_963969265.1. NCBI lineage: Eukaryota > Metazoa > Chordata > Actinopteri > Cichliformes > Cichlidae > Rhamphochromis > Rhamphochromis sp. 'chilingali'. The sequence continues at coordinate 13,576,864 of NC_137942.1, read as the reverse complement.
CTGCAGGGTGTCAAAATGTTTTTTTTCTTTTGTGTGCACCCCCTCCCATCTACTTGCACCTGTCAGCGCAGTTCGGTTTCTCTTTGCATAATAAAATGTGCACAAAGGAAACAGTGCAACTGCTCATAGGTGTGGTGCGCTGGTGCTCTAGGGTGACAGGTATATGTGGTTTCTGTGGTTATGGGTGTCATCTTTCTCTCTGTCAGTTTGACCTCTCCTCTTTATCTGAGTGATTTCGTCTGAGAAATAGAGATGCTTCTGCTGGTCTTAATGCTGCGTGTGTGTGTGTATTTTTTCTTGTTTTCTCTTTGTAATTTTTTTCCCTTAAACTGTCACTCTTCAGCCATGTGACACATTTACTCCAGCTCTAAGCTCCTCTCATGTTCAAAGCATACTGACACTGTCACGGAAGCAGCAAACTCTCAGCGGGCTTATGCAGACACAACTTGTTCTTAATAACAAGAAATAAGTAGTTACATAAAAATCACACCAAAGATGCTACAGCTGTTCTACTTTCTTGATCGTGTAATAACTCCAGAAATAAGAAGCGAAATGAATTTAATGGTTTGTTTAATGGGATTACATTTGCACCGATCAAAAAGAGACGCAGATGAAGAGAAGTGCTCAAAGCTGAGCAACGAGTGCTGCATGTTGCTATTGTGGAGATATTGTGAAGCTCATTCAGCCTGTTCAGGTGTAGAAGCTCTAGCCTTCATATTCACTCTGGTTGTATCAGCAGAGACACTGGCTCTGCCCCCACTCAGCCAGTTGTTAGTCACCAGAGGTGATGCTATCATTAGGCTGCCATGTAGGAGTTCCACCAACACAGATCAGGAAGCTTCCTGTAGATTTTATCTTCCACCTGGGAAATGATTGTATCGAAAAAGAAAACACGTTCACCTCCGTAGCTGTCTACTCGTTTACTGATGACTGATTCACATCAGAATCGTGTAATCTTCTGGGGAAGTTATCGGTTTTCTTATTGCAATTTTTACTCATGACTGTTGCACTCAGCCCACATAGATTTCATAGTTAGATTAAATCTGGGTCTGCTAACTCCAGAAGACTTGTAGCCTGCTTGGGGAGGTGAAAATAAGAGTTGTTGTTGCATGCAGTGTCCACATGATGATGGCATGCCATGCTCAAGGAAGTGGTTCATCTGGGGCCAGTTAAACGCAAAAGGCCTTCATGCTGTACGTGGCAAGACTTACATATCAAAGCAAACTGCTTCAGCTGTTACGAACTGGCTCAATAGCACAACATAAAGTGGAGACTGACACCAGATCTGGTTTTATTTGGTATTATTTTGATTGACTTCAGCTAAAAATGACAGCCCAGAGAGCATGAGGCCAAGAAGTGGCATCCATACTTTGTTGGATGAACACAATAAGCAATTAAGCCTTGACAACACCCAGACTCTTGCACCGTCACTATAAGACAAGTAGGGGTTGGATCGGGTGTGACAGAGTACAGTCGTTAGCCTCCTAGTGGTTTAATCACTTAGGAATGGATGCATTAAATTATTTGTATAATTTAAACTCTTTTGATTTGTTTAGGGAATTCTTTTGCGATGCCATCCTACATATTGCAGAAAAAGTGCAGTTTACTTTGTAATCAATGCATTGCTGTAGATTTTTAGTTTACTCACATATTTGAGGGTCATTACATGTTTTCTCCCATTTGGGGTTCATGAGGAATCAATCAGTGACTTACCATGTGCCTTTTTGACTAAAGCAATCTAAAGTGTGTTATATAACAAATCAGTATTAGCATTTAAATTGTGACAGTTTGGGCATCTTGGGGATCTCTCTTTGAATGACTGCATTTGCAGCTTAATTGCGTGTTGCACTTGACGTCCTCGTTAGTCCATAATAAACTGCAGTGCAAAAATAATTAATTCAAATGAACTGTTGTCGATTTGGCTAATTGGCTTTTATGAGTTTCATTAGAGCACTTAAAGTTTGCTCTGTGGACTAGAATAGCTCCATAAAAGTTCAGTGGAATACACAGATTTAAACATTTTCAGTGTGTTTGTGTTGTGCTGTCGAGCGAGGGGGGAGGAATATGCATTTAGAAAAAGAAAAAAAAAAGAGGCGGAAGATTTGTGCTGACTTCACTGTGTGCCGTTCCTCTGGTGACAGAGCTGTTCTGTCTAGGTGATGTGCAGCTGCAGCATTTAAAGTACCCAGAACTGACTTTGCAGTTCATACAGAGGTCAAGTTGAAGCACTGTGCCCTCAGATAATGAACTAGGCAGTGCTTGTTAGATCATAATGATTTCCATAACCACGAAGCACGTCTTACTTTATTGCATTCCTTATCGAGTCACCCCTATATTGCTTTTCAATGGAAACATGATTGACAGAGAGGGCGGAGTTGAAGGATTAATGAATGACTCGCAGAGAAGGAGTAATTAAGGAGTGACTGACAAGTGGGGTAATGCAGAGTGGCAGGTGACACGAGTTCAAGAGGGAAGCTAATCGTTTGCATTTTGTTCCACGAGAGGAAGCGAGAATCTGAAACAGATCGTTGACGAGCACATTTTCGTTGCTGTTGTTGTTGTTGTGAAACCCATGTGCGTTATACAGCCCCAAAATGCGATCGTGTCACTGCGAATAACCCTCACCGAGTGTGAGAATAATCTAATCAAAACAAATGGCTCACAGTGTTTGGCCCAGGAGCTAGTTATTTCTTCTATCCTGTTGCCAAGCAACAATGAAATCTTGTCTCTTTTTTAAATGCTTTTCAAGCCAAAAACCAAGAGTGACTAAAAGCTAAAAGCAGCAGAGGGTGGAGATGGAAATAAAAATCTGGAGTGGACAAAAAAAAAGCATACTGCTGACTTTCATCTATTTATTTATTTTTGCCATAATTTCCATGAAAACAACAGAACTCCATCCCTTCTTCAAGCGACTTTTCAGATTGGACCAGTCGTACGCGGTTGCTGCAGCAGTCGCAGATACGTTAATATATTTTGTGTGCAGCCTGTCAAGAATTAGTATGTGAGGTAGCTAGTGGGAGAGAAAGAGAAAGGGAGAGAGAGGGAGCAGAGGATGATAAGAGCGAGGTTCAGATACCAACGGAAAAGGGGAACGGGGGAGAAAGCAGAAGTGATTTTAGCATCCGATAGCAAGTTGCACATTCTCAACAAAGGGGAAGAGAAAGTAGGTTAGTGTAAGACATTGGCCGAGGAGCGTCATCCAACTTGGGGTGGGGGGGGATTAGGTGAAGCAAAGTGACACAGTGCAGGATCTTACAGTTGGAATCCTTCCATGGAGGGAACAGCTGGGAGCAAGGAGTGACAGGTGCACTGGGGAGACTGGGATCTTCACAACTTTTCTTTCACATCACAGTCATAAGGAGGGAGGAACTCAGGACGATACACAGCTGCAGTCTGAGACATACACTCAGATACGGAGATTAACACGCCGGAGCTATGGGGACAGTCGGTGAACTATGTGTGTCCAGTTTTCAGACCTTCTTGTGCCCTGCTGTGAAGCCACTCGAGGAAGCTCCAGGTAAAGTAAAAGTTGTTTTCAGGAAGATCATTTTTCATTTTGCTGGCTTTTGGCATCATTACTATAAACCTACAGTGTTGAAACTATCACGAGCATTTGTTTTTTGAATGTGTTTTCAACCTGTGAGCGTGGTCATGTGTGCTTCTGTGACCACTGGCACGAACACATGACTAAACCAGAGATGAAAACAAACAGTCGGACAGAAATAGAAGGAGCTTCTCGAGGCTCAGGGAGGCTCTCATTTAGCACAGCTTAAACCTCTGCCCTGTGCGTGCACGCACTCTAATAGAGCGTGAGCTAATGTTATTACTCACTCAGCTGATCGAATCTGCAGCAGGGCTGCCTCCTTCTTGATGACTTCACATTCCTTTTTCACACATGTACATAAAATCCTTATGTTGGCCGACAACATGTGAAATCTCAGCTTGCGAGCCAGACTTTCTCAGCTCTGCCAAAGACTTGTGTTTCCGTCCTTTAACAAAGAGGACTGGCAGTGTTGTGCTTACTGGTGATCGCCTCCTAAAGCTGGGTAAAATGAATTTTCTGTGTTTCTCGGTTTAATTACACACAGAGAGACACAGATTAAGATGTTGGTTTCTTTAGAAGTTTGCTACTCACCATCTGGACAGCGATGGAGCTGATGTGTGCGTGTTTGTTGTTTTGGATTGGTTGCTAAGCGCCGCGATGACATTGCACTGCAGGATGGTGTGCAGGTTCCCATTGGGGGTGTTTAAACTGCGTGTTGACATGACTTAAAAAGCTTTGTTGGGTGGCAGTGAATCAGCTGACTTTGTGCGAAGCATGTGGAAGCGTTGCTGCCTCAGTCATTTCAAAATATCCACATCAGCACCAGGGCTCTGCCTGTCGATTTGGATATTCAACGAGGAAGTAATCTGGATTGTTCTGGTACTAAATGTGATGACAGCAGACTTTTGCTCATTTTATTTTATTTTTTGTCAGGCCAACAGAACTGAATGGCATGTTGGGTGTTTCTAGTCACTTAGATAAAACACTGGCTTGCATTTGTACATTCAGCCTTCCCTGCAATTTGTGGGCAGCGTATTACCAAAGCTGCCAACTGCCTGCCTTGTGTCACGTTTTTTGATTAAACGGCAATAAAACGAAGTTTGTGTTGTGATGGCAACCGTTAAGAGTTTGGGCCACTTGTGATGTAATGACATTGGCTGATACTGTTAGTGTTGGTATTTCTGCTTTTAATGGTGAATCACGAATGACTCATGTGTGGCTCATCCAACTGTTGTTAGGCAAGTTCACGTTGTGTCATCTAAGCTATCACTGTAAACCACTCCTGAAATAAGTTGGGGAATTATTTGATTTCTGTACTTGCGTACAAATTGCATCACATTTCGCTGTTATGACATCTCAGTAGGAAATGGTGTACTTTTATCTGGTGGCTTTACTCTCTTGCACACACAACATATAAAGCTCTTAAAAACTGCTTGACGGAAACTATAATTTATCTACTGACTCACTGGTCACATTGTCAGTTAAACCTTTCTAGTACTGGGTTACACTCCTTTTACCTTCACAGTTCAACAAGTTGCTTGGAACATTCCTCAGAGTTTTGGTCCACATTGAAATCACGGCATCACAAAGTTGATGTAGATTTATCAGCTGCACATCCATGATGCGCATCTGCCATTCCACTGCATCCCAAAGGTGCTGTATTGGAATGAGATCTGGTGATTGTGGAGTTCATTTGAATACAGTGAACTCAATGTCATGTTTAAGATGATTTGAGTTTTGTGACACGAAGCCGCCATCAGAAAATGGTACACTGCGGTCATAAAGGGATGGACACGGTCAGCAGCAACAACACTCAGGTAGATGGTGTTTAGATGATGCTTTGTTGGTACCAAGTGGTCCAAAGTGTGCCAAGAAAATATTTCCCGGACCATTAAACCCCGGTTGATGGAGCTACTACTACCTGCCTGAAAGAAGGCAGGATGGATCCATGTTTTCATGTTGTTTACTCTAACTCCTGACCGCACCATTCAAAGGTTGCAGTGAAAATGGAGACTCATTAGACCAAGCAACATTTTTCCAGTCTTCTGTTTTCCAAACATGCTGCCCATGCAAATTGTAGCCACAGTTTTCTTTTTTTTTAACTGAAAGGAATATCACCTGGTGTGGTCTTCTGTTGTTGTGGCTTGAATCAGTCCATTCTCCTCTGACCTCTGACATCAGCAAGGCATTTTGACCCAGAGAACTGCCACTCGACAAATGGCTGTGTATCTAACAGGTGTATCTAAGAAAGTGGTTAATGAGTGTATTCTGCCCACAATAACTGTTTACATCAGATTTTTCTAATAAGACATGTTAATAATACTTAATGCTTTTATTTAAGAGGAGAATGTATATTGAAATTAAACTAGTCTTGTCTTTTGAAGAAGTAAAAAGAAATTACTTCCTTCTTAGTCTGTTCTCATGTAGTAATATCAGACTCCAAAGTAAATACAGACTTTTATTTTATCATTTATTTTCTTCAGTTCCCTTTTGCATCTAAATTACTGAGTCACACGCACACTGTTTTGCACCTTTCACAATGTAATTGTTATTGTTAACCAAACGCTCACAGTGACAGTCACTGTGAGTCGGCATGCTTAAATAATCATCATAGCCCACAGAATGACAGCGATCCCAAGTACTGTGTTGTTTATAGAAGACATGATAGAAATTTTCTCCGAGTGATATCAGCACAGCTCCATCAGTCATCTGTGCAGAGAGCCAGGTGTGCCCCGGATTTGCCGAGGCTCTCTGACGCGGAAATTACTCTCGTGGGCTCCAGGGACAGCTGAGGACACACTGATCTGTGCGAAAGCACAACAAGGCCGTCAGCAACAGCGTGTGTTTGAGAATATTTGCCCTATCAGCTTGTTATATATGAGACTGTAGTGATGGCAGCAGTTACCAGCCTTTTTTGGTTTGGGAGCCTTACACTGTACTGTTATCTATTTTAACAGCTTTTATATCAGTTTATTATTGATTATTAAAATAATGAGATATTTCACAAGTCAGATAAAATCAATAGTTTTTTTGACGGAAAAAAAAGGTACAATGAACAACATCCAGAACCACTACAGGTTGAGCTCTTTTTGAGCTAGAGCTATAAATGCTGTCATCAGCCACTTCATTAGGTACACCTATTCAGCTGTTTGTTAACACAAATATCTAATCAGCCAATCACATGGCAGCCACTCGGTGCATATAGGCCCTGTTTCAGGCAGGCAGCAGTGTAATGGTGCAAAATGTTCTTGGTACGCGTTGGAGGACTTAGTACCAGTTGAGCATCTTTTAAATACCACAGCCTAGAAACACAAGTAATGCTGTCCATCCATGTCCATCCCTTTATGACCCCAGTGTACCCACCTTCTGATGGCTGCTTCCAATAGGATAACGCGCAATGTCACAAAATTCACATCATGTACAGTTCACTGCACTCAAATGGCATCCACAGTCACCAGATCTCAGTCTAATAGAGCACCCGGAGGATGTGGTGGACAGGATATTCTCAGCCGACAAATTTGCAGCAACCGCGTGATGCTATCATATCTATATGGATTAATATCTGTGAGGAGTGTTTCCAGTGTTTGTTAAATCTGTGTGAAAAAGAAATAAGGCATTTCTGGAAGCAAAAGCATGGGTTGCACAGAGTACCCAATAAAGTGTCCTGTGAGTGTTTATGCTGAATGAGTTTGACAGTGAGAAGTCTGACAGGAAGTTCCTTCAGGGAAGAGTGTATGAAAACATAGAGAGACTCACAAAACCTAACTAAGTGGGTTCCTTTTGGTGTTATGGGAGGATATGTCTCAAGATATTTTTTATGTCTTGATAAATGCTCTAGGAAAGAACAAGCAACGGATAGGACAGTAAAGAATTGATGTTCATAATTGTGCTATTTTGGCTATATCTGACATGACCGTCAGTTTTCACCTTTAACGCTAACTGCTTAGCAGCATGCACCTGCTGCCCTCGATCTTTTAGTTTTTATGACTCAGATAGAATCCTGTTTATAAAGAGCAAAATGTATATTTAGTTATTTCTCTGGAGTGCTTATTAGTCAAACTCGTGAATTTTTCAGCAAAGATAAGCAGTCGCTTTGTCACCGTGTGCCATCTCTTGTTGGGGTCACCATGTAAATGTCAAAACTTTGTGCGGTGCAGAACGCTGCACGACTAGCATGAGATGAGTACGTTTTCTTATGCAAACAGGTTCTCAACTGTCATGTTTTATCAGAAGCTCTGGAAATTTTGCATGCTCCTCCTGAAACAGTTTCTGGCAGCAGTATTACTGCGTGTAGGTGGGTCCTGCTGTAAGCTGTGTAGAGTTCTCTATTTTAATTGCAAATTGATTGGCCGCCCACAGAGTTCTTTCTGACATGCAAACATCAGAAAAATAGCACCAGAGTTAGATGTATTCTGCTTTTTTTTTTTTTTTTTTTTTGCACATGACTCATGTCAGTAATTAATCGTTCAGTCCTGAATTCCGTCTAACCCAGAAAATTACAGAGTGCATAGAACCAAAGGTCTCATTACCTGTGATTGCACCTGTAAAAGGAAAGCAGTGGTTTCAAAGTCAACTTGTGCAGTGACTCATGCGTCGAGCAGCAGATCAGCAGAGCCATGTCTAATACCAAAGAATATTTGCCGTGCAGGTTTGTAATTGTCGTGGTGGCAGAACCATTTTTCATGCCTTGTTTCGAGCTCGTCTGTGGATATTAACCTCCTGTTTCTCAATAAACCTCCTGTTTGCATGTTTTGTAAGTTAGAAAAAAGCAACATGACTCTGTACAGTGACCCAACTTCAATATGACGCAGTGTAGTTAATTTTGAAATGCTTTTGGTTGAAATCATTGCTGTTTGATAGTAAAGATAAATTTCTCTAAAATTTTCCTTTGTGGGTTTCTTTCTCCCCTCCTGCAGCTGTAATTAATACAAATGATCAGCAGGAGTCACTCTTGGTACCTTTTGTCTTAATGATGGGGATTATTTTCTCTCACACAGCAATTTTCCATCTAATTCAGGCAATTTAAAGCCTAAAATAAAGATGTATTTTTAGTTCAGGAGCTGCCAGGATATTGTTTTGACTCTGTGGTTTCACTTATAATAGCCCCGGCACACCCACAACCGATTTTACACATATATACACACACAGAAACACAAAAAGCAAAACATTATTTTGCTTTCCAACTTCTGTGTTTTTGAAGACTTTTTTTGATGTTTGAAAACGTATTGCATCAGTGTTTCTTGGATTAGGAGGCTATATTTTTATGGCAAGCCTGCCTTATAAACTAGGACTTTGGTTTTGGGCCTCTTCCAGGGAGTCGCAAATTGTAGTTTTTGTGAAGTGGAGTGTTTTGGAGCTCGGTCAGACATAAAATAAAATTCGCCCCTCTGTTGGAATTATCTTGACAATCGTTTTCTTTCACATCCTGCAACCTTGATTCATATTTTGAAATCACTACTTACGAAACTTTATATGGTGTCGCTGAATACTAAAAACCTGGTAGTGACCTGCACATCAGTAATGAGTGCTAATGATCGAAGTCAAAACATTCAATCATGTGTTCATTACACTCAGCTGAGGGCACCTTTTAAAACCACAAGCTTTTTTGAGACTCGCACTTGCAATCACACCTGAAATCCACATTCTTAACATAGCACCGTAAGACTGAACAACAGCTATTTCACAATACGAGCCAGACTTGTGTGAGGTCAGAACATTCCTAGAGGCTAGAGAGCTACAGTCACCTTATGTAGACTTAGAGGGTGATACCAGAAAGCTGTCAGAAAAAGCTTTGCTACAAATCCAACACAGCCTGATTTATATATAATGTGTCCTGCATGTACATCTTGCAAAATGCTGCATAAAATGTAATCTTATGCCTGCAGCAATAACGCATGCGTGGGATATCTAGAAGTTATAAATAATTAAGCAGTGTTAAAGTAAATGTTTACCTTTGCTGTAGCAGCACTGTTACAGACACCATGCAGTTTCTTGGACAAAGCCAACAACTTCACACAAACTTACTGACATGAAGACAAATTAATATTGTCTTGTGGTCTTCATACATACATGCTCTAAATAATATATGAATAAAATTGTAATAAAAAGATATCCTCAGTAAATGTGTCATATCATCAACACCAATTCATATAAATCTTATTGCATTTACTGGAAAATAATATTGCGTTACACAGGTAAACCTAGTTTCCCCATTTGGTTGTGGCTGACCTCATAGTTGAGACTTTTATAGGTCATAGTTAAAGGTTTTGCGGTAATGGTATTTTAATTTTAAAACTGAAAAAAAGAACTAACGTCCTACAGATTCTAAGACGAGCAGACCTTTGTCTATTTGAGGAATTTCTCTTTTCCTTTGAAACTCAAAATCTGCTGCACCTTTTAGCACAGTCTTTATTCTTTTTTTGGTCTTGATTTAAAGTTTGCATAAATCCTCCATTTATCTGCTGATCCGTTCTACTTTAGCTCGTTCAGGAAGCTGTGGATAACTGTAATCTTCATGTGTCTATGTCATCTCATAATCTTTTCATTTAAAGGTCAGGCAGCTGCCTGTGTGCTCTTGTTCTGGGTCCTTGAGCACAGATTTACAGCATTGCTTGGGGGAATGGATGCACTTCTAACAATGAGTTGAAACTTTGTGTGTACGGGGGTCGCTACACACAGGCTGCATTGTCAGCTGTTGAGTTTGCGCGACACAGCTGAAGCATTCATGGGTCACAGAATGAAGTTGAGATCCCCCCTAAATGAAGATTCAGTGCAGACTGTAGCACTTTACCGTAGTCTTCTTAGTAGCTGTGTCCTGATTCCTGGGTCGGTGCTCAGAATCTTTTTAAAATGCAGCTGGACAGCTCATACACATTTTTCTACCGTACGTCAGATAAACAAAACAGATGAGCTGTTTTCTCCCCTTACCTGGCCTCTGTCATTGGCTGTGAGTGGAGCATTCCTCTTGGCTCTCAGGTATTCATCAACAGGCAAGGACAGGCTCAATCCTCTGCTATCTGACAGCAGTATGGCTGTGCAGGTGTTACACAAACAGAAGACTAATTTACTCACTTTCAACAGGGGGCTGTAAATCCCTCATAGTTTCCTTAAAAAATGCCGCCAAGAAATATCTCTCTACTAGGAAAAAACGACCTTTCAACAAACCTTTGATCAGCCTTTGATCACAGGGGGGGGAAAGGTGAAGGTCATGACATCAAAACTGTAAAGCTGCATTAGGCACAAACATTCTGGTGAGTATCACCAAGATGTAGCCAAACCTGTTTCATCGTTACTGGTAGGCCCCTGCATTGTTGTGGTGTAATCATAAGAGTGCAATGAAAATCAGCTGTTTTTCAGAATCACTCAATCATCCCCAATAACAACAACAACAACAACAACAACAACAACAACAACAACAACAACAACAACAACAACAACAACAAAAAAGATTATACAGGATAATGTGGGAAATAAATCCATTGCCATTAAAGCACTAGACTGAAACATTTTGATTTATTTGTTTATTTATTGCAATAATATCATGTGAGAATAGGCTGTGCAGCGAGTTTGAATATCCAACAGGTGTTCACAAGTGTTTGTCTGTGCAGGTGTTGTTGCTATTTTCTAAAGAACGGTTTAACATTTGTTTCTGAGGTAAACGTTTGACTGCACACACACGTCTACTCTCGGCGGATGTGGTGAATCAAAAGCCTTAAAAAGAGCAAGATTAGCAGCAGTAAACTGCTCTGCCTCGGTGAGTCTAACTCACTCCCTGCCCCCACTCAAACCCCAACACATGTGTGTGTGTGCGTGTGTGGGAGAGAGCCGAAGGCAACAGGGTGGCAACACAGTGGGGCAGACGCGTCATAGGGCACGTTCGCTGCGCTCTAATCAGTTTGCATAATCAGGAGACGGAGATAGGCAACGAATTCCTTTCAAAATAAGAGTCTCACTTACAATTACAAAGTCCAGTATATGAACTACTGACACCTACCTTACTTTTTGTAAGTAAGTAAAATTTATTTATATAGCACTTTTCACACATAAAAATCACACAGTGCTTCACAATAAAGAGAAAGAAAATGAAAAAGAATGGAAATACAGCAAATAACAATGTAAAACAGTAAAATACAACATAAAACAACAAATTAGTTGAAATCTAGTCTTCAGGGTTAGAAAGGCCCGATCTCCATGAGTTTTAAATCCAGCGCGTGGGGCCACCAGCAGTCTCTGAGCTGATGACCTTAGAGCTTGGAAAGATGAATGTGGTTTCAGCAGGTCAGATATATACTGGGGAGCTTGACCATGTAGGGCCCTAAAGGTTAAAACTAAGTCTGAAGACTATGCAAAGCTAATTTGTTAAAACAAGTAAAAAGACCAATGCAGTAATCCAAACGGGAAGTCGTTTATGCTGAAGAACTGAATCATTTAAAAATGTAATATGTACATTATATATTTATATGCACATGTATATATTTATATATTTGTTTATTTTTTCTCATCTACTCACTGGCATCGTAAAGACACAAATCAAAACTGTTGTATAAAACATAAACCTGTAGGATCCTGCAGGATAAGCCTAATTTGAAAAAAAAAAAAAGAAGAAAGTTATGTGCTGAAAGTTATGGTCTGATTATACCAGCACCAACACATATGCAAACAGGAGTTTTGAGCTCTGTAAATTGGTATACCTCTCCAAGTTTATGTGGCAATGCTGCAGGGCAATTCCAAACTAATAACTGACAGTTATTCTTTGAAATTATTTGGATGTGAGGATGACGGGGATTTAGCCAGTTGAATGCTTGTTTGGGTGCCACAATGTCTTGAGTCAGTCTCATTATACACCTCAATATTCAAATCAATATAAAGTTCTTGTAATTTAAGAGTAGTGTTTTCTTGAATTTATATTAAGTTTTGTACTGTCCTGAAGATAACTGGTTTGGCTAATGGTGCCTTTATGAATACCAAATCACAGAAAGAGTCGAAACAACAAAAATTTGTAACTGTGTAATCCAAATAAAGTTTTTTGTAAACATTCTTTAAAACGTGTTTTAATTTGAAAGGCACAACCGGAAGCGCTCCTCTGTGCCAAGCCTGCTCCTCTTGCTACTTTCTCGCTCTCAGGAGCAAAAGCTGGTTGGTCAAAGTCCGTCACTTCAAACCACTCCCTTGAGTCGTGGACCGAAACAGTCTTGTTTTAGGCTAGAAGTCAATCCTCGGAGTAACTTTTAACTCGCCAATTGAGAGTTGAAAAGCCAATAAAGCTGTCGTTAATTGTATTCGGCGAAAGGTTTGACTCTCGGAAATCTTCTAGAAACTTTTCGGACTCGAAACCTTGAGGCACAGACATCATGGTGTTAAAGTCGGAAGACGGCGTAGGTGAGTGAGCTACTCAGGGAGAGACGTTTTACTTCGTGTGAAAGTAATTTAAATGGCACCACATGGCCTTTAAAATATACATATATATATCAGAGATAATAACTTGACGGTATGAAAATGGAAAATCTCAGTGGACTGTAACTGTCCTTGGCCTTGTTGACATTGTTTATTCTCCTATTGTTGCTTTGCTGCTTGTGTAAGCGCGGCACTTTTCTGAGCCTTATATAGCAAATAAAAAATATGTATACACAATCATTTGGGTTTTTTTTTAAAGTCTATTTTTGTTTATCCATATCATATTGACTGATCCTTGTCTACAAAATTCAGCACATTACCACATATTTGTACACTAAATCAAAGAGCTGGCTGTATTTTCACATTTAGTTTTGAGCAGTGCTGGTGTCAACATTATCAAGCACTTTAGTAGTAACACTCTGTAGACTTAATGCAGACTCTAACACGGTCAGAGTAAATATCGTCGGTGTCATTTTTCACTGAATACTCAGCAACAGGTGTGAGAGCAGACCGCGCACTCCTCCAGCAAGCTTTACATGAGTCATACTTCATCATTCCAGCTTTTGGATGGGCCACCTTTAGTTGAAATTATGCCAGAGAAGCCTTGCTAACTGTTGCAAATTACATTTGTGGCTGTAATTCCTTTACATCAGTTTGATGATGTGCAGTCATAATGAGCCAGTGTGCAGCCTTTGGTGTGAGACAGAAAGCCTTTGTTGCTGAGCATCATTCTTTCATCTTTTCTCTTTGACTTGGTTAGCCTGGCAGCATTAATCAGGAACTTTGCCTTGCGTCACTAATAATCCTGTTAGAGAACAGTGGCTGATCCTGTTATATGCTGCTGCTCCTTTATTGTTCTTGGGAACTTGCACACTTTGCCCCCCTCTCTCTTTTCCTTCCATAGCCTTGGCTGAACCTGGCTGGCACACACAGCTGCATTGTTTTTTGGAGGCAGCGAGGTGAGCGAGAGGTCCATTCGATTCCTTTTGAGTCCATTTGTCTCTGCCACTTAGCGGTGGGTGGTCTGGGAAATTAAAGTAGTTGTCACTAATGGTTCCCTAATGAGTGGCGCTGAGAGCTCTAATGGGGCCTCTGGTACAGTGTACCCTCCCTGGCACTAATGCCCCCGTGGTTTGATAATCGTCATCATCTCGCCATAATCATATTTTAGCTCTCTTTCTGCATCAGTTGCAGCGCTCCTTTCCACTCAGACCATCGTTCACTCTGTGTTGTTGGTGCTGAAATGGAAAATGTGTTTAGAGCAGAGAGCACTAGTGAGGTGTTGTTGAAAGTCTGTTTGGTAGCTCAGCAGCACTTGGTTGGCTGTTTTCGCTGATGTTGATAGTGATCTCGCAACTGAAAGAGGAGAGAAAATGAAGGGTGTGCAGATTTAAAACTATGACCTGTCACATTAATATTGCAATGGTTTCATGAGAGTCTGTGCTGAACAAACATTTTTTTTTCTTTCTAATTAGTCAAGGCAAGGGGGGGGGGGGGGGGGGGGAGTTTGTTTTGGATTGTCATTTACCTGCATTGTTATTATGGTCAGCTACAACTGACTTTCTATTTGGTACTGGGCTTGGTCTTCATGTGACATCATGTGACGCACATCATGATTTCGTAACGTCACGATGGCGAGCTATGATTAGTTGGGGAAGTCTGTCATGTCTTGCGGTCAGGTCATTATTATAATCCCAGATAAATGAAGTCCAAGTCTTTCTGGCCAAGCATTTCAGCTATCGTAGTTTACATTTATTAATCATAAATTGAGCTCCTTTTAAAAATTTCGCAGATTAATCAAGAAAAGTATTGTGTTCTTGTCCACATTTCGTGACATCTTGTCATGATGCTGAGAGTGCAGATAAGGGTGTAGCAAGACTTGAACTGCTGTTTTCACTTCCTTCTCGGTTTCTCAGAAAGAAATGTGTCAAGTTCTCTTTTTTTTTCCTTTATTCTTTCTCTAGGAGTGGAAATCACACTGCAATCTCAAAGCTTAGCAGTTTGTTATTCCTCGCCTCTCTCAAAGTTACTGACTTTTAGTGACACTCAGCTTCGTCTGCAACAGGTAGAGACATGCCTGGAGTTGCTGTCTTATTACGGGAAGGGGAGGAAAAAAAAGTCTGACTTCTGCTGGTAATGTGAAAGAATCCAAAATGGCGGCTGGGAGGAACTTCTTGATAGATGCCTTTTTAAAGGAGTATGCTGATTTGCCAATCAAGCAGCTGTGCAGCAGCTCAGGATTTGAGCTGTGCATACTTGGTCTACTCCTGGTGTTTCTCCACTGTTCAGAGCACAATGAACCAATGCCTATTTTATTCCCTTCCCAACAGGATGGGAGGGTTTCGCCGCAGTTTTCACTCCTCCGCCGATCTGTTAGAGCAGCTCCCAAACAGGAAACTAAGGGTTTGATGATATGCTTGGCAGGAAGAGGCATCCTACAATTTGTGTGATGGGTCCATTTTTTCACTCTTCTACAGCAGAAAAAGCAACACTGAGGCAAAAATAAAGGTGCTAAAAGATAAAGATTTTTGGCTCTTCCAGCTTTTCCACCACATGTTTTTCAGAACGTGTGTGTTATACTGGGAAGGCAGGATGTTGTTAGTGGGAAAGCCCTGATTAGAATCAAGGCTAACGGCATCAGAGGACAAAGGCATGTATTGTGGGAAGAAATAGCACTTCCGCTTTTGAGGGAAAACACAGAGTTGCCTCCTCGGTTGCTTCTAAAAACAAGTTAATGTCAATAAAACAGAGCAGGGATTATGTAAAAAAAAGCTCATCTTTTGTGTTTGCTACCGTGGATTATGCCTATGTATGTGCATGCAGCTGCTATGCTGCTGTTGGGCACTCTGCATGTTTGCTTTACACTGAATCTGACGCTGACACAGTGTGTAGGGTGGCAGGCCTTGCTATACATTCTTCAGGCTCAGTTCCCACCCCCTCACATCCTTGGGTCTCTACATTCCTGCACAGCAGCGTCAACAAAGCTAGCCAACCCACTGTGAACTATGTCTGGGCTGTCAGGGGAGTGACGGGGTCGTTTCTGTTTGACCAGTCTTCTTTTGCGATGGCATTGACTTTTTAATGTGCCTTTTTAAAGGGTGTAAAACATCTTCTCTTAACACAAAAACTCACACAAACACAAAATGCTTTGCACTTTCACCTGTTGAGAGCTCTGGAAGACAACCAAGTTGGACTACATGAGAGGGGAAAAATCCACTGAAAAGTGAAACTAGTGCTCCTCCTTAAAGTGGCATTCCTTCTAATAAACGTCAGGGTGTCCTCTGATTGCAAAACAAACCCCAGATGCAGAGAAGTCCATGAGATGATGTTTCCTCAGATCACTTGTCTGTGACCTAATTAAGCCCTTTCCTCGTGTATTTATGGGCACAGTCACTATTTTCAAGTATATTAGTACAATATGGTGTGTATGTATTAAATTATTTCCCCATTAATGTCAAGAATGTTGATAAAGCAGCATATGCTTCAGGGCAGACTTTTGTCAAGTTTCCATTGGCTTCACCACAGGACTTCAGTGACCAGTAGGTGACATCTGAAGCCCCTCAAATTTAGAATTTTATTTAAAATCAATACTGATGTTTTTAGGAATTTAATAATAATAATAATAATGAGATTGGCACTGATGGCACAAGCAGAAGAAAGGGATCTGTCAGTCTTATTGCTTTCTCAAATCACTTTACATTTGTATTGCATTATGTTTTATTGGAACATTCATTAGGAGAATAACACCTTTGACTCTCCAACATAGATCATTGTAATCCTGAGGCATGCTACAAGTGAATTTACTGTTGCTATTCCATTCTTGTCTAAGATGGGATTATGTGAAAAATGGGTGTAACTTCACCAGCACATGGATCCCATCCTGACAGCTATCAGAAGAAGCTCAGTCACTTCGAGGCTGCAGAGTGCACTCAGCACGGCAGAGGGCTCCAGGATGACTCATTCGTCTTTATACAGACATCAGACAAGCGCTCATGTCTGCTCTGTGCTGCAGACGTACCCGGGGCAAGTGTACACTCATACTGTAAAAACACACACAGTGAGGAGCAGTGCTGAGAACCATTCTCTTAAAAGATCATTAGACTCAGGATAATACTCATGGCCTAGACTTAACAATAAACACATACTCGCCTCCAGCACAGAGTCCGTTGTTAAAGTGGAGTTTGGAGGTGGTAATTTTGGCTGCATGACTGGTCAGGAGAATGAAGAACTGGCTTGAATTGCTTACTCACAACACCAGCTCATAGTAGAATATATCATCGCTGTCTCTGTGGGAGATGACGGCAGAGGAGGAACCAATCATCATGTAGTTATTTGGTAATTTAACTATTAATCATCATTACGAACATAAGAAAGGCTGGATTTTTTTTTTTTTCTTTTTCAGTCTTATGGTTCTGGGCTTTTTAATTTCATTATTCCTGATACAAATAGGGCAAATTTCCACACTTAAAAAATCTGAAATGGAGGGGGGGGGGAGTAATTGGATTACTACCTGAAAAGTATTTCATCCTCTAACTAGGACTCAGCATGTTGAGTTATAAGCATGGGTTGAACGTATGCCTACAGGTGTGTATGCAGCATATTTTTGGGAGAAGGGGCAGCAGCTAAAGGAATGACCACCGGGTGGAGCCACCATGTTTGTCGTGGAGACAGGAAAGCATGTGGAGAGAGAGAGAGAGAAAGAGGGAGGGCGAGGAGGTGGTGAGCTAGTGAGTAAGGCTCCTTCCCAAATGGACTGTATCAGTGGCTGTGTGCCTTGAGCCGGCTGGCAGCTGATAGTTGTGCTGAGGAAATCAGGCAGTGTCTCTCTCCCTGTCAGGAGGAGCAGGACTCTTCCTTCTGTTACTTGACGTGTGGATGTTTTGAATCGCCAGAATTAAGCGGTAGAATCTGACAGGAGCCAGGGCTGGTGAGCCTGTTTGTGTACAACAAGGTGGAGTGAAGAAGTGGAGTTCTTCAGAAACCCAGAAAAGTAACACTTGGGAGATTTTCTTGTTCAGGTTAGCACCAAATCTTGATGATGCTTCTGTGTTTAGCTGATTAATTAATTGCAAGGCTGTTTTCTGTTGCTTGCTGTCATGTTGCTGTCATGTGGGACTTTGGTCAGGTTTCATTGAGTCTGTGCCTGCAGTTGCCCTTTGACAGTTTTGAGGGTAAAATCAATGAAGCTGGAAAAAATGCATGCTTTATAAATAAACTGCTGGGAGATGATTCATATATATGAATATTTATGTGTTTTAAATCTCCTGGCTGGCCTGTTGTGTTGACTGTATACCAGAGCTGGAGCCCCAAAACTGGGTAACAGAGTGATGTCAGCAGTGGTGAGTTTGTTGGTATGAATGAAGCCCTTTTGATGACGGATGTATGTAGAAGTTGGACTTGAAACACCACATCATCAGGGGTCTGTATGGCGCACATGGGATAGGTCCATTCAACAAAATTGACAAGGATCAAGCTGGTAAAAGTAAAGGCGATTCCTTATCATCAGCCCATGTGTTTGGGCCTTGTTAAGGAATAAAGCTACTTGTCGACACAAAGAGAGAGCTGTGATCATCCCACCTCTCTTCTCACAGTTTCTGTGTTCTTCTGCCATTTGCTGTCCCACGCTTCCCTGGCTAAACACAGGGCTTCTTCTCCTGTTGTCTCTCCTCTGCCAGTCCCCCTTCACATTTCATACCAACAGGTCAGAATGAATGGATTTGGGCCTTTTTCTTCTTATTAATCCATAACTGGTGGTCCTTTTCAGTCCGGTGTGTGGATTCTGTTTCTTTGTGTGCTCTAGAGGAGGAGGTCAGAGATGAATGATTTTTTTTCTCCTTTTGGTGACCACATTCAAAACAGCCTTAGCTTTGTTGCCTTTGATCTGCTTTGTTATAGAATGTCTATTCCTGTGTGTGTGTGTGTGTGTGTGTGTGTGTGTGTGTGTGTGTGTGTGTGTGTGTGTGTGTTTAGATATAAATGAGAGAGGGTACCCGTGGGATTTGCTAAAGTAATGAGATTCAGTCTGAGATATGTGGATGAGATAGTCACATTTTAAATCACTTTCTGTTTAAGCAGACCACAGCAAGAATCAGAAAGCTTAGTTATTTATTAGACTGAAAATCAGCACCATAATCGATTGTGTGTGTCCTGTGCTGAATTAATTAAACCTTATCAAGAAGTGGACTGCTTCTTTTGACCATTTGTGCTCTTATTGGTATTGGCTAGGGGTCAATTGATTGGAGCCTACGTGGCTCTTGAGGCCAGTGGCCAGGTTTTAAAGGGAGGATTGTCAGTGTAAACATAAGGTCAAATGTTGAACAGCAGCAACAGAAACCTGATGGAATGGGGGGAGAGGAGCAGGTAGATGTTGACTCGAGAAAACTGATGTTCTCAGTTCAAATGAGATCGGCTGGAATAAGAAGGGAGTGCAAAGCCTAGATAGGAGTTGGTCAGACCAGAAGGATGGTGCATGAAGGAGAAAACCTGCAGACACAAACAACAACAAAACCTTGTGCAAAGAATGATTGCTGCTGACAGTGTCATTTGTTTACTTCCATCACTGTGTGCACTTCATCAAAATAAAAACAGTGATCTGTGTGTCTTCGCATATTCCCTCACTCAGCAAATTGTAGGTGTAAATATATTCCTGACGTCTTCATCTGCTGCTGTAAAACACCAATACACATGTCTACTAAACTGTCATTTTACTATAAAGATCACTCAGCATTAGTTTCTTCCTTACATGCAATACGTACGTATGTCTAGTATCTGTGTTGCTGGAGCAGCCTGAGTAAGGAAATTACCTAGTTAATAATTTTTTTCTCTTGGTCCTTGTGTGCTTGGAGGAGCTCCCTAAATTGGGTCACATCAGCAGGGAGGGGGAGCTAAAAGATCTTACGAGCACTCGGAATTCTAATTTCCGTATTTTCCAAGGAGAGTTCTTCAGTGATCTGGGTGGAAATGAGACGTCTGCTTCTTTTGCCAGGATGGCAATCAGGATGAGTATTAGTGGCTTCTGCTGCCCTGGGAGAGTGATCTATAATTGGTATCTCTCTTGATGCCACCTCCCTGGTGCGCTCTGCTGACCCAGCCTTCACTAAAAAAAAATGCTTCACCCATCTAGGAAGTCTGCACTCTTAGATTAAAAAAGTAAGGGTGCACCGAGACAAGGTATTATTCTTATACCTGATTTAGGGCTCAAATGAAGCTTTGGGGAAACTAAAAAAAAAACTTCTTAAGCACTTTACCTAAAGTACAGAATGTATTTGACAAGAAGTGGGATGTACCAGTTCAGGAGTAAGTGCCATGATTATTCTTGCAGAGTGCATTGAGTGTTTCAAGTCATGCATTTGGGTTGAACTGCACCCAGGAGTAATGAGGGCCAGGCCACTGCAGGACAGAGCTCTGATTGTAATATGCCAGATTTAGCAAAAGAGCACTTATGTCAGTACCATTAACCAATTGCTTCACACTGTCATCTTTTTCAGCAAGGTATATAAATGGAACGCATTATCTTTGGTTTAAAATAAAATAAATTTAGTACTTTGTAATACTGACCTCTGAATAGAGGTGAACACACTTTGGGAGTGACAGTTTCGTAATGATGTGCTGGAAATGACAGTCAGATGGTGTTAGTGCTGTAAAATGAAACAAAAAGCAAGTTGCAAGAGTGCTGATCATTAGTTTATATGTGGGTGTGCAAGTCCATGTTACTTGTCCCTGGTCTCTCTGCATGACGGCACTATGTGCAAACACGCCCCCATGTGCGTTTGCATGTAATTCCCCTAGATGACTTATTTTTCACGCATTGCAATTCCGAAAGCAGTGAGATGTGGGCGTCATGTGTTTTACTTGTGAAACAGTCTGTGGAGCCTGTGGTCATCACAGGTTCGACCCTGCCCTTTTTGCATGTGAGAGAGTAAGAATTCAGACAGATGAGGAGGCGTGGTGTGCGTGGAAGGAAATGCCTAATTTATCCCTTTTCTATAATATTGTAATGCCAACAATAAAATATGGATAGTAGGTGGTTATCACAAAGTATCTTTTAATAAGACCATTTTTCATTGTTCCAAAAACAAATAGTCCCTTCATTCTTCCTCTACCCTCTCTGACTCTCTTTTTAACGTCCTGCCTATTTCTGATGACAGCCACATTTCATCGGCTGTGTCAGTGCAGAGGTTTGCTGAATGCGAGCCAAGCAGTGCTCCAAGCATTTTCTTACGTTGATGAACTCCCTCTTCATCTGCTGGTTTCTGGGAAATTACACCCACTTGGTGCCCACCTCTGAAGCAAGCATGTTTAGGGCCTTTCCCTGCTGTGCTGTGGTTATGGTTATTTTGGGTGGAGCAAGGAAAGCATCGATGGTTTCAACCACGTTGCTCCGTGATTATGCGGATTCAGATGACATGTCGGGATGCAGTGTACGTTTTGATTGCAGGATCTGGGTGCCATCGTGCATCTGTCATATGGATTTTGCACAAACTATTTTTATGTGCTCTCAAAAGAGGAAAGTGTATAAACAGTTTCCTTCCTTAAAATTATTAGTTTGCTAATTTTTTCAGTTTTCTCCTTGGAGTGAAATTACAGTCCTGTATGCAGCTCTTCTCTAATGTCAGTCCTCCTCTAAGGCCTGGAGCAATGTGGCTGTTTCATATTGGGACCTGCTGTCCTGTGCTGTGTCCTGTTCATTTTTTTTAGGGTCTGCCAGGCCCCCTACTTGACATCGTGTTTCTAGAAAGACAATTGAATTTTCGTCTTTGAGATCATCCTCCCTGTTGTTATTTTTTTTAGGCTGTTGAACACAAGCCCCTGCTCTGGATTTCATCATTGTGACACTAACTCATCCAGGCAATCAGGAGATAAGGTCATTAAATGCAAGGAGGGCCATATATTCTCAGACCTATCACCACTTTGTTTGTGTGTTAGGTGGTGCCTTCTTGTGCATCTGCGAGGAGGAATTGTGACCAGATTTTTAAAAAAATGCACATATATATTTGGGTTTGTCTTTGCTCAGTATCATCCTGTCAGCCCCCGCTTATAAACAAAATTTATTCAGACCCCACTGTGACTTTAAATAGCAGAATGCTCGGTATGTATATGTCCGGTATGCCAGAATTACTTAAGGTGTCGAGGTTTGATGTGTGAAAGGTCAGCTTCATGTGGACTCCCATTTTCCCCCAGCTGTCTGAAAGCAAAACAGGAAGACAGCATGGCATTGTTTTGGTGCTCCTTCAGTCTGCTCTAAAGCAGTCCCTGTTTTTTAACTTTCATCGTCTATCATCCCTGTGTTAAATATTATCAGAAATTCTGGGAAATGCCATAGTTATTTACCCCAATGTCTTTAGGTTTACTTGCTTCTTTTATTAAAATAAGCATCCTCAGTTATACAGATTTCTTTCTGCTGGTTATATATTTAAAGTTGGATTTTTTTTTTCTTCTTTTTTTGCTTTTTGTATGTTTGTGTCTCGTCATTTATGAGTGACGTGCTTAGGATAATTTCTGAATGTCAGTTGTATCCTTCGATTGCTTGCTTCTCTTTTTTTTCTTTTTTTTTAATATAAAACCATCATCATTCCACTAACACTTTTACATGTGGTTAGAGCTGGGCGATAGAACGATAACGATATGTATCGCGATATAACTTTTACTCGATAGAGAAATTAAGCTATCGCGATAGACCTCGCCGCTCTTGTCCTCAAAAAAAAAAAAAAAAAAAAAGGTCAGCCAATCCAAATTAAGTAGCGCAGAGCCGAACCAATCACAGCCGCAGCGTCACGTCGCGTGACTTGTTAGGTACAGCACAAGTGCCAAGCCGCACGTGCATAATGGAGGACATGAGTGTGCCGACTAGAAAAATCAACCGAGCGTGACCGAAGAGAAAACAGATGATGGTTCCAATGCCGGAGAGATTGTCGAACGGAAGAGCCATAGAAGTTCCATAGTGGGAAGGTATTTCGGCTATTTCAAGTCTGACAAAAAACAGAGTAGCGTGCACTGTAAATTGTGCCGAAAGCAAGTCTGGAAATACAATAAACTGGTGCATGCGTCACACTGTGCGCCACGTTATTGTTTCGGTGAAATGAATTTCTACAATACTGTTACTGTTAATTCTACTCTCTGCAGTGTTTAAATGCTTACATATACACACAGTTACTGTCCCTCCACACATACGACTCGGTTCTGCTTCTATGCCCCAGCTTTGTTTACTTTTTCCCCACCGAGGCTTCTAGACTTCTGATTGGCCAACATTTCGGCACGGTTAGGAATCTAGCGCCACCTGCTGCTTTGGCATGTTCATAGCAGCATTTTCCTTCATTTCTGCCTTTATGTGTGGACGGGATTATTTTTTTAAAACGAAAACGGAAAATCTCCGTTTTCAAAAATACCCGTGTACGTGTGGACGTAGCCTCAGTCTCTGACTGGAAGTGCTAATTCGTCATTCGGCTTTTGTCAGACTAAAGTAACTGTTAAAACTGTTTGAAAAGCTCAGCTATACAACAAGGAGAGATTGAGAATTTCCTTTTAGTTCTCAGTTTATTTGATATTGACAAAAGTTAGTCAGTTTTGTCTGTTCTTCTGTAAAACAAACTAAGATTTATTTTTAGAATTAATATTTTGTTTCTAAGTGGAATTGACAATTTAGTCTGTTTTGTTTGTTCTATTTTGAAACTTAAACGCTTTAGTGGCTGCCTTTTGTGTAGTTTGCAATATTTGCCTTTATTTATCTGAAAAAGTCTCATGTTCCTTAAGTACATCTACCCTGTTGAACTTATTATGGGAAATAAATATTTAAATAAAAACAAGCTGCTGATTATTTCACATTTTACTTATGAGCAACGGCACATTTAAATCTTACAAATATAGTTATTTGGCTTATATCATGATAGATATCGTTATCGCCTGAAATGAAAAAAACATATCGTGATATGAAAAAATCTCTTATCGCCCAGCTCTACATGTGGTACACTGTGTGTTACCCAGTCTCATTGAATCAAGAATTTTACCTCTACAGTTATGTTGAGTCCTCTGTCCTCAGCTTTCGTCTCTTTATATCTGTTACTTTGTTAACTGCTGAAGACTCACTGAGATCCATAGAGTCATCCAACCTTTGACCCCCTTTAACCTTTAAACTCTGCTGAGGAAATGAAACGAGGAGGTTACAGAACAGATCTTGTGCTGAGCCACTGCAGGAACTGGAGAAATGGCCTCGCATGCCAAATAATGTATCTTCTGTCTTTTTAATGCAAGTATTTAAAGGCAGCTGATTATCAAGCAACACTTTACAGCAGAGCAGACAGTTTTGGGCACACACCTTTTTCTTGGAAAAAATTTTAATTATGAGAGAAGCCACTGAAACAATTTGAATAGCAACGTCAACATCAATGTCTTATTTGTTTTATATTGAAATGTCATTATGTGTTGTTTCCCATCGGGAATCCACCTTACAAACAATGCAGATTAATGACATTTACTACTACTACTACACTTTGTGACTACTTCCCTTACTCCATACCATTAGTTTTTGTTATTTTACATGGTATAGCATACATTTTGTTTATCAAGTAAACCAGTTAATCAATACTTGTTTTTAGAAATTGACTATGTTAAATATATAAATTACACAAACACACAAGATGCAGCTAAGTCATTATTAGCATATTTTTAAAGTTATGCTTGGTCTTAATAGGGCTGCTGACAGAATAGCCTGATTGCTTTATTAAGAAACTGTCACTGTTTTTTAAAGAGAAAATGTAAACTTTCTTGTTCAAATGTAAAGCAAATGAAACGCACTGTTTGGAGTGCTGCTGTGCTTACAGTGCTCTGTGTCCACGCATCTAGTTTTCGCTCAAGTGGACAAGCAGGCACGTTGTCCATCAAACAGGCTAATAATAACTAAGGTGTGAGTGACAGGAGGACTGTCAGCACTTTGATACCTGTCACATTTGTGCTTCTTATGCACTGATGCTCAGTGCTGATTGGCTGACCAGACATTTTTTAAAAAAAATTGTAGTTCCACAATAGCTGATTTCCTGTCTGATCCGCATGTGACCGCTGCTGATTAGGTCACTCTGTTGGTGTAGGCGTTTTGAACTCTTTAGTGTTTGTAATGCAAAGGCTTATTTGAGCCATCACTAACACTTTAACAAAGAAGGACTTTCACTGTATTGTCTTACGACTTACGGTAGCCCCTGCAGTTGAAAATGTCTTCTCATAAATCACCGCTGGTTTTCATTGTTCCTCGTACCATCTTCCACATTCCTTGCTATGTGTGTAATCACTTTTTGGAATGTTGAAGAAATGCTTCAGGGACATTTATTTATAGAAAATGGCAGGGATTGTGCTACATAGTGGACGTGCACATGGTCATCTATGCATGCTGACAACTTGCCATTATTGTATTGTTTCTTTTCCTTGTGGAGGACTGATGCACATTCAGGGCACTTGTATTGTGTCTGTGCAGGCACGTCTGCATGGTATGCCTCTGTCTGCGTACAGCCTTATGTACACACTTGGATCATGACTTTGCTGTTACTTTAACCCTAGTGGATCATTACCAGCCCTCACACACTGGGACAGTATTTCACTGGTTATTCTAACCCTTCATCTTCTTTCTCTTGTGTCTCTAGTGCCGGACGACCTCACTCCAGAGGAGCAGCAGGAGCTGGAGAATATCCGCCGGCGTAAGCAAGAACTGCTGGAGGACATTCAGGTAATCCTAGAGGAGGATATGTAGGCAGCGTCAAAAGAGACTCTTTTAATGTTAGTAAGGAAATTGGATGTCGTTTTTATTGTTCATTTATTGAAAGTGTTAACATTTTAACATTTTCTTTTATCTGCCAGTTTAGTGTTTTATCTTTCAAGGATAGAAACTCCTTCAGCAGCATTCTTAACTCATGCTTGAAAACCTTGGTATTCAAACAGAGAGATTTGCGTTCACTCTGGGGAAATCAGGTGACAAGGAAGGCAAAAAACATCAACCATCCTGACCATGTGCTGTCATCTGAGTTCAGGAAGTTGTTTTCTGCTCGTCACTACCTTATACCCCGAGTGTAGAACAAATGGATCCTTCATTCCCTCAGTTATTAGATCATCAAACCTGAACAGGGTTTATTTTAGTTTCATTATTTTCTGGCGTTGTTCGTTTTTAGACTTGTCCTTTTTATTCTTTTTATTTATTTATTTTTATCCTGATTGTTTGTTGATCTGTGCTAACAGTGCAACAGTGTTTGTGACCACAGCTTAAAGACTGTATGTTGTGTGACTAGGTTGAGTGGGTAAGCTTCCCTTCTTGGGGATAAATAAAGTTATCTTAATCTCAATCTGACAAAAACGGCTCCACACACAGATAAAAGGTGATTATGTTCTTATGACTGCACGTTTGCAGGAAGCTAGTAGCATATCCCTCCTGATTTACAAGCAGAGCCAGGATTCAAAGCAGCTCTGCTGAATTTCCATAAAGTGGTTTATTTGATTCCTGTCCATGGCCCACGATGATGTTTGTTGGCTTCAAACTTGAGACCAGGGCATAGCTCGTGAATCTAGCTCTATCTGTAGGTCAGTCCTCTCACTCAGTAAGCAGCGATAATAAGCAAATAGCTCGCAACAAAGGTGAGAGACTGTCATGCCCTGAAATGAATTATGATGGTGTCCTGAATTCCCAGTGGGCAAATTGGCTTCTGCTGACCCCAGTGGATGTTTGAGGTGTGATCTGTCACCCTTTCTTTTATGAGCTTAGGCCACCATCACTGCCCTTCCCCCTCTATGGCTGCCGCCGCTGCCTCTATCCTGTCCTCGTCTCTTTCTCGGTGCTCTGCACACTGACCCCTCTCCTCCTCACTGGCTCCCACACTCTCCTCTGCTGGCCCCGCATGTGAAGGCCTCAGCACCACACCCACTCTACTTTCTGTATGAGCACAGCCTTTGTTTGTGCAGATAAGCATCTGAGGAATGCGTTGTGATTGCGCAGGCCTTGAATGGACAGATGTTGTCTTTGTGGTTTCACAGTTGGTAAGTTGGCATTGTGTACAAGAAATATTGCATTGTCACGCATGGTAAAGGAAGAGGCTTGATGATTACTGTTAGTAGGCAAACGAGATCTATATTTGACTTCTCTTATGCTACTGTCTGTTCTCCCATGCTTTGATCAAGCTGATCTCATCCTCTGCATCCTCTGCCTTTACTGTGCCAGTCTGGCACCAGCAGGTCTGGCAACTAAATCTGCCTCTGACACCATTAATCGGTAAAATACCACACAAAATATAATCCTTTTCCATGCTTACTTACTCCATTTGTATTGAGGTTATCCCCTAATGTTTTCTGCCCAGTGAAATTCAGATTGAGAGGATTGTTTGGCTCAGACACATCCTAGCAGACTTTCTGTGAAATAGGAGCTGCTATCACTTTATAGTTTAAGGAGCATACACAGTGTTGCATGTGCAGCATTATCTGAAGAGGCCAAAAAGTGACTTTTCTCTCTTTGTTAAACTGTTTGCTCTGATGTGAGTATTTATGCAACAAAAGGCCACCTGACTTACAGACAGGGGGGGGTTGTAAATACAAATGCTTTGCATGTTATTTGCATCGGTTATCCCTTTCCACGCCTCTTCGAGGGAAGTTGATGGACATATGTTTAACCTGTTCCTGACTCCCAACAAGGCTAATATATATATTTTTTTCCTTTGCAGCGGCTGAAGAATGAGATAGCAGAAGTTACTAGTGAAATTGAGAACCTGGGTTCCACTGAGGAGAGGTAAGAGAACTGGAGTGACTTTCCTCCCCTGCAAACACATTTCTTTCTCTGTTGTGTCTAAGTTGCTTGCTTTCTATTAACTTAGCAAATGAAGCTGTCAATTATTCATGTTTGATGGCTAAGTTGGGCCTCCCATCTCACCAAATTGGCTATGCTTTTAAAGCCGTTTAAATGTTTCATCAGGCACACCCTCATGATGGGAGGCCTCATTGAATAATGCAGTGGGTGTTCGGGCAGAAGCAGACAATAGGTGGTCTCAGGGGAGGGAGTGCTTGGGTTTGGTCTACTCTAGTGGATAGGGATTCCATCAGCTGCTGGAAATCTCTGAAACGCTCTCAGTGGTACCTAAAACCCCATTAGGGGTGCTTATGATCAGATATTTCTGTGATCCATTGATTGGAGATGGTACATAGTAGTTAGTGTGTGTTATTGCTCTTCACATGAGTGCTGGACTTTTGCTGACAAAAGCCAAAGGAATGCTAGTGTGACTGAATCGGTGGGGAGAGATGGAAATGTAACCATGGTGACTGCGGACTCTAGGATTGCACTTTGACCCTGAAATTACTCAAAGCCTGAGAAACCACACATTCCCATATCCATGCTAACCTTTAACAACTGTGTCTGACCAACACCTTGTCATCACAGTTGAGACGGAGTATGGGAAAGCTCCTGACAGACCTTTTTTAAAAAAGAGACAGACACTGAGATAGGTGAATTGAGCAGTAAATTGAGTGTGTTTCAGTTTATCTAAAACTCTGAGCTTCAAATTCTTGTCACTGCTTCATATATACTAGATCTGAAAAATACTGCTTTAGTTGATTATTATTTATTGATCAAGCATTTTTCACCATTTTCTAATATAGGTGATAGAGCCTGACAGATACCGATATTAACTGATGTATAAATTCAATATATGTATTTTATTCTTTCAAACATACAAAACGTAGAGATTTCCTTAACATTTGATATGTGCAGCTCTAGGTCCTTATTAACATATTACAATGCAATTTAAATCTAATTTATTTTGTAGTCATGATTTACTCATTTAAGCTCTGCCTGATTCTCCTCAGATCAGTTGATTGTTGTTTTTGCATACAAGACTGTTGATTGATCAGTAAATAATTACCAAATAACTGATAATGAAGTAATATCTGTTATGTCCATCATTGTCATTGTGTCACCAGGTTATCATAGTATAACTATTCTGCATTATGTTCATGTTAGTATAAATAACAACACAAACTCTCTCTTTTAAAGGAAAAATATGCAGAGGAATAAACAGGTGGCCATGGGCCGTAAGAAGTTTAACATGGACCCCAAAAAGGTAGGTAAAAAAGATACCGTGGCTCAATTAGAAATATGATTTGTTTGTTGTGGTTTTCGTAATCAGGATATAACCTGGGGTTCACTTTCTTTCTCAGGGGATCCAGTTTCTGATTGAGAATGACTTACTGAAGAATACCAGCGACGACATTGCTCAGTTCCTCTACAAAGGAGAGGGCCTCAACAAAACAGCCATCGGAGATTATCTCGGAGAGAGGTCAGAAAGAAGATTTTATCCACTCTCTCTCTAACTGTCTTCCATTCATGCTGGCCCATTAGTCAGCAACCATACACGTGGTTGATAAAAGTATCAAATAGAGAACACATAGTTTCCTTATTGCTGTATTTCCTCTTGGTCAAGCTCACGCCCATCCTTTCCCAAACACAGGTTATTGGTTCCACATTTAGACCTTCCTCTCAAGACAATGATCGTTACTCTAAAGCCAACATCTGTGCTTGATTATCTTACTCACAAGTAACTTGGTCAATAGACTCACAATTTTGGAATGTGTGTGTTTGAAAGCAATTAAAGATTTCACTCGAGTGAAGAGATCATCCGTGTTAGAGTGAACACATAATACAGGAAATATTGATGGGCTTAATGTACGGTATGCACTGCTCGGGGACTGTAAGGATGGCAGTGTTACAGGCAGGGTGTGGTCTGTAAGGCCATAGCGGGGACTGGAGTGCTGTTGACGTATGCTTTTTGGTTGTTATCAAGCTATCTGGTTCTGTAAGGAGGGGCTGTGGCAGCATGCTAGTCTTAAGACACGATTGGTCATTTGTCCACTTGAGATGGTGTTGAGTGGATATGACTCTGAGCTCCTTAAAGCCTTGCTGTGATCCCAGAGGGCAGATTGTTTTCTGTGAAGGGCATAAAGGTCGGGGATGATGTCATGCTCTAGTTTAGATAAGTGAAGAGGGCTGGGAAGTGTGTGTGGTCCGTTATGTGGGGTTTGCTGGGAGCATCCATTGTATCGTCACAACCTCTTGCTTATCAGATTAACACCCCCCCCCCCCCCATTTAATGCTAAATTTTATCAAACGCATACTACCATTTTATTATTTTAAGACTTATTAGCAGAATATAATATGGACATTTTCACTGACAGGACAATTTACCCTTTTTTATCTACCTTAGAGATGATTTCAATATCAAAGTACTCCAAGCCTTTGTGGAGCTTCATGAGTTCACAGACCTCAACCTGGTTCAGGCGTTAAGGTAAGATATCCTCCTAACATCTGTTAGCCACCCGGCTGACTCCTCATACTGTTGCTTCCTTGCAGGTTTATGTAAATCACCTGCACTAACATCAGTTTTCACGAACAGCCTCATTTGCAGTTTGTAAGGATGCAGCTGCCAGTTTCAGTCTCGAGGAGGAAAAGAAAAGGAAATAAATAAATAAATTCTTTGACACTTGAAGGAAGTCTGTTGCTCACTGCAGAGTTGTGTCCCTTGACAGACAGTTCCTATGGAGCTTTCGGTTGCCGGGAGAAGCCCAGAAGATCGACCGCATGATGGAAACCTTTGCTCAGCGCTACTGCCATTGCAACCCTGGTGTTTTCCAGTCTACAGGTATAGCCGTCGTGTCTTCTAGCCCAGCTTTTAGTGCTGTCATAAAAACAGAAATAACCATAAATGTTAGAGCAGTGAAACAGAAGAAAATGACTTCACTTCATACTTTCTCCTAATAAAATATCTTAATACAGATTTAGATGTTAAACTTGGCCTGTTGAATAGATCATTATCTGCCAACGGAGTTGGTGAATGTAAATTTCCTCAAATGTCTTCTATGTTACCCTGATTAAATGGACTGGCTCTTATGTAGTACCTTTCTACTCTTCTTGAGCACTCAAAGCACTTTATGCAATGTGTCTCATTCATTCATACTTTCACTTATTTCTGCATATAAGGGCTTTCTATTTAACATTCACAGTATGATAAACAGGAGCAATTTGAGGTTCAGCATCATGCACAAGGATGCTTTGACGTGTGGACTAGAGCAGCCTGGGATCCAACCATCCATCTTTCAATAAGTAGACGATTTGCACTACTCCTGAGCCACAGCAACCCCAATTAATCAGTAGTATCTCTTTAAACTCATACCTTTTCATGTTGAGCTGCAATCCAGTGACAGGTCAATGGAAGTCATGTAAAAGCTGGATCATTTAGCAGACACAAAGTCTGTTGTGGTGAACTGTGTCAGGAAGTGTCTGGCTTTTGGGAAATAATGACACTAGCAGACAGACAACTCCATCCAGTATGGATGCTGGTGGATGTAAATAATGCACGGGACTGCCTTAACAGGTTTTTATAAAGTGCTGCTGTTTCAGCCATGTGCTTCGCCTCAATGTCTTTTAGCTTATGCATGTATACACACTCATACATTAGACAGCACATGCATACTTGGTTGCCCACATGCAGTCCTCCTCTCCTGCCCACTCTGCGCCCTAATGAAGCTACATCTGCCTTTTTCCTCCCAGTTTGACTGCAGTCCCCTAAGTGCAGTCCTTTCAGCTCGACTAATTTACATTCATATTTAAACGCAACATTAAACACCCACACCATTTTTATGGTAAACGGCAACCTTTCACTGCCTTTCGAACCTCACCCCCTCTCATAGTGCGATCCCACTTTTGTTTTGTTTGGGTTTTTTTTCTTACAGACACATGCTACATTCTGTCATTCGCCATCATCATGCTAAACACCAGCCTCCACAATCCAAATGTAAAGGACAAGCCGACCGTGGAACGGTTTATCTCCATGAACAGAGGCATAAACGATGGAGGTGACTTGCCTGAAGATCTGCTCAGGGTGGGTAGCCCTTCCCAAACTTTGTTCCCTGAAATCACCCTTCTTTCCTTAATCTCACACATTCTTTACTCTTTGTTTTAGAATTTGTATGAGAGCATCAAGAACGAGCCTTTCAAAATACCAGAAGACGACGGCAATGACCTCACACACACTTTCTTCAACCCGGACAGAGAGGGCTGGCTGCTAAAACTGGGTGAGTGTGTACACAGCTACACGAGAACATAGAGAGGCTATTTTCACCCTCATGACTGCTCCCATAGATGACTTTGTTGTGTCATTAAAGCTGCACATATTTTTGCATAACCCGATAACCAGTGTCTCCCCCGAGGTAAATCGCCTCTGAGTGCGTGCGTGTGGGTGTGTGTTAAAGGTTACTGTGAACACACGCGAATGGCTAGAGACACGTCTCCCCGCTTTAATGTATTATAAATGTGGTCTTGAGATCAGACCACCACATGTGGAGATCTTTGAATTATTTACGATGATGCATATGGACACGCCTGACATGCACACAAATACTGCGTTTCAAAACTTGTAAATCAAGTCAACACACACACACACACACACACACACACACACACTCTGAAGTTCAGACATTTTCAGGAAGCTGTTCTCATTTTCTGTGCATTTTATAACTGAATTTGATATTTGAGATGTGTAGATTGGGACAATCTGAAAATGTTAGTGACATTTCTATGGCCTTTTTGTCCCTCATGTGTAAATCAACTGTATAGTTTGACATAAGCAAAGGCATAACCTGTATCATTAGAAATGTTTACAGGATGGTAACGAACCTTTCAGTGGTCACATTCAAATCACTCCTGGATGCCAATTCTTCATCTTCTGTTTCCTCTGACATATCTCTCTCTGTTGTATAAATTCACAAAAGAATGCATGAATGTATAGAGTGAAGACCTTCAGTCACTGTGAATCTTTACAACAGACTGTACTAAGGGAGTCAGAAATCATCTCTTTCCAATTACTCCTAAATGGCAGATTTGAGTAAAATAATCAGGGTGGAAGGTCAAAAAATTACCTGATATAATAAGGTGAGAACCCAGTGAGGGATATATTTCATGTAGTGCTTCACAGTAGCTTTCTTAAGTCCACATAGACTAGATCGCCCTCTTGTGGATTGGCTTGATATCAGCAGATGGGAAAGTTTGCTGATGGCGAAAGCTGTGAAGCAGTGCATTGAAGCCTCACTGCGACCAGATTAAAAGGACTGTGGTGGTATATTTCTTTATCATTTAATTTGATTATTTTTGTTTTCTTTTCCTCTTCGTTTGTTTGTTTGTTCCCATGATTTTGGCTGTTGTCTTTCCTCAGGAGGTATGTACACCTGCTCTTCCCCAACGCTAGTCCGTCTCTCAGCTCTCAGGTGCTTTCGGTGGCCTGCCATGCTTTCGTTCTCTTCCTCGTTTATTACATTCATACAGAGTTATTTTGTGTGTAGATTTTTTTTTTTTTTTTTTGTCTCCCCATTGACTCATTTGAACTTCAGATGTTTGTTTGTCTGTTCAGTCTCTCATGGAGCTGGTGGTTTTGTCCATGCTCTTTTATCTTTGTCGGGCAGTCGCCAGGTGCATTTGTCACCCTGTGGACTCGACTCGGGGAGCTACTGCTTTGTGACCACACTACTGAGCAATTTGGCCTTTTTTTTTTTTCCTCTCTTTGCACTGTGGTGGTCACTCTCTTTGATCTCCCGTTTTTTAGAAGCTGCATTATACCTTTTTTCCATACAGCGAGCGCAACAAAGGACTTAGCTTTGAAAAATTGATCATGAACCAGTGTACACATTGGAAGCTGTTGTTTGCTCTCTGATTGAATGGAAAGGGAATACTGCACCTTTTCATCAATGCAGCTTTCCTTATCTCCTTGTATAATTCCTACACGTGGATCTGAAGGTTAACGTTGTGGCTCAGGTTGGTGTGGTGCTGGCCTGGACTGGACCAAGCTGTGGGAAGATGGCATGGACAGAGGAGTGTGCTGAAAGGAGCCAGACGTTGTTTTAATGATAAATTTATATATTGGTGTTAGTGGTGCATGTTTTCTTTAAATTACAAAAAAGGGGGTAACTAAATTCAACTCGGGGTTTGTTAATCATCAATTGCTAATTGACCAAATGAGAAAAATCATCCTCAAATAAACAACCACCTCTTAACCTCCTCTCGTCCAGCCTCTCACAGTCCCATCTTGCATGGGTGACTCACTCCACTCAGCCCCACTCGGGCCTTGCACCGTCCACACACCTCTCTGCAACAATCTGCTGGGACGTCCCGCCTCGTCCCAGACATTCTTGCACAGGAGGCAGTGAACTCTTTATTTTTCTCAGAGTGACAGGAACTGACACGGCCATCAGACCAATCGCTACTTTTAGCCAACCCAATCAACTTTTAAGCCCGTCAGCTGTGTGATTCTGCCATCGCGTCTGTGCTCTGTCGGTCTGCTTTTGTCTTTTTTTCTTTTCCTTTTTTTTTTCTTTTTTTTTTGCTGTTGCAACATGCTGACGAGTCAAGGTGCGGCGAAGAGCCCTATATCTCCATTTCCGTGTGCCAGTTCAGGCGTGTCGACAGTTTCTGTAGCTACTAAACGTAGACTGAAGTGTTGTGCCTGTCATGATGTCTGTAATATGATGGGATATCATATACAGCGTGTCTGCTGCTATATGATAATACAAGTGTGTTCTACATGTCAATAGAAACATCTTCAAACCCTTGCTTTTGGTAAATGGGTTTCAAAATGCAGCTTTTTACTAACATTGGTGGTGGGAAAACCTAGTCTAGACTTGGCTTAGTAGGCTTATGACTGTCATCGTTAGAAGGACCCCTCCCCAATAACTAAATACTGTTTCTATATAGATGCAAAATTGCTTAACTAAGCCCAAACAGGATATTTAAGATTGAAATGCCTGTGGAGAGACTAAGCATAACTTCAGGCACTGAGCTTCCTGCCTCTCTCTTCGTTGGCATCCTATCCTCCCAGAGTGTGGCTGCCATCTGGTACTGTGATCATGTTTCCCCTCACAGGAAGCAGGGTGACAAAGGGGGTAAGAGTTCAGCTAGAGATCAACAAGAGCAGAGTCAAGTAATGAGCCCCTGCTGCACTTTAAAATGAAGAAGAGAACTTAATCCACAGTCCCTCCTCACTTTCTATGTTCAGCCCTTATATATGGATTTTGCAGCTTTTTAACTGTTGCCCAGTAACATACGTGGTTCATCAAGCTTAGTGAATGCAGAGCATATAATCTGTATGCTCCCTATTGATTCTGGCTCTTTAGCCCTCTGAGTAAAATGGTGTTGAGCCAAGAGAGGAGATGCCAGTTTTTTCAGTCATGTCAAAATATGATTGAAAAGTAGCAAACAGCTTTCAACTCAATCCCCAGATGTAAACTCTGGGTAGTTTTTATATGCATTTATCACCTATAAGGAGTTTCTTTATCATATGAACAGTATATCAGACTGGAAAATAGCAATCAGGCCCATAAATCAACAAATACAAGCAAAATGATAAAATAGTTATTATAGCTACAAGTGGTGTGGTGATGGGGAGCACATGGCATGGACGTGGATTAGGGTGGATTGTGGGGTTCCTTAGGTAAAGGGAGTCCTCTGGAGCCGTCATCTGTCTGTCTGCTCATACATCTGTCTGCCTGTCTGCTGCTTGATACGGTGCTTTGGTGCTCGTTTCTCTTTCCATATCGCTTTCTCTTGCTGAGCATTTCTGATGCTTGCTGTGTGCTCAACAGGGGGACGAGTTAAAACTTGGAAGAGGAGGTGGTTCATTCTCACAGACAACTGTCTGTACTACTTCGAGTACACCACAGTGAGTACAGTTGTTTTTCTGTTAGAGTACCCTCCTTTGCTGTTGTTGCTCCTTCGTGCAGTGCTCTCATTTTATATTTGTGCAGGACAAAGAGCCAAGAGGAATCATCCCACTGGAGAACCTGAGTATCAAGGAGGTGGAGGACAAGAAGCCTGTACGTACAGCTCCCTCTAGTGGTTCATCTGTGGATTACCCACAGTTAGAGACTCAAAATAGCATTTTTAATCAACAGTTATTTTTAAAATAGTTATTTTTGTGGCATTGTCATTTCTAACTTAAATCATCATCACTTCTGTAGAACTGCTTTGAGCTTTTCATACCTGACAGCAAGGACCAGGTGATAAAGGCATGCAAAACTGAGGCTGACGGACGGGTCGTGGAGGGCAACCACACCTTCTACCGCATCTCAGCCCCCACAGCTGAGGAGAAAGAAGATTGGATGAAAAGCATCAAGTAATTTATATGTTTTTAATTACTTTACCTCTTTTGAGGTAGCTTAATTTCAGTGATGGCAGTGAATGTCACCACATGTCAAAACATGAGTTTTTGACTCTTTCTCCCATTAAAGTCAACATTTGATCTCCTGAATGATACATTTTGACAGCTCAGTTTATATAAATAAAGGTTTAGGGTTTTTCCAAGAGTAGTCCTAGTAAGCTGTATAGGCAGAAAACACCCTCACTAACTTCTGATTGAAACTCATTTGTTCTGGAGTCTGCAGTCCTTAAATGTGACAGAAACTGCTCTCTTCAGAAAATAGAAATAAGGGTTTAACACCCAGAGGTGTTAAAGAGTGGAAGAGTGACCCAACCACAGAGTGAGAACAAATCAGTTTTTACCTTTCAGTTGTAAGGTGCCCTGAAATGTACAAAAACACTATTGGTGGATTCAGTGGCGGTCCTAGCCTGTTTGGCTGTAATTAAAATCTGTAACATAATGTATTGTTTGTTACTATTTTTACCAATTCTTCTTGGAGCAACTGTAACCCACATTATTTCCTTAGGGATTAAAAAAGTATTATTCAGATTGTTTCAGGATACATAACCCGCCATTATCCAATGACACATCTGCTTACCTGTATCTTTCGTTTCTCCTCCTCTTGGTTTAAATTTTGCAAATTTAAAAAAAAATTTTTTTCCGATGCCCGTGATGCCGCCCCGGGCAACCGCCCGTGTCGCCCATATCAAAAACCGCTACTGGGTGGATTATTTTCTGCTGATATCTGTGAAAGCCATGCAAAGCAATGAAACGACTTTTAAAGCTGCTAAATCTGAACATATTTGTGTAAAATCTTTGTCCGTTTTTCACATTTCTTTTAATTCTCCCAAAATATTTTGTTTTCAGAGGCACATATTTTTCTAAACAGATTTTGATTTCTTGTCCTCGCTCTTTCAAAAGTACAGAACAGTATATTGAGTCTGATTATGCTGACTAGCTCCTAAATGAATGAATTAAACAGAAGAAGAATTTTGCCTTCCAAATGACTTTAATTAGACTCATCCTAAGAATGTTTTTTTTCCAGACAAAAAAGAGAAAAATTTGACCTTCTTGCACAGCTGAGCCGTGTCTAACATTAGTGTTTTATGAGTGCGTCAGTTTGCACATTTTATGAAATTTTGCTGACATTTTTCTCTGCTTCTGCACCCACAGAGCTGCCATCAGCAGGGACCCCTTTTACGAGATGCTGGCAGCCAGGAAGAAGAAGGTGTCATCCATGAAGAGACATTAGGGGCACTCGGCTCTCCGGACGTTGCATTTGACAGAATAAGGGGCGCGGGGTCTGTTGGCCCTTCCTGGGCCATTGCAGAGGTCATGACCAAGGTCTGCCTCTGACCTCCCCAAGGCTTTTCTCTAGGATACACAACAGGTCTGACTTTTGGACTCTGCAGGCCAGAAAACAAAAAACAGGAAAGCATGCTGGGTTTTTAGATAAGAGTCTGGGCTGAGCGCCTCCTCTAACCTCCTGTCTGAATGTGTTGCTTTCTCTCTCAGCTTTTATATGTGCTCTGTCTATGAGACCGGAAGGGAGTGTTACTGTGCAACTCAGAGTCCCTTTTGAAGACACGTTAAAACAACACAGTTCTCATATACACTGCATACATACGCAACATCACAACAAGCATACTTTCATGGAGTCCTCCCCCGTCGCACACATTGTTTTAACTCAGCAGGTCTGACCGAGTGTGGCACCCCAACCAGAATATTCCTCACTGTGTGGAAGAAAAGCAAAGATCTTTTCTGACGTGCTTTAATATGTTTTGGTAATACGTGTCTATTTTTACAGCTTTTACTGTCAAGTCCTCTCGAGCCTTTTGTTGTTTGCTTTTGTAGAATAAAATGTTCAGATAGAAGCTGTAAAAGGGCTGCTATGAGAGGGAGGGAGGGTTATAATTTGCCAACTGTTAGTGATTTTTTTTTCTTTTTTTAATAGAAAAAAGAAAACAAACTTTTTTTTTTTTTTTAAAAAGGAGAAAAAAAAGTTGCCACTCAGGAGATTGCTACCATGTTCAGAGACTTTACAGGGTGGGTTGACTTGGATCATGTAAACAACTCAAGAGATGCATTCAAAGGCACGACGGAGGCCCGGGCTGAGCTGTGTTTGTATGTGAAACTGCAGAGAAGGCGTCTGCTTGTCTGGGAGGGGATGCATCCCGGGGATTATGGGCCTGTCTATCGCTTTGGGCTTTTGAGGTCTGAGGATTTGGGGGGGGGAGAAGCAAAAAGTCGGCCCATTTTTCCCCCCTCGTTGTCTCATTTCGACTCTAAAACCAAATCATTATATTCCCGTATCATGCAAAAGTCATTGAAATGTCAGAAAACTTACTTTACTGCTGCACAGTGCCTGGTGCCCTAGATGAAATGTGATGAGAAATGCTGCTGGTTAGCAAAAGTAATTTAGATATATATTTTTCTTCCTTTGTTCCACTCATCCCACCTGTCACGCTTCTTTAGAGGTTTGCTTTTACTGTTATAATTAAACAACATTTTCAGCACAGCCTCATTCATCGTTATGTTTAAGACACACTGTAGTTTATGAATATTGCTTTAAAGGAGCAGAAATAAAAGTTTGTATTATAGAAACAGTCCGATCCTTGTCTTAGTCCCTGTCTCAGGATCCAGTGTGCCAGGTGAAACAATACTGAAGAATGTACTGTGGTGAACCAAAATATAAATATATATATATATATATATATATATATATATATATATATATATATATATATATATATATATATATATATATATATATATATATATATATATATATATATATATATATATATATATATATATATATATATATATATGGAGAGAGGGCAGAATGGCTGATTAGCGAGGCACCAAAAAAGCAAAAGCTAGTTTTGAGGGTACAGTTAAACAAATAGGGTCTGATTTGTACACCAAGCCATCGTCTCGACTGCTCCACAGTTGTCTCTCATCTCATCTGTGCCTGCTGTCCCTAATCCCACCCCCAGCCGTCCTGTTTCCTGGTCTCCTCCTCTCCTCTCTGCTCTTCCCAGCGCACTACTCCTAGAGGATTAAGCAAAAATGCAAAACAATCATAATTCTAGACAGTATTGGTTTATTTATCAAAGTTGTACATATTTAAATGTATAGTGGGTATTGTGTTTCTAATTTTGTTTATTTGTTTTGCCATTTTCCTTTGGCACTCTGTTAGAATGACTGAGTTAAGGTTTCTATCAATGCCATTTAACCAAGCTGTAATAAAGACCGAATTGTCACAATGCTGACTGTTGTATTCTGTTTCGTTTAAATAGAGCACTGAAGCATATCATAGTTTTAACATGACACCACCAGGTGGCAGTATGTGATAAGGATCACTGGCCATTGTGCTGCAAAGACAGGCGCGCTATTTTTTCCGTTGCAAATGGTCTATTGTGCACTTTTATGCTGCTAATTAATGCACTTTCCCCAAATCGATGGCTAAATCAAATTATGGTTTAAATGTTGCCAGTCAGCCACATATATGGCTGTGACTATAACTTCCACTTGAGGGCAGCCTTGAATTTGAATCATGCCCTCTGTGTCCTGAACGAACACACAAGTCCCAAAGAACATTTGCCCTTATAAAATCCACCCTCCCCTTCTGTTACTGTTTAAAACCAGGCCTTATTTACCCTTATAACATTTCATATCTTTTCACGGGCTTGATTTCAAAGTATTTATGGCAGAAATGTCAGGACAGCAGGGAAAGGTCGATATTCACAAGTGAATATGTATCATATTAAATGATGCCTGGAAAGGCAAATCAATAGAAATGACTTTCTCAATGGAGCAGGCATGCAGGAACCAGCAGGATGTAACTGTTGGGATGCAGTGCAAAGGGAGAACATCTGGGGTCACAAAGGCTAAGATGCAGCTGGATTTGTGTTCCATTTTGATGCCGTGTGTCATAGTGTCATGGGAAAGAACTGGCTGAAAAGTGATTGTTTCTTATTATTAATGACTTTGTAAAGCAGTAAATGATAGGAAGCAAAAAAAAGTCACAATCCTGCTGC
Source organism: Rhamphochromis sp. 'chilingali' (assembly GCF_963969265.1). NCBI lineage: Eukaryota > Metazoa > Chordata > Actinopteri > Cichliformes > Cichlidae > Rhamphochromis > Rhamphochromis sp. 'chilingali'. The sequence goes on along the minus strand of NC_137942.1, from coordinate 13,536,695 downwards.
TTCTGTGGGGGGAAAAAACACCATCTTTGATGAATGGTCTGCATATTTCTTCCCTATTCTTTCCATCATGTTCAGCAGTCCATGTGTAATTTCACACAAGACCCTTCAAAGTAGTTTGGGTAAACATTTCAGCTGCAAAAACACAAGTTAAACAAATCAATCCCATCTAAATATTTGCAGGAAATGCTAAATTGTCCTCCCGCATACGAGCTGTTTCTGAGTACATGGATTGATAAAGTTACATATTGTTTCTTCTCGGGCTTTAATTAATGTAGATAGTCGAAATGTTTTAAAGTTGAAACGTGTTTATCTGAACTGAAAACACAAAAAACCCTCAAAAAACAGAAGTTCTGTGATCTGTGGAAGATTAAAACCTTGTTGCTTTTTTTTTCCTTTCAAACAAGCGATGTCTAAAATCAAGGCTAAATAAAACTCTGCTTATTTGTTTGATATTTTCCTCTGGGCCATTGCCTGCAGTGTTTTGTGAAAACACGGGTACAAATTATGCAACAATTTGTTCCAGATGTGCACTGAAGACAAAGACAAGAGATTTGTAGCCCTGAATTCCTGCGTTGCATCAATGCATTCTGTTATTAAGTGCATTACTGTATAATCAAAGTGGTTGGTAAATGGCCCCTGATCATCTTTGCATAGCCGCATTCAAGTAATATTTTGCACCCGTGCTGTGAAACAGGGTGATTTTTGAGAATTGCAGAGCAAGAGCGAGGAGGTGATCGTGACTGATGGGAAATGAGAGGCACGCTGCCACTGAAAGAACAAAAAAAAGTGAAAAACTGAACGTGTGGTGGTTGCGAAGCGGCGGCAGAAGCAGGGAAGTCTTTGTTTTTTTGTTTTTTTTACATTTCTGCACTCTTCTTCGCTTCTCGCATGTCTCACTCGACGTTGGAGTGTGCGTGACAAAGGGAAAGGTGATATTTTCTTCATTAGGAGTGGAGAAAGGAGTGGACGGGCTGTACTGAAAGAAGATCCCGGGAACAAACTGTATTCACAAATATTATTCAAAGCCAAATATTCTTAAAAAAACAAAACAAAGGCACGGTATAAATGGCATGGCTCAGTATGACATAGCCGACCTTTGTGCGCTGAAACACACACCACTCGGCTGTGCTGTCACTTTAGGCTTGCTTGGTGGATTCACTTCTCTGTGGTTAAGCTGAGGAAGGAGGGGGAAGGTCTGGGCCTACTGCAGCTCTTATAGGCCAGGGAGAAGGATCCTCCGTCTTCTCAAGTAAGTGGAGACATGTGAGACCAGTAAGGCTCCAATTAGGCCCAGACTATTTCCCAGAAGCACTGGAATCCTCCCCCTGCCTCTCAGCCCACCTCTGTGGGAGAAGGGTGCACCCCACGGTGTCCAGACCTGACCTCAGCTGGCATGAAATGGGCCTTCTCTCGTAGTGGTTCATGCAAGCAAAGAATGTTACACATAGAAAGGCATGCGCATACAAACACTGTGACATGCAAAGAGAGATGCAACACAGCATTGTGGATGTTTTCACCCAAACCCATCCACAGCTGCACAGCATTTGCTCTGACTGCTCTCTTGGGCCTCGGGTTTGCATAAAATTACCAAGTCAACCCAAAACAGGAGTGTGTTGTTTGTCTGGGATTTTTTAAGCTGATCTAGTAAGTCTAAAAGTCATCATTCATGTTAAGCAGCATTGCTCTTCTACAATGGGAAGAACCTGATCTCAAATGGCTAAAAAGAAAAAAAAGAATCATGCTTGAGCAAACACAAATACACACAGAGACAAAGCACGACACACAGACAGGCTGGAGCCTTTTGCAGGTGGCAATTAAGCATGTTTTCAAATGCAGGATTGTGCAGCGTTCAAGGTGCATGTACACTTTAGGTGCTGTGCTGACACATGTGTCGGTGGTTTACTGGAAGAAAAGATCCCGCTCAGATCACTTTAGCAATCTCTCTGGTAAAGGACAATGAATATAACCTCAGGGCAGGATTTCTGAGAAAGGGAGTTAAAAGGAAGAGACAACAAAGACAAGACTTCCCCCCCCACACAAACCCCCCCCCCCCCCCCCCCCCCACACACACACACACACACACACACCCTCAACTGTCTCTCCCCTTACATCTCACTCTGCCTGACATACCCCTATAACTATGCAAACAGCATATTTACTGTGCAGTGAGTTGTGCATAAGCTAGCTGTTGGGAGCCCTGTTTAAAACTGTGATGGTCAACAGCAGGAAAACATAGCTTGCATGGAACAAAAAGTTCACTTCATCTCCTTTCAAAGTGTTTGTGCGTGTGTTTTTTATCTCAAGCATGCAATTGTGTACGTTTGAAAAGTTTCCTGCACAAAAAATCTCAGAAAACGTCTAATTAACACCAACTGAAGGAGATCTGTGTTCCAGCTTTTATTTAAGATACGTGACAAAAAACCTTTCTGATAAAATCAAAACAGCAGACATGTTCGCTTAAAAACCCTCTTCTTTCCTAACAGTTGCTTACTTTCCCTGAACAATATAGTTTTTCCCATACATTTTGAGGACGTCCTCTTTATCGCTGACATAGTGACCCAGTTGTGAGAGCTTGGAGGAAATAAAAAGTGCTCACAAACAGGTTCCTCTTAACAATCAACAAGGTGACAATGTCTACTGGTAGATTTATGATTTAGTTGTAAAGATCACTAAAGGATGCGTAACTGATTAGTACCTGTAAGGAAAGTATGCTGATTGCGGTTACCGGCATTGTAGCTGAGAAATGAGACAGCCACTTGTCTGTACACACATTTGTGATATAGTGGAGTAATTGAGGTTACACTCCTTCTGTTCGTGTCATAACAAAAACTTCTCTGACTTCTGTTTTGGTAACGAGTTCATCTACATGTGAATTCTTTCCTTTGTAACTGGTAGCTCTGGATATAATTATACAGAGCGTTAAAGTGAACGCAAAACCTGCGCTGGGGCCATTTTTTTCCATTTCAGCTCTGCGCTGGGGTTTGCTGCTCTCCTCGCCTGACGGTTTATAGAGCAGACTCTTGTCAAAGGGCTTGGCCTTTGCATCAGTGGGCTTTCTGCAGCGTATCACAGCCATTCAGCATCCTTTAGTGTTCAAGCACGGACTAATGGTTGTGACTGTTTCGTTTCTTTTTTTTTTTCTTGAAAGCTTTCATATTTTCACATAAACTGAAACAGAAAGCAGAGGTGAGCAGCAAAGCCGCATCAGAGACTCAACACGACAGTGGGCTTAGCGTGGGCTAACAATTCTTGTGTGACGGAGGGGTCGGTTTTAATTTTGTGATTGACTTTTTTGAGTGCAAACTTTCATATATGCTTCCAGAGCAAAACAGAGAGCAGAGGAGAGCAGCAAAGCAGCGTTAGCAACTCTCTGCATAATGTTTTACTCAGTATGAGTTAACAATGGTGGCATGGGCTCATGGTTGAAATTGGATTGCTGTTATTATTATTATCCATGCACCAAGCAGTTTGTTACCCACCTGGAAACATTCACATCAGCAGCCAGTTTAGAATCGCCAGTTAACCTAACATGCATGTATTTGGACTGTACCCATAGAGCAGGGCATCTAACATGCTGACGCTCAGAGGCTCTCATTCTGGAGTATCCTTGGGCGACGCACAGAACTATGAGTTGACCCCGGTGCATATATCAGAGTGCAAATGTTAACCAGTGCTAAGAGTGGTGCTTTGAGTGCTCAGCTGAGTAGGAGTAGAACTTGCTAACACACAGCAATGGAGTAATGGAGAGGAGGAAAAAAAGACAGAAGGTTGTTTGTTTCAGTGGGAAAACAGGAATTTATGAATTTTTCTGCACATTCGTTGAGCTGTGGGTGGATCTAATTCTGGGAAACTGAATATTTGTGTGAGTAAGTATGTGCGTGCACCGAGAAAGAGAAGCACATTGTTTTTCTTCCCTACGAGTTTCGCATGGTTTAATCTCACGTCCAAATGAAATGTCCTGTAGATTACCTCATGTCGATTGAAGCGTATTGTATAATTTGCAGCCACAGGACTTCGAAGAACCTGAGATTAGAACTTCAGGAAACTGGGATAAGCTGGAGTAATTTCTGGAACCGCCAGATTGTTTGTTTACATGCAAGCGTATGTTTTGGAACAGGCTGTACCTTCCTTCCAAGATTTTTAGTTAAGAACAGGAAAATGAGGGGAAAGGAGGCGGTGGTTTGGAACAAGTCCAGAAGAATTTCCTGTCTATAGGGAGTGCCCGACTAGAAGAGGACAAAAGGAAATGCCTTGCAGAAAGAGAACGGGAAAGGTCTGGCAGTTGCAAAGCACTTTTCTGAACTCTAACTCAGGGCCGGTTAACACTTGTTCTTTTTTGTGATTAATGTCTTTGCTAATGAGTCAAATGTTGCTGTATTTTAGGCACGGAGCCAGCGTAAAAAGTCCTTCTTTGTAAAATATGTAATCACAAAACATATCTGAAATACGCAGGAAAGGCCATGCAGACAGGGCCTCCCTCTGTTAGGGCCTCTTGGAAACACTGAGCTGCTGTTTTCGGAGGCCGCAAACCTCAAAGTGTAGGAGTTGCATTTCTCTGATGCAGGGCAGCAAAAAACAGGATTATCGAGAAAACAGAACTGCAAAAGGAGAAGAAATGCATCTGTCCTGAGCTGTTGATTTATGACACACAAGGAAACAAACACTAGCAGACAATTTCTTATTGCTTATTGTTTGCACTGAAGCACCGCAGCAAATTCCTAATGTTGTAAACCTCAACATCTGGCAATAAACCCATTCTGATTCTGATTCTGATTCTGATTCTGATTCTATGATGGAAAAGATGAAAGAACGTTCCTCTAACACTAAAAGAGAGTCAGACAGAAACACACCTGCGCTAGGAACAATAGGCTCCATTCAATCCAGCGAATGACATTTAGTCCATTTATAGTCTCATGATATGACTTCATTGTATCCGCGGAGATCACGTGCAAGGTCAATGAGGTCTCACAGACATACGGAAATGTTTACAGATACAGAGAATAGTTGCGATCAAAGCTTTCCCGCGTGTGACTGATATATCCCGAGACGTATTCTCACATATCTGAGTCGGATCTTTTAGATTGTCCAGAATGATGTCAGTAAATGCAAAATCCTCATTTGAGATGAGGTTGATCTACAGTTTGAGAATATCTTCCAGGTTAACCCCCTCTGATCCACTGAAATGTCCCTGTCCTGTCCCTAGTCCGTATCACAAGGCTCCATCAGCACTTTTATCTCAACAGTAACCGCAAAACCTGTGTGTGAGCGTTGCACATATACACAATAAATCCTTCCGGAAATATCGCGCTTACTGGCAAAGCATGGGATCAAATTACTACTACTGCGTTATAGAGGAAGTTTGCGTTTCTGTGTTTGCATGTTGGTGCATTTGGATGAGCCCTACATCATTCTAGCATCTGCATATAATAAATGTCTGCATGCACGTGTGTGTGTGTTCCTCGCAACACAAGGGCGATCATGCGTGTTTTGGCAGCACGTCCCCTCAGTTGAGTGCATTTAAACAAGGTGTTCTCGGTTAACAGTATCCCTCAGCAAACCTGCTATTATGGCGCAGACAGATTTATTACCAGCTGCCTGAATGACATCAGCCAGCTATTTCTGGGATTTGTGGGAATCAAAGTCCATTTTGAAGATCCCGATTATGTCATTAGCTCCCTCTGTCCCCAAGCATTCGATACTGATAAAAGAATGGTGGCGGCAGAGGCAGATGAGCCAAGATAGGCGGACAGCGTCACATCAATCATATTATCTGCACCGATCTGAATGTTTTGAGGCAACCCATCACATCTGGACACCGGCCATTTCAAGGAACGCGCCACGTGTGCATTCTTCAGAGACAGCTCATGGTCTGTGCACGGTTGTATGCCCTAACATACTTATGCAGTGATCAAGGAGGTGCAGATTGTGAAACCCAATGTGATGTTTTTGTTTTGGTTTTTTTTCAGGTTGTGTATTAGCTGTGCATCACTCATGCATTAAGTTATCTGAATGAAATCAGTGGAAAACACAGATATTCTCCCGGAGCTGAGAGCTGGATGATTTATACGACTCAATATGTTGCCACCGCCTGACTTAACATAATGACAAAAACTGATATCTAAAAACCCAAATTTTTCATTTCATGGTGTGGTTGTGTGCCATACTTTTAGGCCACTAAAAAGAAAAGTGCTCTTGTTACACTCTGGTTTTTAGATGGATTAAGAAAACAAAATAGAATGGGTTCATTAGTGAACTTTACAGGCATTGGTACACAGAGTTTGTTACTTTTGGACAGAGCCAGGAATTTCATTATGTAGCCGCATATTCAGGGCCTGCTACGCAAACTAAGTCCTGGCCAGAAATAAATAAGGATATTTCCCAAAATATTGAAACTATTCTTTAACAATAAATGCATTTTAGTTGCATTAGATTCGGCATGTTTGGCCTGTTATTGTTTGAAGTGAAGAATGGGATGTACTGGTATGGATCAGTTGTGAGAAAGCTTCACTTGTACCTACAAAAAACATCCAACCCGAAGCCACTTTCTGTGGAAAATTATGTGGATCTAGGCGACAACTCTTGATGCCATTTGTTCCTTTTCTTTCCCTTTCCTCCTTAATTTTGACAGTAATCAGAGTGAATGAATCACACAATCGCAGAGCCAACTCTTCCTGAATCAATTTTCGCTTATTATGCACGTCAGTGTCAGAAAAAGCCACTAATCCCAGGGGGTCTAAGATTTGTATGACTTATATGATTTAAAGATGTCAGGAATCTTGTAGGAGCTCCATCCTTACTGGAAATTTTCTAAAATGACTATTTGCATATTTCAGATTGAACTGATCAAAACAGCACTCCTCCCTTTGTCTCATGATGATGGCAAATATGAAAACAAACCCGCGTCTGGAAAAATGATCTCAAGGCCAACAGTGAACATGCAAATGCAAGTATATTCCACTTCCACTTCCTCATCTAGAAGGAAGAAGAATAATTGGCATTTATACAGAAATGGACCATAGTGTGTTGTAATGTAAATATTGCAACACTGCTTGGACTGGATAAGTTTGCTGGTCGTTTGCTTGCAGTCGTTAATCGAAAATAATTTATTCATGAAGCTTTCCCAGCAATTTAATAAGCCTAACATTAACACTTTGTCCAGAGATAATAATCTATGCACTGGGTGCATAACATGATTAACCTTCCTCTCGTGTTAGCTTTCTGTTATCATCTCTTATGTTAGCGGGTCGGTTTTGACCCGTGAATTAAATCAGCTATAAAATATACTAAAAACAATAAGTTATCATCCAATTTGTTTCTCATCTCTTGGTTACCTTGTTAGGCTTCCTTATCCATGAAAATGTTGGTTTTAATACTTTTGGTGTGGGCCTCTGGGTCTTTTTTTGTCACTATACCCCTCGATTTCAATTAAAAAAAAATTGTAAAATTAACCTCAAGAGAATCATATTAATAAATAAAAGGTTTCTGTGTTACCTGAGTATTACTGAGGGGTATAGGACACATCTCTTAAATAAATCTGTTTTATTGATTTTTTTCATTTTAAGATTAATAACTAAAATGACATCGATGGTGTTACGGGTCAATTTCGACCCATAGACATTTACATCAAGAAAAGACAAAAAAAGTTTGTTTTTTTTCAGCAGTAGACCTTTAATATAAACTGAAAAAAAGAAAAAGTCCTCTCCTCCTTTGTTTTGGTTATAGCCGTGGGTAATTGTGGGCTTTTTATCACTTCCCAATGATACAGCTTCACCTCAGTTTCCTTTGTGAAGTTCTTGTCCAAGGTCATATCTGGTAAAAAATAAAATAAAATAAAATATCACAGCTGATATTGTGATCCTGCAGTCCAGTGGTCATATGGAGGACCACACATTTTCATTGTTTCTTCTCAGGGGTGCCACTCGCAGCTTTGACTGTGAAAATCTGTACATTCCAGGCATAGTTGGTTTTTGCAGCACAGGCTTCCCAGATTTTTCTGCCGTTTTTCCCTTGCTTACTGGGTATATATTGCCGGAAGGGGCATTTTCCTCAAAAAGTGGACAAGACATTCATCCACTGTCACTGGCCCTGGGATGAACATCAGTGGAAGAAGCTGCACCCATCTCTCCCAGACATCCCTGATGGGAGCAAGTTTGTCAGACCTCGGTCTGGTCTCTCTGTTGTCAAATCTGAGGACTCTTGAATCAAAATGATATCAAATGTGTGAAGTGACATCGTTGCCCAGAAAATGTTTCTGCCTGTCGATGCATCCCATAGACGATCAGTGGCCTCATTGCAGCATCTGTACACTCCAGCAAGAACAATGAAAGCATCCAGGTATTCCTCATCATGTCGCCATTGACTTTTTTTCCTTCAAGGTTTATCATAGTAATGATGATTCTTTCTAGTGACAATGGCATAAATATCTCAAAACATCTCTTGATGTCACTGACTTTGGTCAGAGCAAACCTTGTGATTCCAGGGGTCATTTTGATGACATTTGCAGCAGCTGCCCTGCCATGTACATCATGAGGTACTGAGCTCCAAAAGATCTTACCATTTTTGGACTTGAATCTTTCAGCAGGAGTAGCTTCAGCACCAGCGACCTCAACCTCTGATCAGATGTGTCTGTGTCTTCTGGATGATAGTCCACATTGTCTTCCTCCTTAGAAACCTGCCCATCTGAATCGCTATGCTGCTCTGTGTCCTCTCCTTCATTTTCACCAAAAATATGATCCAGAACTTAGCTCACTGTGAATCTTCTTCTCATTTTTTGTATGCTGCAAATTGTAAATGTGCACTCTGGAAGTCAAATGGCCACTCAAATAGTGAATTCACCTCACATGCCCGTGTTTATTTTGTTTTGTTTTTGTGCAGGTATACTGCAAAAAACATGCAAAATAAGAATCCCCTAAAGCTCATATGATTAGGAGAGGCGCTTGCTGTAAGTGTTTTAGCTGACAGTGCACTTATGATTTCAGTTTTGGCTTTAATTATTGCTTTATACTCATAATATTATACCTGGGTCGAAACCGACCCTAACAACACAAAGGTCATAATTTCAACTAGGGCATTTTATAATTTAGTGAAAATAATTTTTTTTATTTTATTTTGTAGAAATAGAGGTTCCTGACAAAGTCAAAAAGCCTTGATACAATAAACAAATGTATGTGATTTTTTTATGCATTTGAAATTTAAAATGGGTCGGTGCCGACCCTAACACGAGAGGAGGGTTAAAGAGTTGTGTTTATCTCCCATGGTAGTGCTGTCAAACATTGCAATGATAGTTTTAGTGTGAAGAGTAAATTAATAGCGCTACGTTCTGCTTTTAGCCCTTCCCAGAAGGCAGCTATGACATTCATAAATAGACACCATGTGATACTAAGCGAGGAATGCTGCCTGTGCCAAAACGTGACACCCAATGTCAGTGCCAGCTTTCACAACTTTACAGATCATCAAGTGGGAATCAACCATTTATAAAAAAAAAAACCTGCACGTTTAATCACCCGTGCACAGAGAAATACAGTCAACTATGTGGCAGTATGCATATTCAATAAAAGAGAAAAAAATCTGCACAGTCTGATTGTCTGTGAGCTTTGAATGGAGGGTGTGTTTTCGGTTTTGGAATTTTATTTTGAATTTCTTTCTTTTTCCTGAAAAAAACCGTTTTACTTCTCATGTAGTGTCGTCAGTTCTCATTAATAGGAAAGAGTAAATATTAATAAGAAAGCACTCGTCTCTGTCAAAATACAGGAACACATCTGCAACAGAAGAGTTGCGCAATCAGAGTGATGAATGGTATTCGTAGTGCGCATGAACAGAATATTCCCAAGTGTTTCCCGGACTAACCTCATATGTCGTGAAAGACAACTCCACAATGGTTACAGTAAACACAAAATACATGGATATGTTTTCATCAACATATACAAGGACATATAAATTTGAAGAAGAAGAAGAAGAAGAAGAAGCAGAAGAGTAGCTTGTGAAAAACAGTGTTGCCATCTGGGTTTTTGTGGCATTCTCAGCTGCGGTGGTCATGCATAAGACTTCCCATAATTTACAGAAGCACAAAGACCGACATTGATAGCGACACTGTAAGAAAGACACTGAAAAAGTTACCAGGAAATCATTACTGAATGATTGGTAATAACACAGAAGTTGCCCTGCCCAATCAAAAAAAGGAAGTTTTACAGTAATTTAGTTCCAAATGGCGGTAAGTGGACAAATAGAAACAGGGGAAATAGGCAGGTAGAGACACAAAGTGCCATTGTTCATTCATTATAAAGACTAGCACATTTTAGACTGACAGGCATACCAGGAATCTACCAGATTTCCTTAGTTCATCAGTGTCTAGCAGTTCTACGGGAACTTTTGAGATTTCCTTTTACAGTCCTTCCTTTCGTGAAATACAATGTCTGTGTAAGTTAGCGCATTAGGAAATAACGATTTTATTCTGGCTCTTCTGTGCATAATAGGATTTTAAAAGGAAAAAACAAAAGAAAAACGCTGTTACCAGTATTGTTGACTCAACTGGAATTCAGGATCAGTGCATTCAGCTGTGCAAACACAAAAAGAAAAAAAGAAAAGCAGCTCCAAAATATTTTGTTGAATAATATTTTTTTGCTTTTCGCCGCCCTTTCCAGTTGATAGGTCTGCTATTTTGCCCTCATACCCAGTGGGTTTACGGGAACCACGAGCTAGGGTAAATTTCCGAGTCAGTCTGGGAAAACCTAAACAGCTGTCTCTTTTTTCTCCCTAACCAGTGGTTTATAGCTAAAAGCTAGCATCCGCTGCCATGTGATGCCTTGTCTAATCCACTTAGAACTAATTCTAAGAAGAACTACACAGAAAATTTGGTTGTTGTCGATGTATTTGTTTGTCAGTAGCTCATGCATTCGAACCTTTAAATATGAACAAATGCTCATTTTTGGTGTAGTATTTTCATTCGCTAAGACTACTATAAATATACGCCAGGGAATGGCACACACACATGCACACACACACTTAGCCTAAAAAACCAAATGTGTCATTGCCAAACCTTCCAGCCACAGATGTTTAACCGGAGTCCCACAGTGTGCTACAGCAACAGGGAAGAAAGCTGCCTCAGCTACAGGTCACTTGGTTCGCCTGCCACCTTGACTGACAAATGTATGCACAGCCTCAGTTTATTGTAATCGACCTGTAAAATTACAGTACACACATTAAACAGCCAAGTCAGCATCCCATAATAGTGTGCATAATTGTTCCTGTTGAGCACTGGGAAGGCAGGTTCTTTTTCCCAGCTTCAGTCAGCTTACTAGTTCATTTTTGTTCCAGTCATTCCTAGTATGGACCCTGGGGAGCCTTTGAATACCAAATTAATACTTTACATTGATGACACCATAGTTTTTCTGGAAACAAGCACGCTGTTACAGGGCTATCCTAGTGATCCTCTCCCATCCTGCTTGCCTGTATTAGACAGCACCTGACTCACCTCTGTGGACACAGCTGGTCTTTAACAAAGGCCATCAGGCACTCTGGCGTCACTCTATTTCCCTCAAGCTCCCCCTCTTGTCCTGAAGTTTGTTAAAAAAAACAGAAAAAAAATTGGGTTTTTCTCTCTTTATTTCTATGGATTCCAGTTTGTGTTGAGAAATGTCAAATTCCTGTACGATTCCATGGCCCTGCCTAATAGATCTCAGCATTAATGAGTAAGCTGTATACAGATCCTGACATGAAAAAACAGCCTGGGGTTAATCTACAGCAGAACAACCAGCTGAAGCTGATGGTCATAGCTGAGTCAACAGGGAACAAGATGAGGTGGACAGTGTGAGCACTCTATCAGTCACAATTTACCAAAGATAGGCATTTCCACAACTGAACAACTGACTTCTGATGAATTTAAAAAAAAAGTCCTTGTTTAACAGTTCTACAAACTGGCTTATAACACCCATTCAAAGTGTCTCTAAAAACATATTTTAAACATTTATTTTATAATCTGCCTTTACACCCGTTTTTATTCATGTGTACCCACCAAAAAGGGGGCAAATAAACAATTGCAAAGGCACTTTTTCAGCTGAAAAACAGCAGCACAGTCTCTGTAGAGAAGCAAAATGGAAACTGGTATTAATACGTGTATAAAGAGCTTAACATAGGACTTAAACTGCTCTATTTGATGTCCAATATTATACAAACTATGCAGGTGTAGCTTCAAGACATAATAAATACCTTACAAATGATCACCGCGTCACATTAAAGCATATCAAGGTTTATAAGAGAGCGCTCAAATATCTCAGGGCGCTCATTAAAAGTGCACAAACGCAAACGGGAAAACTGTTAAACCATCTGACGACAAGAAGTAAACAATAATCCGCTGCCCTTGGAAACCAGCTGTTGCCGGTTGAGAAATAAAATCAAGTTTCCCAAAATCTGTCGCCCTCTATGGGAAGGCAGCGATGAGCATTCAACCCTCTGTTACTATGAATTTCTCAGAAACCGATTGCATAAAGGGTCGCAGCTGAATCATTACCTCACGCTAATCACTAAAAGAGGAACTTTTAATAGGAAAAAAATGACTACATAGCCAAATATAGATTTATGGTCGGCGTCAATAAGCATCGAGGCTCGAAATCTACAATGAAGTTAAAAGTTTTGTGTGAACAAAAACACAAAGGTGCAGGAGGACTGCTTGGAACTCCTCACTAACTTCATTTGGAGGAACAGCAGCGGGGGGAGGGGGGCAGTGCGCTTCTCATAGCAGGAATCCTTTAAAAAAAATAAACACACGCTTCCTGTCAATCTGCCAGGAGAGCAGCTTTACTGGAAGTGAGGGGGCGGGGTCTGAAGACTCAGCCTCGTCTGTATAAAAAGGTTCACTGCTCTCTGAGAGGCGCACTCAGCTTGTTACGCACAGAGAAGGCTCTTTACTAACCTGCCAAAAAGAAAAGGCAAGACAAAAAAAAACTTTGAAGTTTTTTCTCAAGCACCCAAAAGGAGGCAGGACAACTCACTATCTGAGCAAGCTTTTGGATTTAACTTAAAAGAGCGACTTTGGAGAAACATCACAGGTACGGACCAGTCTCTTTTCTCATTTTTGCACTCTCTCTCTGTAGCATAAAATCCTTATTATATAACCAAGGGTTATATAATAAGGTGTCAAGGGTGTTTAACTAACTGAGGCAAACAGTTTAGAGAAGCCGACCGTGGCATGTAAATTGCGCAATGAATATTATGCTGTCTTTACTGGAACTGACCGTGGTGCCTCAATCCCGAGGGCAGATTACACACACACATACGCACATACACACTCATACACAAAGTTTCCCCGAAACGGCTGGAAGTTAGCTGAAGGATATTAGTCAAACAGGGAGAGCAGAGTAAGGCTGGGTAGCCCCAAAGTTTTAAACATGACATACAGTTATGGAAGGAAAAAAAAGTTTCCAGTAGTGCCTCTGGGAGTTTTAAGAGTATTCAAGTTGAATTTGTAGTTAAAGTTTAAATCAGAATTTTAATGTCTGTGTGATCAAAACTGAGTTTTAACCCAAGCCTCTTCTTTCTTTACTTCAGGTGTTTCATTCAGGCAAAGGCTGAAAACAGACCGCTTCTTGCCTACTCAAACAACCCTCTCCACCTCACCTCTTCTTTTGTCTGTGCGGCACCCGGTGCTCCTCAAGCTGCCAAGAAAGCGGGCATAGCGCCATGGTAACTCACAGCAAGTTTGACTCCGCGATGAGTAGCAGCCCCTTGGACTCCAAAATGCGGCTGTCTTACCATTACAAAACTTTCACCTCGAAAACTCAGTATCAGATGGTCCTGTCCACTTTTCAAAAGCTCCAGGAGAGTGGCTTCTACTGGAGCACCATCACCGGCAAGGAGGCCAATGCCATGCTGGCGTCCGAGAAAGTGGGCACGTTTCTGATCCGTGACAGCGCTGACCACCGACACCTTTTCACCCTCAGTGTCAAAACGGCCTCAGGCACCAAGAACCTTCGCATCCAATATGATTCAAACTCTTTTTACCTGCAAACTGACCCTAAGAACGTTCAGTCTGTTCCCCACTTTGACTGCGTTCTCAAGCTGGTTCATTTCTACATGGCTCAGAATAAAGGGAACATTCAAAGTGGGAATATCTACTACATTTACTGCAGTGGGCAGAAGATCCCTCTGGAGCTCATCCGACCTCTCTCCTGCTGCATGTCCACTTTGCAGCACCTGTGCAGGAAAACCGTCAATGGACATTTGAACATTTCTTCCAAAAGAGACCAACTTCCTCATAATTTGAAGGACTTCCTCCAGGAGTATGACGCTCCTATCTAGTGGCATTTGACTGATCCCTGTGTTAAGAGTGTAATGGAAAAAACCTGGTTGGTTTCAGAGCACCTATACACAGTCGGGAGCTGCATTTGAGGAGTAATGAAGCAGTAGAGTCGACAGAATCGAGCCCAGGACTGAGCTTGTGAAGGGGGACCACATGTGTACTGACAAGATGTGTGTTGTTCTCAAAAAAGACATTTAAAAAGACACTGGATTGAGGACCAATCCACAAAGAGGGCCAAGAGAACGAGAGCACTGCTGTGATCTGGTGGCACTATCTTCGTCTGCCTCACCGATGACGTGAAACTTAGTAAAAACCGAAGTGAGGTTCACAGCCAGCTGTCTACAGTGCAGTGACACATAGGTTCCCTCTGCCACCGCTGCTGCTGCTAACCAGTGTACTGTGAGGCTGTTTAGCTCACACATCAGCCTTAGAAAATGATCCACCAATTACAGCTGGACTGGCTTTGTTACTGGATGAGAATCTTGGATGTGTTAGCATCCTGGGATTTCTGGTCTAGTGTTCGCTGGAAATCCACAGACGATAAATGGAAAAAGCCAGAGTACAAATAAATGGACACTGATTGGTTTTCTGGGTTTATTTGTGCAACAGCTTGTGTGGGATGTATAAAGAATGGAAAATGTGGACATTTATATTTTTGATTTATAGAACATGTTTACGCCAAATTTTGCCAGAACAAGACCACAGTTTGTTGGAAGGTCAACAAGACTGAATCCTCAGAGATTTTACTTGAGAAAGGAGCACCACTGCCAAGTTAAGCAAATACAAAGACACCCTTTTATTGGCTGAACGGTGTCTTAGTATTTGTGGCACAGGCAGGATCATTACTGCATTCAAATGAATGTCAACATCATTTTCCTTAAAACCATGAGCTAAAATGAAATGGTTGATCTTTTTTGTGTGTGTGCGCTTGTATGCGCCGTCTTTCATAAAGATGTATTTTTGCCAGCCCAACCACTTGCTGGGGATGCTTGAAGATAATTGAGAAGTTTGACGAAGCAAGCAGACTGATACAACTTTGCACTTATTTATATGTGTACAAACGTTTCACTAATTTATAATAAAGAGTGATATTTTTTCTAAAAACTGACATCTCATTGTTTTATTTTACTTTACCTGTGTGTGGATGGGGAGTTGTGGTGGACACAAAGCTGACATGACACGCCTGGATCTTTAACTTAGGGTTACATACACATGTAGTTTAGTTTTCTTGCCACATAATTCAGGTCACAAGATTTCTACTCATGATTTCCACTTAGAGTTTACCAAGCGCCACCTTTAACCGAGATGGGAAACCACAGCTCTATATCTGACGCTATTTTTTTCTTTTCTTTTTTGATGTATTAAACACAAAGATATAAAAGGCGTTATACTTTCTCTTTTAAAAGATTAGCTTCCCCAGAAGACAGCATGCTTGGTTTGAACTTCAAACAAAAAAGTTATTTCTGAGTGTTATTTCCTAAGAGTATTTCTTCCTCTAACTGAGAAGCTGCCACACACAAAATACTCCAGAACTGTATAACAATCTAGTCTTCTAGAGAAGTACAGACTGCGTCCTTTATTCTTGCGTGACTCACTGGATTCTTTGTAGGTGTTGGTGTGACTTAACACGCTCGCACATGCACAGACATAATGATGCCGCAGTCTGCTTATAACACGAATGGATCTGATGAGTGTTCGTGTTCTCTGTCTGGTTCTCAGAAATGCTCAACACCCTGCGCACAAATGTATAAATAAGTCAACACGCGAGGTTTAGTTTAGTACAGAGAAATTCAGAGAGGTGACGTATTCACTGTTTCATATGATGTCAGTCGTGAAATAATGTGGAAAGCCGCTAGCCCGCTTAAGAACAGTCAGTTCTTAAGTTTTACCACGGCGTGTCTGAAACGTTTCTGCTCTAAGACAACAGTTTTGCGTCAGCAAGCCGTACTACAGGGCTGCAGGATTGAAAACAAAACAGGAAAGATGTGAGCCATTCTCCCAAACACGAGAGATTAGATCGACTTTCTTGTGCAGTTCTGTTTGCGCTGGTTATTTATGAGCGCAACACATCCTGAGCTCCGGGGCCATCTTTCCTTTGGAAAGGAAGGCTGTCTCGGCTGACAAAGGATTTAAATGGGCCTAAACACAAGCATTGCTGCTATGTAACCAACAGTCATATCTATTTCCTTCCTGGCATTATTAACAATGATTTATGATCAGTTCTGTATTTTGCTACCTCTATTTTTTTAATGCATAGTTAATCAGATCAGAAGGGGGAAAAAACACACATACAAAGTCAGTAGGAACATCAACATTGAGGAAGTGAGACTTAAATATATCCCCATCAGATGATTCGGATTCATCAGTTGTCGTCTACCCCTCTCTTTGTGTTCTCTTTGTGACCCGGGTCCTGCACCGGGGAACCTTGCAGCCAGGATAGGGTTGAGGCCCATCGCATCCCCGCTTGGATAAATGTTTATGAAAAAAATATTTGAATGTATTGCAAGATAAAAGATGCTTTTTTCCACCCACACGAAAAAACGGCCACACCATCTCTTACAGTGTATACTGCTACATAATATCAAGAGCGACTACAGCAAGGAACACATACACAATTGCAGCCAGCTACTTGATAAATGACCAGGAATGTGCAATAACCTCAATGTGCAGCATAATTACAGCTCCTACTTTGCTTGCTTCAACAGCACTTTGCTGTTTTCTCGCTGCCTCTGGAGCTGAGTGCAGAGATGTCAGAGAGATGAAGGGTGACTGAGGTGATGTGTGCTCTGTGGTATATGTACAGAACCCTGTTTTAGTTTTTCTCTTAATACTACTACTACTTTTAATAATAATACTGATGTGATATCATGTCACTGTTCATCCACTGCTTAGAAATGCAATTTAATATCTCGGAGAAAACTGCATGACTAGACTGGGAACGTGTAAAATATTCAGAAACCGGCTTTAATCCTTCAAATATTCAAAAACAGTCAAAAGGAATGTTTGTAGATGTTATATTTGAATTTTCTGGTTTTATTCATTTTAGCACAGTTAATACAGAGTGTGGAACATAACCTTTGCCATCACCACGAATATATTTAGCAACAAAGAAATGAGACAATAATTTCCAGAGTAAACCCGTGGTCCATGTTGGTATGTGCCATTGATTGTCTGATAATTACAACTGCAGTTAACACATTAAAATGTATTTCTGTCTAAAAAGACCGTGGCATATTTCAGTCTTGAATGGCAGCTGAAACCAGCCTGACCTTCTGTAGAGTCCTATTAAAAGCACGCTGGCTTGGCGTGCTGCTCGGGAGAAATTCTCTGGTAGTGATGGTCATGTGATTCTAGAGAACGAGCTCTGAAGCTCTTACACAGTCGTAAATTTGTCATAGTGGCAACACCCCCAGGCAACTGCTGTGTCTGAAGCACCAATCTGAAACCATTACAGCTCCCACATTAACTTTTTTTTTTTTCACAGGAAGTACCCGTATGTCGTCTGTAGTTGTATTCAAACCTGTTATACAGTTGACACAAAACGCTAGAAAAACAGATAGTGGGAAGACAACATTTCTTTAAAAAAAAAAAAAAAATCTTGTGCAATAAAGAGGAACTTAAAACTAACAAATAATGTAATGAAACATATTCATCATTAGTGTTGCTTAAACAAGCTGTTTTATCCTCTTTTTATAAAATGTATTACAATATAATCCGACTGAACAGGAAATAGTTCTTATTTATTATTCTTTTTTAGTATTACCCTATTGTGGGAAATGGACTGGTTCTTATATAACGCTTATACACCATGTCAACTAAGCACTTTTTTGCTATGTGGAAGTGCTTTCCCATTCACTACTCCAGTGAATACTTGAGTTTCAGTATCAGGTCCATGGATACTTTGGTACACAGACTGGAACAACCAGTGATCGAACCACCATCCTTCCAATTAGTAGAAAACCTGTTCTGTTTCCTGAGCCACAGCCACCACCTTTACAGTATGTTAATTTGAAGTAGTACACTGGTAAATGAGACTAGTTCCTGAGAAAACTACTCCACTGAACACAATGTCCACAATGTTGATGCTGACTGAGTTATCACAGAGGAATGACGTGTTCTGTTGTTAAACCAGTGATAAAAATCAGCGACTGTGGACTGTCTGGGACAACATGTCATATCGTCTGAAGAAGGTATGTACTTCAGCTGGGGGCTATAGGTGACGTGTACACTTCCACATCAATTAAATAAATTCCCCTGGTGTTCACTGAAATTTGTGTTGTAGTGTATAGTTACATATAAAATGCCATTTATGGCATAAATCAGAATACATGCGCTGTGGTTTTTTAATCCCATACTACAGAAGGATGACAGATCTTAAGCAGAAGTGAATGGATGGAAAATTAAGCTTACTTTGAACTTACTTTACACTTTATTGTTACTTAATAGAATTCCAAATATTGTCACATTTTAAATCTGAGATGCTAAAAAAATAGCTTTAATCTGATATAATCATTTCCTCAGTGTGATAAAAATGATCAAAATGGGTAGCTAGTAGGTTAGGGTTATACTCTTTGTAGCACAGGCCCTGCACACATATTCTGGCTTTAATTCTTTAATTTAATACTTGAAATGCAATGTAAGGCAATGTCAACCATCTGTGTCACCAAACCTCACATACTAACAAATATAAAGATGTCCAAAATGAACGTTGCAGTTAAATATATGCTAATCACACCCAGCCTATTCATCTGGTTCTAAGAAGAAGTCAAATCAGCCAAAATAAGTAACAACACCTGTGTTTCCCCTCACTGAGATGAGTGGGGGGGGGGGGGGGGGGGGGTGAAATATTCAGTGCGTTGCACAGCTGCTAAGCTATTTAACTTAGCAGTCCCTTTTCTCCTCACACGGTTTGATTCGTCATGGCAGGAAAAGCATGACTGTCGCCAATTAGATACAACAAAGCAGCAGGACAGCAGGACGCATACTTGGACCCTGAAACCCAACTGGCTAAACGTACACATTTTTATTAAGAGTATTATGGTCTCATATTATTCAACCAACTAACTAGTGAAGTGATGAACCATCAAGCAGACATGTAGTGGAGCTTAATGTTTTCCTGAAGCAAAAATGACTTCATGTGTTTTTACACATCCACACTGAACTCGAGACCAGCAAAGCGATGTTGAGACATGAACTGAAATAATTTATGGGTTCCCATGGGGAAGAAAATAAATGTGATAAAAAAAACCTTATTCCCCAGGGAATTGTTCTCTAGTTGTCTAAGTACAGATTGTGCAACAAATGAGAGTTTATAGAAGTTAAGCCACTGAGTTCTACTCAGACTGCTATCAAAAAGTACACAATGTACATTTCCTGTGATAAAGTTATCTTCTGCTCTTGAGCAAGGCAGACCTAGAAAAAGGTTCAGATTTCACAGTCTCGCTGACACAGAATAGAAAATAATGAACATTTTGCAGAAAAATGAAAAACAAACAAACAAACAAAGGAAACAAATAAATAAAAACAATACCCCCACTGGTTGCTGAGTGCAGCTCGAGGTTCAATACTATATTCTGCATCTGTGCTGTCATTTTGCCTCCCTGCATGGCCTTAGCACGCATACACACAGCGAGCTGACTGCTCAGCTGGAGCTCTGGAGGCCTCTGTGGAGAAACAGTGAAAGTTAGCTTCCCGCTCATCTCTCCACTCTCTCAGTCTGTTTACAATTCCATAACTGCTCGTTTCTATGGAGCTGTTGCCAATGATCTCCAGATGCCAGGTATCAAAACCAACCGGGGAGAAGCTATGACTCATCGCAGCCCGCAAATCCCTTCCACTGAGTCTCTTCTCCTGGTATGCTGGCTCTTTTCTTCCGTCAAACCTCTGGACTTACTGTTAGCACTCCACTCTCATGTGCTTTACTGCACTGCCAAATACTGTAAATCTGCACTTGTATATTCAGGTTTTACTAGAACTGGAACTCTCTGTCGCTTCAGCAGGTTAAGGTTTAGGTTTCCCTGTTTTGCTTTGATTCTAGGAAGGAATTCTGAAGAAGCCCACGAGAATATTCTTCACAATTAGACCTTGATTATAAACCATTCACTGACTTTGGTTGGTTTGCATACGAGCATTCTCTGAGGGCTGCAGTCATTTCATTCTTAACACATGCCCTGGATTTTATGTAATCAGTACATAAGCGAGGGTTTAGTTACAGTAATAAACCTTTGAGTTATAGCTTTATTAAGCTATTCTGCTAGTGTTATGTAGTGATGGCATGTTTGTCATTTTCATAGCCATCAGTAACCTCTTGCTGGCTCTTTATTATTGCCTTTTTAGATTCAAAATTCATGACTAAGCAGTTATATTGATTTACTTCAGGTTTCACAGTTTTAACCAATAGATTTTGTGATTTTACTTAAGGTGATGATTGAGCTTAGCGTTAGTTTACGCATGAAGTCAAGCTCAGGTGGTTGTCTAGGGGGATTTTGTTTTTGTTCACCTCCCGGGAGGAGCCACCACTACACGTGGTTCTTTCGATTGTAGTGGTCATGCTTAAAATGGAGTTATAGAGAAGCGCTTTGACTCAACAACGTGTCACTCCTAATATAGCTCCACAGGTAGTGTGAGAATCTGTCTACAGTTTTACTGGAAACCAGTCATACAAGTACAACAAGCCACTCTGAAATTCTTACATTTCCTTGGTAATTTAATTCGAGTCACAGACTTTGTCCTTTTTTTGTCGTGAAAATGACAACTTGAGTCACACAGCAGCCAGAATTAAGCCATGCCTGTGCATGCTACCACACACCTGCACAGGGAGCTGTCAGTGGTGGGCAATAAGATGACAAATCACACCGGTCATAATTCATGTGATACTCTATGGGTGATAAAAACTAATCAGAGAGAGACCGAGAGAATGCTGTGTGAATAAAAAGAGGTTTTGCTTTCATTTAATAATGATCACAATCAATTACAGAAACACCTCCAGTTCAGGTAAATCACCGATACTTTTTCTTTCTTTTCTCTATTTCCAGGTACCAAGTTACAGTTAGCTGATGTTGTCATGCGAGTGCAGAATGTAAACAATGTCAGCTGAAGAGAAATCCCTTAAACGTCCTCCTGCACTGCTGGGAAACACCCTCTGAGTCATTGCTACGAAAAGATCTGTGCTCTGTTGTAGCAGTAAGCTGGCTCTGAATGAAATGACATATTTCTTGTCCATGGTTACCACGCAACAACTCAACACCAGACCTATTTTATAGCATCCAGTAGCCGAAGTTAAAAAGAAAAATGATTTGGTTACATCTGAAAGAGTTCCAACAGCAGACAAAGCCTTCCCCTTAATTTTACGAGTGAGGGTGCTGACAGGCCAGGCAGCACCCTGTAACAAGCCTGATGTGTCTCTCAAAGTTGAATATCAGTGCTTTACAAGACACTTCCATACACTGTGCAAACACAGTCTTTATTAGTTACAGAATGGAAAAACACAAGGCACACTTACACAGCATCACAAACTGCAATCAAATAACACCTAATGGAGTGTGTAAGATGGAAAAAATGTGGTGAGGTCACCTAAAAGTTTGGTACTGTACACTACTCTCGCGACACTCTAAGCTTTTAGTCTTTTCTTACTGAGAAACCCTTTAACAATAGTCATTTGTTCTATAAATAATGTACACGTGGCACGACAACTTTTGCTGTATGACATAATATCACCTTTTACTGAAACTGGGTGTGTCTTTGTTGCGTCAGGAAATTTGTTCGCATACTGAGACATAGCTGGTAAATGCAGCACAAGCTGTCATCGCATGAGAGATGAACACTTACACTGTACAGTACAGTCTGTACTCTGTAAAAGTAAAAACAGAGTACACATGCTGCTCACGCTCATCTGGCTCTGACAGCGCCGCTTCTTTAATATTCAAAGACAAAAGTGACGTCTTGGTTTAGTTCTCATAATTGCACTGATAAAAACATTGTGTGCTCCCAAAATACCACTCTGCCACCCAAGTCAGCAGATTTACATGCCAAATAGAGAAGAACACTCAGCAACTTCCTTCTTCTAGTGAAATTGTATAGTTTTGCAAGAGCTGCCAAGCCCTTTTCCAGAGAAGTACTCAGTACTTCCATTATTATTATTCCAGGGATTTCCTCTGATGGTTCTTGTGTAGTGAACACACAAACTCAAATACCAACAATGCTCTCTAAATGACAACACCATACATGACACCTCGAAGGAGAATCTAACACACCTACAGTTGTCTGTCTGTCTGTGGTGTACCATATCAAACAGAAAATAACAGCTGGCAGACACACAACACAAATGCGGCCCGGCTTGTCGTTTCTCAGTAATTTCCTATGAGCTTGACTTTTTATAGAGGCACGTAACAGATGCACAGATAAATTTTTATGCACACACACACACACACACATTCACACACCCACTCTACTTTTATTACTTGCTTGCATGCTTTGTATGCTCTATATTATGTATTGTTGTGCTCTTAATTAGATTGCAGCAGCATGTAACTTTTATATGAAAACCAAGGCCACTGCATGACATTTTAAGTCAATCTCGCTCACACTGTACCGCTGCTGTGAATACTCGCTCACCACAGCACCGAATCCTTAGTTAAGACATGTAGCAGATGCCTGCAGGCTTTCAGGCTGCCAGCTGGACTGAAGACTTGAGTTCTCCTTGGCAGGTCATAGCACAATTACCTCTATCCCTGTAAATGGCACGTCAAAAAGCCACAAGCATTAAAAATTAAGTTCTGCATTCAATTAAAAACTATGTGAACCTTTCACCTTTGGCACAACAATGGTCTTACAGGAAGCCAGTGTTGGCAGGTCTGGTAGTCAAATTGAATTATTGGGTTATTAAATCAATACACTCATAACAGTTAATGTAAAAATGCGTAACAGATGTTTACGTTATCCTGATTCCAAGCCATGCAGAAAACATATATAGTTAATAGCAGATATTTACCATGTTTGCACAACTTCGCCCCACTGAACAAATAGCCTATTTGCACAGCCCTATACAGCAGTTTTGCTGTGTGTGTTTCCTATGTATTGTGCTCGAGGCAGGTATAGTGTGTCTTCCAGATCATTTTGGACACACACAGCTCTTCCTCTGTTTGTTATTGGATGTAGAACAGAATTTAGATTAGAAACATCTCCTGATCGCCATTAATTACACAAGAAAATTGTAGCTGATTGATGGTCAGTCTCATCCTTGTCTTCCAACTCATTGTCAAATTCTGAACGGACAGTCTGAAGTCACTGAAAATTTGTTTTATTTTATGTGTTGTTCAGAGAGATAAGCTAAACGTGAGCTAAAGTGATGAATGACGTTGAAATGGCAATAAAATTCATAATTATTATTTTGGAAACCATTAAAAAGTGGGCCGGTGTTCTGACAAAACACCCTACCTATCAAGCTAACCTACTTATTGTTACTGCGCATGCGCACAACTCAAAAAGGCCATGGTTTCGGTGTTAATAGTACATATTATTTGATCCTACCCCGATGAAAAAAGGTTAGTATTATATGTTTTACTTCTTTATTATAGTTGACAATTGTTTTTGTTAAGCTGTTGTCAATTTGTTAACTTTTCAAGCTAACGTGTGTTTTGTTTTATGTGCAAAAATACTCCAATTTGGAGTCTCAATTGAAGTCATATTTCAAGTCTTGATTTAGTACTTCTAAACTTCTGTAAACTGGCATTCAGCGTAAACCTTGTCAATTAATTTTAGTCCTCCTGCAGTTAGTGGACACCACGCTCTGTTGTTATGTCGAAGACAGTAATATTGCTCTACATACTTGTGTATACATACTGAGCGATAACGTTGTTTAACCTTGACATTGGTCGTTTTATTTACTGTATGTGCGTTGCGTCTTACCTAATGTGTAAAAACAATGTGTGCTGGAGGCATGTTTTGATAGTGTGATTTGGCCATCAGAACGTCCTACCTATAGATATGTACGATGGAGGCATAAACCACGTAAGGTAGTACATTCTGATAAGGTAACACGGATTGATAGACATGACTATAAATTTACGCCATGGTAGGATGTTTTGACAAAGTAGGGCGTTTTGTCCGGCACGCCCAAATATCACACAATGGGTAACAGTTCTATGTAAGTGTAAAGTTCTATTGTATTAAATACAGTCCTGTGAAAAAGTATTCACGTCTTATTTTTTGCTCATCTGTTACACTCATGTTTCAGATTATGCTCCCTAAACGTAATAACTGGTTGTGCCACCCTTGGCAGCAAGAACTGTTCCGGTTTATAGCGGTTAACATTAAAAAAACAAAAAAAAAAAAAGTTTTTTGAAAGCAGCTAATTATATGTTAAAAATTAGCTGGAAGTTCTACTATTTACTCTGAATCTGCACACATGGGCAATATTTTTATAAAAACAGAACAAAAACAACCAACACTAATGCTCAGTCAGGTGGAATCAGCAGGATTTTCCTGTAACAGATGTTATCAGGGGAATGGTGATGACCCTGCATGACCCCACACAGTGCTGGGAAACAGTGCTGGACCAGCTAATTTTAAATGCAGCAGCAAAGCTTCGATTTATAAATATATCATCATCAGAATTATTATTCAGTATTTAAACAAGTGTGTGCTGCTTTCCATCACCGAGGCATGGTGCATGAGTCGAACAGATAGCGTAAAATAGCACACTGTAACTAAAAGGAACCTCACGAATTGAACAATGGTAAACCATGAACATACTGTGGACCACATGCGTGTGTTTTTTTCCATTGAAAGCTCTTAGCTAAGCGTTGTAGTTTGTGATGCTAAGACATCAGTTCAGAGCAGCAGACACCAATCACTGGCCAATAATAAATCCTATAAGAGCAAAGGAGAAATGTGCTTGAAAGTAACATACACGGGACATGCTGGCAGTGATGTGTTCATCATCCTGGGTGGATATAAAAGAAAATAACCCAATGATGTGAGGTAAAAGTGCTAACCACCTTCCTGCACTGTTAATTACTGTCTGTGTACCGTAGCTCCAAACTTAGTGAATGAAAATAAATGTTATGTCTGTAACTTCTGTTCCCTGAAGAAGGCGACTGGGGCACAATAGATATATAGCATGCGATGTCATACTCCTGTGTGTACTGGTTAAAGAGACCTTTATCCAGGTCATTGACATTTGTGAAACCTCAGTTACACATATCTACCCCGATTAACACAGTCACCTGTCAGATTGTTAACTGAAAAGCAGCACAAGGTATTTATAGGACACCATCTAATGCAGAATTGAGTAACTGCCTTAGTAGTAACTGTGGTGTGTATGTGTGTGTGTGTACTTGTACAAGACCATGACCATGTGTCAAACTGTTAGCATTTTGAAGTTATGCAGATATTTAACAGTTTTGTCTAACACGCCCTCCCCCACACTTCTTCAGAACAACAAACAGGCCAACAGTTATTGTCTCCGACGCGGGGGCCACTCACACTGCTTTTTTCTCAGTATTTTTTTTTCTCAGTATTTTTTCCCTCACTACTGCTGCTGCCTCATCTAGTACGTCAGTGTTTACTACTGAGAGGAAATGGGGTGGTCTGAGCAGGAACTGTAACCACTTTGACTTACACCTGATGGTTGTACACAGAAGCTGTCTGCTATATTTCACATCACCTAATTCAAGTCACCAGATCGGGCCTCTCCACTGTGCCTTTTCTTTTCTTTCTTTTTTTCTCGTCTTTTTTAAGACCCAAACTCTTCCACGGCATGCATTTTTAATTTCTCTTTGATATTTGGGCTGATTGGGACCTGATGAATGTAAAAATAAAGAATTATCAGATTTTATTTTATTTTTTACCTAATTTTTGTTTCTAAGAAAAATGAGAGCAACATATGAGGATATTCGTTTAAAAATTCAGTAGAACAGTAGCAGTATAATGTCCTCGTAAGTGGATATCAGGCCCTTGTAGAGCAAAATTTAGTATTTTGGTCTAAATAACCCAAAATGTGATGTCCACATATGTGGACACCAGGTCCTAGGAGGTTTAAGATTGAAATTTAATGATAAATAAATTCCAGTGCCGCACAATTTATTGACTAGTGGTTTGTGCTCCCGTTTGGTTAAGTCAGTTATTGTAATTTATTTGTATCTTACTTTGAACTAAATTGTGTCTAAGTCTTGAATTAGACACAAATTAGTTCACCTACAGTCTATGCCTGCAACTTTTAAACTATCACGCAGCACTCCAATTCAAATGATGCCACTGACATTATATTATGGCAGTCTATGGCTTGCCATTATCCTAGAAAGCTATGGTTTTGGGTATCCTGTTGTTATATCAAGTTCATGGTACTTAAAGGCTGGATAGTTCTGCTGTTCTCTACCAGATTGGGCCTCTTTGATATCTGTTTGTTCTTTCCTGAGGACTTTTGCAAATGCAAGCTAGACAATCTTATCTGAACCAGCCAGGTGATCTCTCCAACTATAATGGAAAGCTGATTTTGATTTCCATCTGCCTACTGCTGATCACTACAGAGCACCCGGATAAAAAACAAACAACACCCAACTCCATATCTCCTCTCTGGCAGTGCTTCTACTTGTATTTTTCATCAAAAACTGCTGCCAGCTTGTTGAGTATATGCCTATCCATATGTGTGTGTGTAAGCTTTATTGAAATTAAGCTTTTTATTTTTGGGGGCACTCTCACAGCTGTGTTTCTGTCAAAAAACAAGCATGTTCCATTAAAAGGAACAATGGATATCCTGTGTCATGGAGGACATTAGTTAGAACTGATTCATTCCCTGCTTTAGCCTGTGGTTAGCTTTTAAACGGCACTGAAATGTAGTAAGCCTAAGAGAACACACAAAAACAAAATAAAAAAATACACCCCCGCCCCAGAAAACAACAACAACAAAGAAAGGATTTTGTGCAAATGCATCCTGAGTGAGCCTGAGTGTGGTTTATTTTCAGACTGCTGCTTTATAGGGTGTGGATTATGAATTTTGCTTTCAATCCCCTGTCATGTGTTTAATGGCAGGTCCTAACTTGTATATTTTCTTCAAAACTCTGTGCAACTCTGGAGTTCTCTGAAGAAGCATTGACGCTACAAATCAAAACTCTCTTTTGTGTTTTGAGTCACAAAAATTTCTGTAGCACCATAGGTCATCGTACTATGAGACAGGATTACAAGTGAGCCAAAAGTCACATCAGAGACATCTGCACATGAAACCCCATTTCATAGAAGAGAAAAGGGAAAAAATACAGTGGTGTTAGATTTCTAATTCTATTGGAAGATCCAACAGAAGAGGGGGGCAGGGTGTTGACAGAACCCCATTCACTCTACTTGTACAGTCATGGACATATAGACTTGAGACAGACCTTTCATATCAGAGAACAACACACTGCTCAGAAAATTCTCCAGAAACGGCTCTTAGCAGTTCCATGAAAATGGCAGTAGCAAAAACAAGCCTAGAAGAATTAATCGCTGTGCTGTTTGAGGCTTTTCCACAGGCCTCCCAAAGCCCACACACAAACTTCAAAGGAAGCTTTTTTTGTTTACTGGCTCTCCCCACGCAACCTTGGACGTCACGGCAATAACAGTCACTATTAACAATCTCACTGACCTGTTAATTTTTCAGGCCATGTTTTAGGTTCTACAGTTTTGGTTACGGGAAAAATCAACGGTAAATGTGCTCAGAGTCTTTTGAGTTTCATAGTTGCTGTTGGTGACTTTAATTCAGTGTGTTTGACATTGAGGGGCCAAGAAGAATCAGCTTTTAGTTAAGTTTTACGAGTAAATTGTGCATCTAAGCTTCTTTGAACATTTAAGTCTGACGTGAGTTTTGCGCAGTACAGTGACAGGGGTTAATTAAACCTTGTGCTAGAAGCGCTTTGTAAAACAACCTCCCTTTGGCAAGACAGGAAATGTGTACAAGATTATGTTAGATCTTCTTTAACTTTAAATGTTGGTCAAAGGGTAGTTTTTTTTCTTTTATTCTGTTAACCCGAAGAACAAAAAGTGAAAGGAATGGTTACACTTGATCAGCAATGTAGAATTTAGCATCTGTTGCAACATGCAACGGCTCACTTTGATATAAACACAAACACTAGGAAAAGTCTCGGCAGGTGTCAGGTTCAGTTTTCAGGGGAAATGCTTCAGAAAGTGTTTTTGTGCTGTCAACTATATAGAAAAAAATGAAAAATGAATGATTATGAATGACCCAGATTTGGCTGTGATTAATTAAACAGTGACAGCAAATAGCCACAATGTCACCACCTGTAAAGTAATCTGTTATTTTTTTTCTTTTTTGTGCCAGTTGACTTTGAAATTGCACAAAACTCTGGCAAAGGAAAGCGATTTCTACAAGTGTGGAGAGACTGGGTGTGTCCACTCACTCTTACCATTGGCCTCCATTTACTTACAGTGGGGCAAAAAAGTATTTAGTCAGCCACCGATTGTGCAAGTTCCCCCACTTAAAATGATGACAGAGGTCAGTAATTTGCACCAGAGGTACACTTCAACTGTGAGAGACAGAATGTGAAAAAAAAAATCCATGAATTCACATGGTAGGATTTGTAAAGAATTTATTCGTAAATGAGGGTGGAAGATACGTATTTGGTCACCTCAAACAAGGAAAATCTCTGGCTCTCACAGACCTGTAACGTCTTCTGTAAGAAGCTTTTCTGTCCCCCACTCGTTACCTGTATGAATGGCACCTGTTTGAACTCATCATCTGTATAAAAGACACCTGTCCACAGCCTCAAACAGTCAGACTCCAAACTCCGCCGTGGCCAAGACCAAAGAGCTTTCGAAGGACACCAGGAAAAGTATTGTAGACCTGCACCAGACTGGGAAGAGTGAATCTACAATAGGCAAGCAGCTTGGTGTGAAAAAATCAACTGTGGGAGCAATCATCAGAAAATGGAAGACATACAAGACCACTGATAATCTCCCTCGATCTGGGGCTCCACGCAAGATCTCATCCCGTGGGGTCAAAATGATCATGAGAACGGTGAGCAAAGATCCCAGAACCACACGGGGGGACCTGGTGAATGACCTGCAGAGAGCTGGGACCAAAGTAACAAAGGTCACCATCAGTAACACACTACAACGGCAGGGAATCAAATCCCGCAGTGCCAGACGTGTTCCGCTGCTGAAGCCAGTGCATGTCCAGGCCCGTCTGAAGTTTGCCAGAGAGCACATGGATGATACAGCAGAGGATTGGGAGAATGTCATGTGGTCAGATGAAACCAAAGTAGAACTTTTTGGTATAAACTCAACTCGTCGTGTTTGGAGGAAGAAGAATACTGAGTTGCATCCCAAGAACACCATACCTACTGTGAAGCATGGGGGTGGAAACATCATGCTATGGGGCTGTTTTTCTGCCAAGGGGACAGGACGACTGATCCGTGTTAAGGACAGAATGAATGGGGCCATGTATCGTGAGATTTTGAGCCAAAACCTCCTTCCATCAGTGAGAACTTTGAAGATGAAACGAGGCTGGGTCTTCCAACATGACAATGATCCAAAACACACCGCCCGGGCAACAAAGAAGCATTTGAAAGTCCTGGAGTGGCCTAGCCAGTCTCCAGACCTCAACCCCATAGAAAATCTGTGGCGGGAGTTGAAAGTCCGTGTTGCTCGGCGACAGCCCCAAAACATCACTGCTCTCGAGAAGATCTGCATGGAGGAATGGGCCAAAATACCAGCTACTGTGTGTGCAAACCTGGTAAAGACCTATAGTAAACGTTTGACCTCTGTTATTGCCAACAAAGGTTATGTTACAAAGTATTGAGTTGTATTTTTGTTATTGACCAAATACTTATTTTCCACCCTGATTTACGAATAAATTCTTTACAAATCCTACCATGTGAATTCATGGATTTTTTTTTTCACATTCTGTCTCTCACAGTTGAAGTGTACCTCTGGTGCAAATTACTGACCTCTGTCATCATTTTAAGTGGGGGAACTTGCACAATCGGTGGCTGACTAAATACTTTTTTGCCCCACTGTAAGCAGCCACGACTGCAGAAGTCGATGACACATATGTAACAAGCCTTTTGATGCAACTCTCACTTAAAAAAAAATAATGATATGATTTTTGTTTTGTTTTTTTAAGGCCCAGTCTTGAGGTGTGGCATGTGAAGGTCTGCCTCTCACCCAAACCATGAAGCACATGAGACTGTTCTGGCAGATGCTTTGAGCTCTTTATGCAAACCTTCCACATCATGCCTGAGAAAATAGCCCACAATTCAGGCATGTGACGGTTTCCTTTTCCTTACTGTATCGTTTATCATCTTCCTTCCTTTATCCCTAACCGTTTGCACAGATGGCTGCCCCTCCCTGACGTTTCTTCCTGTATAAAGGGAGTTTTTCCTTCCCACCGCCGCTTACTTCTCTGACTGCACTGCGCCAAGTGTGTGTTGAAGGTGTCAGGTTTGGTGGAGGGGGGGCTATGGTGTGAGGATGTTTTTCAGGAGCTGGACTCTGCCCCTTAGTTCCAGTGAAAGAAACTCTTAATGTTTCAGCATACCAAGATATTTTGGACAATTTCATGCTCCCAACTTCGTGAGAACAGTTTGGGGATGGGCCCTTCCTGTTCCGACATGACGGCATGCCAGTACACAAAGCAAGGTCCATTAAGATAAGGATGAATGGATTTGGCATGGGAGAATGGGCTGACCTGAATCCAATAGAGCCCCTTTGTGATGAACTGGAGCGGAGACTTTGAGCCAGGCTTTCTCGTTTAAATTGGTATCCGACCTCACAAATCGTCCAAAATTCCCACAAACAAACTCCCTAACCTTGTGGAAAGCCTTCTCCCAAGAGTTGAAGCTGTTATAGCTGTAAAGGGTGGGTTGACTTCATATTAAACCCTATGGATTAAGAATGGGATGTCACTCGAGTTCATATGTTTGTGAAGACAGACAAGGGAATATTTTTAAGAAATATAATGTATCAAGTCAGCTTATTGGTTCCTTAACTTACTTAAGGTTTGTTTTTTTTAAAGTGCCAAACCCACAATACTATTAGAGACATGTTTTAGCATCACCAAGGTACTGAAATAAGATATGTGAAAAAGTGCTGACTCATTTCTGTCCATATCCTTCCAAGCCCTTACGAACTCATGCAATCAACACTACTGCTGTGAGCAGAGGTGATAGTTTCACTACTTAGGTCTTTGGGTGGACATTGGGGCTTATGAATCAGGTGCAGTTGTGCTATTAAAATCTATTCACATGGGACCAAAAAGTGGTTTTGGAAAAAAAGAAAGAGAAAGTCAGCTAAGAAGCTAACAGTTGCTAGATATAATGCCACAGTAGTCTGCCAACAGGCTTTGCTGTTGTTTGAGTTAGGTGAACAGATGGGCAGCCATGGCACCACAGATTACTTCGCCACTGGCCTAACCCTGACCTTGTGGCTGAGGTGGAAAACAGGCAATTTGCAGCTTCACTGAGCTATTCAAATGAAATTTGTGAGTGAGGATGAGCAAGCTTTTGCAAAACTATTTTGGAGCCACATCGATTGTAAGCTCTCAGGAATTTACTGTGTTCTTAATGGCAAAGCAGGCTTCCCAAAAACTGGGCCTGTAATTTAATTACTAAGACCTGAGTTGCTACATATCCTAGTAAGCGATGCCGTGTGTATTCACAAAGCAAAGACGGCGTCTAGATGCGGATGCTCCTCCTCCGACTCGTCTTGCAAAACAGCAGCATTCATAGTTAAACTGAAGTGACTCACGGGTTTGGAAACGGCAGGGTCCTGCAAAAGTACAAAATGTTGCTAAGTAACAAACTGAGATGCGCTTCAGTGATATGTTTCAAATATTTAAACTTTGCTAAATGGTCTTTCCACATCTGTGATGGTAAGTAACTTTTGAAAAAATGAGCTAATGGGTCAGAAGAGGACAGGAAACATCCAGGCTGGCTCATTTTTGCTGGGCTGACTCATGTGTTTAATACATGAGAGGTGGAAAGCTGGAGTCACCCCTCCCCTATATCTCACTTGATCGTTTCTTTTTTTCCAACCATCATTTTCAGCGCACGGATCATCTGCAGTTACGACACGACTTTCTAATTAAATAATTACTGTTATTGTATTTCTGATCTTTGTTGATTGTTCCAGTTGAACTGCAGCACAAGTAGGTCACAAAGATAAAGAACAAAATCGCTTTTTTGCCTTTCAGCAGCTTGGGAATCAACGTAGAGTATGCTAAGTAAGTAAACATACAAGAATGCCTTATCGAGGTTCTTAATAGATCTGTGGGTATATCTGGCCCAAGTGATTTTCTACCACAGTGTGAGAAAAGTCTAAAGCAGAGCGCTGAGATATCTCATAAAAGCGTTGAGTGAACAAGGCTGATTATTAGTCTGTTCCTGCAGGTTGAGTCACAAAGTACACACAGTGACTGATCACTCTTCCCATCATTTACACACACACACACACACACACACACACACACACACACACACACACACACACACACACACACACACACACACACACACACACCCATAGGCACACATCCTGGCAGAAAAATGTTTAATCTCAAAAGGATTCTTCAAATTAGTTTGTCTCTATGCACAAATGCAACTTCGTGGTTCTCTAGCGACCGCGGTCTCTTATCATTTCTAAGAAAGGCCTTTTGGCTACAAGAACCATCTATTTCTAAATGCAACTCCAGAAGGGCAGGAAATAATGTAATAACTGTAACACTGGCCAGAAAAAGGAAAAAAAAAAAGAAAAGACATTGCTTCACACAGTCGCAGTAGTTATCCCGTCAGAAAGACGCCATGACGTGCAGCACACACTTTCAAAATACATGTAACCAGAAATACACTTGCTCAATTTACATACGAGGAAGTATAGGTGTCTTTATTATGTATGAAAAATGTGTGAGCGGCTGATTGTACAGTTAAAACGTTAAAAAAGGATGCTCGTGACGTTGAGAGCTCAACAGCTGTTGGCATACTGTACTGAGAAATGCAGCTGCAGCAGGGCCTGTTGTCTTTTTTTAAAATTTCTGGGAACTTCGTTATCACTAAACGTGCGTTTGAACGCGCGTGTGTGGCCGCGAGGTTTACTTGGCATTTTTGAAACTTTTCGACACCCAACAGAGGAAGTGGATCTGTTTTCCAGTTGATGTGGTGAAAGAAGGCAAAAATATTCCACAATGGTCACCCGCTGCCTTGTGTGGCTGTAATACACTGGAAACGGACAAATTGTGTTATGATGAACTTACAGTGCATCATTTCCACTCTGATGAAATGGAGTGATTTTGGCAATGTGAATGGTGTGGTTCTCAGATGATTTCTTGTGAAGTAATGTGTGTTTCTCAGTGTTGTTCTAGAGAATTGTGATTCTTTGAATGATGGCATCTATATAACTATAATCTCACAGCATTACACCATAGTTCATGAGGGTATAATGGCCGTTATCACACTCCAACTTGTTGGAGCTCATTTTATATTAAATATAGGAATGAATCAGAAAGGACTAGAAACCTGTGAAAACTTTCTTTCTTCCTTGAATGGTCAGTCCTTATCAGAACAGTCTAATTCACTTCATGTGAATGAGAAAATGACTGGAACAGATGAATAGGAGGAGAAAAGGGAGGGAAGATGAAGGGGGGGGGGGGGGGGGGTTGCTCTCTTAGTAACAATTCAAGGAATTGATTGCGGCCTCTGAGAAGTATGACTCACCCTGTTGCGTATCAGGAAACCCTTCAGATGTTGGTCATAAGCTGTGTGCCTTAAGCAAATGTGACCACACTTTATGCAAAGCGATCACACTCCTTTTAACCCCTCTCTCGTTCTCTTTAAAAAGAAGAAAAAAACTCTTTCACATTCTCAAAACTCACACAGGCCAGGTGCGTGGGTAGGGCAGCCCCCACTTTCTGCCCCCGCGCAGTCTCCCCCGCTGCAGTTTTACTCTAAAACCTCAAGCAGGTTATCGACACGTTTGTGATTGGAAGTGGCAACACAGAAACAGAAGCAAAACTTCACATGCCACATCAGATGAGTTAACTTCCCCACTTCCCATAACAGGGGCAAACAGAGCAGTCGGGCCGAGTTACCGGCTGCACATTAGTTGAAACAACAGCAAAGAAAAAAGACAGATTTGTCTATGTAAATCCCACCAGAAAACTTTTACAGCATTTACATGTTTTTTTTTCCTTTTCTGAAAATTAGGCAAATGTTATTCCTAACACATGTGGCTATTTCTAATAAAACAGCAGTGTTGAAAGGCTGTGAAACCCTTGCTTTGCTCCCACTCTCTCATGGTATGTGACATCAGGCCAAGAGCCCTCCCCCGCTCGCTTTTTTTGTTTTTTACCCACAGCAGTGATAGGAAGTGATACTGCTGGGACCCCCGTGCTTCAGCTGCGGTGATGATAACACATGAAGCCCACTCCCAGATGATTTGTTTCCTCTAAACTCTGTGTCTTTTATCACAAATGTGCGAGTGTCGTGTTTAGTCAGATAAAGTTAAATGTGATATCCAGTCAGAGTGAATGATTCCATTGCTTTGGTTTCTGGGTGGGCAAACTGAATATATGAGTCCGGTGGTGTTTAATGAACACAGGAACTGAGCTTAAAAGAAGCCCCCTCAGATACAGTTTGACTAATTTTGGATTTTTTTGTTATAAATACAGAGTCTTTCCATGACTAACTACATCACTAAATATAGAAAAGCATATGTACTGACAACACATTGGTAACCTTTTTGGAAGCACTACATTTTGCTTCATTTCTCATCACCTTATTTGTAATCTTTTCTTGTGATCGTGTCTAATCTGATGTTCTGTATTACACAGTTAAGGATTCTGTCACGCATAAACAATGAAGAGACATCAATGCATGTGTTGTGAACCCTAAAAGGAAAATGATCTGCATTGGAACAAAACCCATGCTTGACTGGATTTAGAATTTCTTTTTA
This sequence comes from Rhamphochromis sp. 'chilingali', assembly GCF_963969265.1. Classification (NCBI taxonomy): domain Eukaryota; kingdom Metazoa; phylum Chordata; class Actinopteri; order Cichliformes; family Cichlidae; genus Rhamphochromis; species Rhamphochromis sp. 'chilingali'. The sequence goes on along the minus strand of NC_137942.1, from coordinate 13,501,471 downwards.
AATCTCTTTTGTTGTTGTTGCTTTTAATTAAAGAAAGACAGCACTTGCTCTTTTCTCATGCGCGTTTCTTCTTCATCCGGTGTGTGTGTGTGTTTGCGTGCCTGTTTGGTAAAGGGAGGCACAGAAGAGTGAAACGCCACAAAGGAGACGCCAAGAGAGATACAGCAAGATAAACTGCCGTGCACTGCAAATTGTGGGAGGTGAGAGTGAAACATTTGAGGCTTTGGACATCAAAGGTGTAAACCTCATAGCTTTATGCTAATCTGACTCAGGTGAGCTTTGTCAAAGAAGCCCTGTCCCTGCTTCCTGGAAGAGCCGATCACAAAAAACTAAAACTTTTTTTTCTTCTTTTACACATCAGATAACCAGAAAGTACAAGCTTCCCATAAACAGGTTTGCAATGTCACAAAACGACTTACCTTTCATGAAAAGAAACAAGGCACAGATTTAAAAAAAATAGTTGTAGAGAAAGGTTTCTTTTTGCTGGAAATAGACTAATTAATTTGTTGTATTTGAATAGCCTAAAATTACTTTAGGCCACATTTTATGTTCCTTGTGTGGCCTTCCTGGAAATCAAATGGATGGCCTTATTTGGAAGCCAAATGACACAGGTGCCATTCAAATGTCCATTTATTACAGTAACTCAGATATGACACAGGGAAATGCCTCATTATACTCCACTGCACATGATACGAGCGTACTTGCATTCACTAGTTCCTGTCATCAGTTTGTCCGTCACTGACTTATCTCTCACTCGATCATCCTTTTCAAAAAATAAAATTTGATATTTTATTATTATGTTTTTTCCGTACATCAGATTAATTCGTCGCCCACATTAGAATATGAATCGTGGATGCATCATGTAGGTGGGAATGGTGCTATCCAATGCTACGTAACGCACAGGGGTCAGCGAGTTCTCGCTTTTATCTGCATAAACACATTCCAGTCGTACATTTCTAAACGTCTAGAGAGCGCATCCATGCACATCTGCAAAAGCACAGCAGCAAGACATCTGCACCCCTGTGCGCAAATTTGTCTCTTTTGATTTATGAATGTGAGGGGAGGCCAGATTAAATTTATAGTGTGCACATGTCTGTAGCTTGTTTGGAAATTTACCTCTGAATGTTCTTGATTGAGAACAGATCCAAGTTGCCTGTTTTAGAGTAATGAATTATGGAGAAGCGCCAGAAAATTCCCTCACAAGATGACGACTGGACTCGTGTTGTAAGAAAACCTGCACAGCATGAGCATTCTTTAAAAAGAATTAAATTTGCTGAATGTCTTGAAAATTAGAGAACTGAAAAACTTAGGGAAGGAGAAGGATATATGATGAATGATGATAAAACAGCTGAAGCATCTTTGGCTGTTTGCATATCATAGCAAGTTTCCATTAGCCTGAAGTGTGACGTCACATGGTGATAACACAGAATATATAAAAGCAGCTGCCAGTGCATTACAAAGCTATCATGAGGATTTTATTTTGCATTAAGTGATGTGTTGACTATTTGCCTTTTAATTTATTACAAGCACTAGTATGTCATTCTCTGGCAGCACGGTTGGATTTAGATAAATACATATCTTTTTTTCAGAAGGATTTCATCTAATTAAGGACAGCTAGCCCAGCCCAGCTCAGAAGTTATTTGGCCAGTATTCGTGATATAAAAGCTCATGCACGCAAACATTACATGTGTGCACTGGCTTTCACTTCATTATCATAAATCTCATCTTCTGTGGAACATAGAGTGTAGTGGCCAGTACTGTTTACTTGAGATTGTCTGTTATGAGGAACCTCTTATTACTGAGAAGTCGTAGTTGTTATCAGTTCCTTTGAAGTTTATTTGCTCGAGCTCAAAGTATTACTTCATGGTAAATGATAAGGCAGCAAAACAGGGTGGCTATGAGTTTTCTGATAAGGAAGTAAATGATCAGTATGCTAGTGTCTAAAAGAGAGACAAAAAAGTACATTTCACTTATCGGCAGACGAGTGAAAGCTTTATAGCGCATCTCAAAGTTCCATAAAAGGTACACTTTCTTCTTTTTCCACGTAAGCCTCACAGAAGTGTGAGGTATACAGATCATCAGGAAACAGATGTCACATGTGTAGACCTACCAAAAAGATCAACTGGCAAACTGTCACTTCAGTCTGTTAGGACAGCTTGTAGTCAAATTACTGCATAGAAATAAAAGTAAAATAGATGAATAGATGTGGAGAATAGAAGCACAAGGTAGACAAACTGCGACTGCGAGAGAAAACAGACAAAGAAGACAAAGCACATCAAGAGATTATTCTCAGCCAAACCCTCTAGGGCTTTTTTTGTTTTTTCTAATGCAGGATATGGATCTGCTGTTTCGCTCTTTACAGGAAAGAATGGCTACACCGTTGCCATAGCAACCAGGTGACATGGCATGCGGATTATCTGCTGAGCAAATAGGCCCAAAGTGGTCAGGCAGCCTGACAGGGTATAGAGACTGCAGCTCCCTAAACATGACCAAAACAGATGAGCGATGACAATTCTTTACTTGGCTGGTTGAAAGTGTCTTTCACCCAGAAAGCGTTATCTGGTTTTTAAGTGATGGCATGACGAATCCTGCTTTCGGGTGCAAACTACCCTGCATTTATTAGAGATGTTTTAATGAATTGTATCTTGCTCTGTTTAATCTCAACAAGCCCCTAAAAACAGTCAGTGATCACTGTCGGCCTCTTTCAGTTTTTATTACCGCTATTCATTTTAAAGCTCAGCTTTTAAAACCTTATGATGTAACTACAACCCAGCCCGCGCAGCAGTATATTAATGAGTAACCTCGTATTGTGGATGGATTATCTCAGTTGTTCTCTTGATTGAAGTTTGGCCAGTTTACAGCATCCTACCATGCGACTGCATTTGCCCCTAACTATTGAGAATCCTCACGTTAACTTTTATCGAGTGGAAAAAAGTTAGCGTTCGCCCTCCAGCTTCACTGTTTATATTATGCTAACATAGCTGTGTCGCTAGCAATCATGTAGCACATCATTATATACCAGCTAGCCCAACTTCAGTAACCCTACAAACGTCACTGCTGTTTACTTTCCTGTCTTCATTTATGTCGGAAGTGATAGCAGAGCTGTACGTCTTAATTAGTTTTAGACACAGAACATGTTTCAGAACATGGTATATTATATTTAGATGGAAACTAGCGAGCTAACTCCCTGCTAACTTCTAACTCCGTTAAATTTAATAAATTCTGTTTTCATGGATGCGTGGATGTTAAACTTAATTGTTACACCTTGTAGAGCAGAACGCTGATCATTTTATTACAGATGAAAGAATTTAGACAGTTTTACAACTCTAATTAATGCTGCAGTTTGACTTTGGGACCTGCAGCGGAGTTTGGGCCTAGAGATGGCCTAGAGATGACTTAAAGACCAGATTGAGTAATTTAAGAATTTTCAGTGAAATAAGCAAAATTATAAATGTCTCTCTATATATTGTGGGGATGAACAGAAAAGTATTTGACCAGCATAATATAATCTGCAGTATGATCATTGCTTTAACATTGTAACAGATAGCTTTAAGATGGCCTTAAGATGTCTATGCATACAAGTTATTATATTAATTTTGTATTCCAGGTGCAGTTATAACTATTTTATACATATTGCATATCTGTGCTTATTTGAGTTGATGTTCAGGTTCTTTAAAGGTCGTAAGCCTCACTGACGTGACTGTTCAGGTGATACATGCTGAGGGAAAACTAGAACATAGAAGGAATTGCAATACATGCTTACGAAACACTTATATCAGGTCATTTTATATTAAGGTTTTAGTAGAGGTTCTTGGTTAAAACATTTATTTAGTAGAAGACATACACATAGTCTCAGTGAGCCTCTGTCCTGGTGAAAGGTCAGAAGTGCAACAGGTGAATTGAGAAAGAGCATTTGAGGACGAGACACAGACAGTAGGAGGTGAAGAGGTGACACAAAGAGCATGTGAGGTCAACACGTACACACACATTAGTTAAGATTTATTTAGAGGGGAGATCAGTTATGTCTAGACAAGAAAGAGGAACAATTCATTTTAAGATAAGAACGGAAAGTACAAGCCATGAAAATAGAAGATGATTTTCTGGGTGAAAAGTCATGATGATGTTGATCTGATCTATGTATAAAATGTATCGGTGACGCATGAAGGGGCGTCAGTAAACAAACCCTGATGTTATAAAATAATTGTTTGTGCCTTAGTAAGTCGAAGATCAATTGCTGTTTTCAGTGATCTTCCCACGTGTGAATTAAAATCTTCGTTTGACTTCACCCGGCCGGACCAGTGTGGTTATTTTTCGATCACCTCTTGTACCCTTCCTCAATTCATGAATCTTAACATTATTTTTATACTAACGCAAACTCTTGCACACCAGCCGTTACGCACACAGATACATTTGGAAGTGAAGAGTAGTTTTGCATCCGGCAGTGAAAGTAAAGATCTGTGCCAGAGTTAGCTTGCAGAGAGTAATATGTGGGTCAGCAGGCAGTATTATTCATTTGAGAAATTATTCAAGTTTTGTTTTTTTGCACTCAAAAGACCAATATTGCAACAGGCTGTGAAAATTTAGTTTTACTTGTTTGAGATGACAGCTTCCTCTTCCCGCAAAATAAGTCAGGCTGGTTTTTTATTTTGTAAAAACAAACCTCTATTGACTTTCATGCAGACTAAGAATGTAGCTGCAGAAACTTGCTGGCTGAGGTCAGTGACAATAGGTAAATTCCACAGCGGATGATGAGAGGATTTTATTTTATTTATTCCTGCTCACCTTTTGGCAACAAAAGAGAAAGTGTGATACCAAAGTGTTGGATAGTTGCCTGAAAACTCATCCAGAATTTTCCACTACTTTTCAGTATGTACAGGGTGGGCCATTTATATGGATAACATGGGAATGGTTGGTGATATTAAAGTCCTGTTTGTGGCACATTAGTATATGTGAGGGGGCAAACTCCTCAAGATGGTGGTGGTGGTGACCATGGTGGCCATTTAGAAGTCGGCCATCTTGGATACAACTTTTGTTTTTCAATAGGAAGAGGGTCATGTGACACATCAAACTTATTGGTAATGTCACAAGAAAAACAATGGTGTGCTTGGTTTCAACGTAACTTTGAGTTATTCACAAGTTTCTCTTTGTTCACAGCCATTGACATGTCGAAGAGGTTAACACGTGAGGAGCGGATCGAAATTGTGTTGATATCTGGTGAACGCAATAACCGGGTCATTGCAGCAGATTTCAATGCAAGACACCCTACGAGACCACCCATCTCCCATGCTACAGTTAGCAAACTGCTTGCTAAGTTTCGTGAAACTGATTCAGTGTTGGATTTGCCAAAATGTGGATGCAAGAAAACTGTCACTAATGAAGAAACATCAGTGGCTGTCCTAGCTTCATTCAGCAAGAGCCGCATGTCACTGGAGAGTGGCATTAGTCGAACATCCCTCCGGCGGATATTAGCTACTCACAAATGCCACCCTTACAAACTCCAGCTACTGCAGCATCTCAACGAGAATGACCCAGACAGAATTTGCAGAATGGGCAAAACAAAAATTGGAACAGGACCCTCAGTTCACGCAGAAGATTTTGTTCAGTGATGAGGCAAACTTTTATGTGAATGGTGAAGTTAACATACAAAACCACCGCCACTGGTCTGACGCTAACCCACATTGGATGGATCCCTCCAAGACTGTTGGAACAACAAAAGTGATGGTTTGGTGTGGTATATGTTTGATGTGTCACATGTCCCTCTTCCTATTGAAAACACAAAAGTTGTATCCAAGATGGCCGACTTCTAAATGGCCACCATGGTCACCACCCATCTTGAGGAGTTTGCCCTCTCACATATACTAATGTGCCACAAACAGGACTTTAATATCACCAACCATTACCATTTTATTACGGTGTATCCATATAAATGGCCCACCCTGTAGTTAAAAAAAACAAAACTGTCTCATTAGTGCCACATACTATTCTTTAGTACAAGGTTATTAAAATTACTGTGTGGGGATGCAGTTGATAGAAAGCTCTGCTGTTGCAAAGTGACTGGGCAAGAGTCCATTTGCTCTGCCTAGAGAAATCCAAGATCCTCTGGTCTGAGGTAATGCCATCGAGTGTGCAGCTACCAGGCTGCACGAGTGGATCAGGTAACAGCCAGACAAGCAAGCAGGAGACAGTTCCATTTTTAATCAACTCACAGGAGGGTGTTAAATACTTTTTCTACTCTAAATGCTATATATAGAATCATTCATACCATTCATACCACTCAGTTTTTATTTAAAAACTGTAGATTTGGTTATACAAAAGGAGAAAAAGGGACAATGCAGCAACATTTTACATCTTTAAGTGTAAGACCACAGTCTGCTGTGGTAGTCTTTAAGTGTTTTCAGTTCTGGTCATCCTCTGTAGTGTGTTAGCTTTTATATCATGCTAATTATTCAAAATAACTGTTATTTATTTGTTGTATTTAACAATTTCTTTTTTACATTAATCATTTTTTTTTATCAACTAGCTGTTGTAATAAAATAAAATACATCTGGGTTAAATTAAATGGAGGTAACCACTATACAAGCTGTTTAAATAGCTACTTTATAACAATTTTGCATAGCTAAAAGTACAGGAGCATCTTTACCACAATGTAAGCTTAACCCCCCGTCCTGCAAAATTCCTACGTAAATAATATTGGGTATATACATAATGTATGACACTGTTATTAAGTTAAACATTGGACACTGTTTGCGGTCAACAGGGGCTGATGTAGCAGAAATAAACAATGCTCTTTTCTGAAAACTTCCTCAGAAACTCCTTTGATCGGGAACTGATATTAAACGGACATTTTATCAACCACATTTCTGCTTATTTCAAGATCAACAAGCCTGCACAGTTTCAGCTGTACTTTACATATTTTATTCTGAATTTCTGCTTTACAAGACCAACTAACATGGAATTTTGTCTGTGACACAATATTAAAGATTAGCTCAACTGCTTCCTCTTTCCCAGTAACCAGACAAGAACAGGTCTGGTGTTTCAGTATAAGCGCATGACAAGTTACCACCGTGTCAAAAATGAATTTAACAGAAAGCCAGCTGATTAATCATTAACTTTAAACAAATATCTGTGGGATCACTGCGATCTGAGAGTGAGTGGAATTTCTCCGAACTCTGACCTTTACCTATTGGACTTTTAGAGAGTTGTTAGACAGACTGCACCACACTCTGAAATAATTGCCGATAGCTATATCATTCAAATGCTCAAAAGAACAGACAGAACAAAGCCCTCCAAAAAAAAAACAAGCAAATTATACGGCTCAGGTCAGATTTATGTGAAGAGAGAGGGAGAGTGGAAAAGAGAATGTAATATCAGTAGAGAGAAATAAAGAGCACACATGAAGTAAGAGCTGGTGGAAAAATGATTGCTTTAACACCTGGCTACTGCCCTTGAACAAAAACTGTGATCACATCCAAATTCCAGGTTGTGGTGTTACATTTAAAGATGAATGGCAGAGACAGAGGAAACGAGGAGAGCGAAAGGTTTCCATAGAACTCTGGTGTGTATGGAGGGCTATAGGGTTGGCAGCACACTAGCAGTGAGCTCATGTTGGTCCATCCGATTTTGGCTAGCCTTTTGCTTCATCTTTGAAAACAGTACAGCAAGCTTGAGCGAGAGCTGTAATGGCTTTTTTGTGGAATTACAGTGGGACCGTCTGGTCAAAGGAACAGGCAGATTGAAAGGCATGTTTTTCAGAATGTTATTGCTGAAGCATTTCTATGGGAACAAACACACATCTCAGCTGAGCCACAGTGAACTCAGCAGACAGAGAAGTGGACAGATGTTATACATGAGTGGACAGAAATAAGTTCTTGGAAACACTGCACCATTGTTTGTTTATTTATCATAAAGTAAGTGACTCAGAGCAGTTTGCAGAGGGAGACGCTGTTCTCTCTGCACACAGCAAAGAGACCATAATGTGAGCCTTTGTTCAGCCACAACACGAAGAGATTAAAAATGGGTCAAAAAGACATTCCATGAAACACTAAACAAAGGATTTTATTTTCTCTTACAAGACACAGGAATTAACATCATCCAAATGAAAACCCCCAGTACAATTTTTTCCCCTCCAAAGAAGCCCGGGTAAAATAGACCAGGATTAACCCCAACCTTGAAGCCAACAGTTTCCAATTCAAAACAGACCCATTTCCCTGTAATTCTCCAAAAAAAAGCAGGAAGAGAAAATTTATGTAGGGTCATTTGAGTGCACTAAACATTTATTGCACTTGTTACTGCCATTACACTGCTGGATCAGGTGAACCTGAACTCATCGGTCTAGTACGGTGATGTTTTTTTTCTGAATGTGCATGCAAAATGCAAGGAAGTTGTTCATGCAAAGGAGTCGGGTTAAAAATGACAAGAAGTGTTTGCATAGATTTCAGTGGAGGAAGCTTTTTCCAAAGTGCTGATACCAGACTCTGCACAGAAGTTTTACTGTAATGGAGTAGAATAGCAGGAAACACTGCCAGGGCACACACCCTGCTGGGCCTTACTGGAAGCATGGTGCTATTTGAATAACATGACAAGCGTGACAGCGTATGCCAGCATGGAGTAATTGTGTCATTGGTATGCATGCAAACAATAGTTCGTAACAGATTCCCTTTCAGCTTGTACAGCCCATGCTAGAACAGTACATTGTAGTACATTGCAACACGTGGAAAGTTTGACTTAAGGCTTTCAGTATGAAAAGAAGGCGGTCATGTGTGAATGTGGTACATCCACCCACCAAGCATGAAGGAGCTTATTGATATGTGACAAAATTACAAACTTCGCATAAAGCATCGCAAAGAAAGAAAAGTGCAAAAACACTTAATTTTTATAATGCAACTTCACAAAATTATAAGAAATGTAATAAAATCATTGACGTAAAGCAATAAATAAATAAAGTCTGTATTGCTGCTGAATTTGAGTATACTGAAGGTCTGTTTGACTCTGCTTTTGTGTGGGTAGTGTTTGTACACTGTAACAAGCACAGAGAATGGGGAAATGCTGACACCTAGTGTATAAAAGGATGCTCTTCTACGACCCGGCTCAGTGTGACTGCTGCAGACAGTTTATGGGACCATCTGGATGATTAACTACTCGCCTACAGGCTTAGTGCATGCATAATGAGTTTGTGATAAAGCTTGAGCAAACTTGTGCTCATCACATTGAAGCAACAAGAGCACATCTATTACTACTATTGGGCTTTTTTGCTTCTGTGTTTATGAGCAATCAGTTTTTTTAAACACATTTATTTTTTCATTATTGGTATTATTGTTATTGTCTAATGTGCCCCCTCCGTTCTGAAGGGGACACAGCTACACATTTGTTAATTATTAGTTTGTTGGCCAAGCATTATGATACTCCCATTCCTTAGTTATGGCGCAGTAGGCTCAGGCTGCTGTTTGGCTTCCCATGATGCACTGAGCACTTCTTCTCCACCCCCTCTGTGCTTATCCACCACTATGTCATGTTATTAAACTGCACCTCGTCTTTCCTATATTGTATGATTTGTCCTGGTTTCCTAGTGCTAAACTTTTTCATCTCCTCTTTTCTTTTAATCCATCAAATGGTCGGAGCAAATTGATGCCCCTCACAGAACTTGGTTCACCCAGCAGTTTCTTCCGGTTTAACAGGAGTTTTTCCTTCCCACTGTTGCTGAGTGCTTGCTTGGTGTTTCTTTTCATGTTGTATTTTCTTTACTTTACAATGTAAAATACCTCGAGGTAACTGCTGTTGGGAATTGCTGCTATAAAAGTAAAATAAAAAAGGCGACAAACCAGCAGAAAAGTATTTTCCATTCATCAGTTCAGCTCAGTTCTCTGAATTTAAACCTGTTTCCGCTCATTGTTTTGGTTCCGCAACCTTTGACTTTGCTGCTTTAATTCAGTTTCACCCTGGTTTAACTGTACTACAAATACAGCAGAGAGACGTGGAACAGCACAAACAAAGTGGAGACTTTAAGCAATGATGACCTTAACACTCCAAGGTGGACCTCATGGACAGGATGTGCAAGATGCGCTGTTTGTCAGTTTCACAGTATATATGCACCTGTTTTATTATTATTATTATTATTATTATCATTATTATTATTATTATGATTATTATTATTATTATTATTATTTATTTTTACCTTGCTGTATTTCCAGAGAGAATAACTGTTGTGTTTACAGAAATTAGAGCTGCTAAATTATTTCATTGATATTAATATTATTAACTCATTCACTGCCATTGACGTCTATAGCCGTCAATTGCAGTGAATGAGTCAATGGGTTTAACTCATTCACTGCCAATGGCTGGCAGTGAATGAGTTAATATGTGGTGATTAGTGCATTTGACAAAGGATAGATTTTCTTATGATTGACTTGTATTTTTGCTAAAACTCTTTTCTGTTTTTTCAGTCTGGCCAAAAGCTATAATCTTCTATTCAGATTTGCTTTTATCTCTAACCTTTTGATTGCCTTGCACAGTTTTCTCTGTCACACAGTGGGATTTAATTACAGCATCTACTGGAGTGATTGCTGCTTATTCCAGTGTATATGTGGGTGTGGGTGTGTGTGTCTGTTTGTGTGTTTGCTTATTTCATTTATTTATTTAGTTAGTTACTTGCACAGACCAAAGCATTGTACATTTATATAAGCAGTGAAAGAAAATGTGGTCAGGAATCAGGTGGTGTCTAGAATCAAATTAAAGACCGCATGCATCATAGTTGATTGGGTTACCATGTCTCTGGCAGGCATGGCGCCATTACAGTGGCTGCAGCTACCCTGCATGATTTTCTAGTCAGCCATGAACATGCTGCCTGGCTCTTGCTGACAATTTACTTTTTGCCCATTTTGCATTATATGTTGGCTTCATTTAACCTTATTAGCCTCCATTGGACTGTTGTTGTTGGCAGTGTGGAACGGCAGCTCCATTGAAGGAAGCTGCACTCTGGAGATAAGACTGTACTCGGCTTTGACAGGAACGATTTGTCTTTGTCCACTGAAGTAAATACTGCACGTTGGGAAATGCTGGGGAGATAGTGGTAAAGGCTGAAGAAAAATAAAGTCATTTGTGCCATGTTCTCCTTATTCCCTCTAAACTCTATTTTTCTCGGGTTGAGGCTGATGGTACTGAGCCGCTTTTTAACCGGGCAGATGCCATCTTACAACTCACTGCAATCATTGTATTCATTGTAGAAATCATACTTTTAGAGTCTTCATCAGACAACTGCCAGTCTTATTGTGTGGATGCCTTAATAGGCATCCACACTATTGAGATCCTGTTTCTCTTTCTTCTTTATTATTATTCCGGGTGTTTCCGTACACTTTTTGCCGTGGATCTACTTCCACAATTTTTGTGCTATTTTCACCGTTCAAACTCTAAACTGTTCTGCTCTTTCTGCTAATGCCGGCTATGACTTTTGGTGTTTATTACTATTATACTTTTTAAAATATTACACTTTTTTCCTTTAATTTGTCCCATTGAAATGAATGGGAAACTTCCACAATTCTGCTAAAACTTTCTTGTCTTTGAAACTTAACTACTGCCTCATACTTTCACCTAGAAACTCCATTCAAACTTTAAAATGTTCTCAAATGATTTGGCTATTCCTGTATGATTCAGCTTTTTCAGATCTTCTACCGTTTTAATCTTATCCCTCTTTGAGTTTTCAGTTGCAAAATTGTGATTTTTCAGAAAATACATGCGTTGCTATGGTTGCTATGCAATTAACTCAGAGGGGACAGTGAAACTGTTTGAATTTTCTCTTCATGTCCAAACAACTTCTTGCTACTCGCTCAATTTCCACTCAAGCCCCACAAATTATACATCAAAACGTAGGTATTTTTGCTGGCTTTCAGAAAATGTCACTATCATTGTTGTGGGACTCATAGATATTTTGCAAATCTCAGAGTAACACAAAGTCAGAAAACTCTCCATATAAACTCAATGGAGAGTTTGTTCAAAATCACCGCTGGATTTCTCTAATGAGAGGCATTTTCAAATTGTCATATCTCCTTAACGAAGCGAAGTTAAGACATGAGGCTTGTTCCCGTATATGTTCAGACACTCCTGACGCTCACAATTCAAGAATTTCTTTCTCACCTATTACCATTCTGAAATGAGTTGGACTTGTTTGAGGGTAGGAAATTTGTCCCTCGCTCAGATTTCATCAGATTTCAATCTCTGGAAATGAACCACTTTTTTCTCTCGTCATATCTTTTTGATGGATTTCCACAGAGCCCTGAAAATTTCCATGACTGTTCACCAAAGCCTGCTGTTTCTTACGGTGAAAGAATGATTTTGATGCTCCATATAGATTTAGAGTTACCAAAGGTTGTTTGAGCGCAAGTCAAGGCAGTTTTTGCTTCGCCTCTACTCAGTTACAGTGTATTACAAGTCATATATCTTTAATAATTTATGTTTTATCTCTGAATTATGAAGACCTGAAGATTCCCCCATCTCTTCTGAATAAAACGATGCCTGAATGACCGTTCTAGCCTCTACGGTTAGGAAATTATGGCCATTTGTTCGAGGGGAATCCTGAATGTCAGAAATACACTGAAGAAAACTCACACCTCTCTCTGTGCCTGCATGTGTAAGGGCTGACTACAGCAGGTGCAGCTAATTTAACTGACCTACATATACCAAGCCCAGACTCTCAACAGCTCCTGTTCCCTTTACTGTCTGTGTATGTGTGTCTGTGTATCAATATTTCTCCTATGTTTAGGTATTACTCCTCAATCATAGTATTTCTGCTAAAGCAAAGTACTTCTACTACATCTTAGTACTTCTGCTAAATCATAGTATTTCTGCCAATTCATAGTATTTTTGCAAAATCATGGTATTTGTGCAAAATCATGGTTTTGGGGCCAAACATTTCTGTTATTTTATAATATATGTGCTGAATATATTATATGTGCCAAATCATAGTATTTATCCCAAATTATAGTATTTATGCCAAATTACAGTATTTCTGCTAAACCAGAGTATTCCTGCCAAATCATAGTATTTGTACTGAAACATGGTACTTCTGCCCAATCATAGTATTTATACTAAATCATAGTACTTGTGCCAAATCATAGTATTTATACCCAATCATAGTATTTCTGCTAAATCATAGCATTTGTGCCAAATCATGGTATTTGTGCAAAAACATAGTATGTCTGCAAAACCATAGTATATCTGTTATGTTATAGTATTACTACTAAGGCATAGTATTTCTGCCAAATCATAGTGTGTGTGCCAAATCGCAGTATTTATACCAAATCACAGTATTTGTGGTAAAACATAGTATTTCTGCCATATTGTGGTATTTGTGCAAGAACATTGAACTGTTATGTTATAGTATTACTACTAAGTCATAGTATTTCTGCATTGTTATAGTATTTGTACTAAAACGTAGTATCTCTGCCAAGTCATAGAATTACTGCAATTTCATAGTTTTTTTTAGGAAATCTGTTATGTTATAGTATTACTACTAAGTCATAGTATTTCTGCCAAATCATAGTATTTGTGCCAAAGCATCGTATTTGTATGGAGTCATAGTATTTCTTCTAAATCATAGTATTTCAATCAAATCTCAGTAGTTGTTGTTAAAACGCAGTATTATTGCCAAATCATAGTATTTGTACCCAATCATAGTATTTCTGCTAAATCATAGCATTTGTGCCAAATCATGGTATTTGTGCAAAAACATAGTATGTCTGCAAAACCATAGTATATCGCTTATGTTATAGTATTACTACTAAGGCATAGTATTTCTGCCAAATCATAGTATTTGTACTAAATCATAGTACTTGTGCCAAATCATAGTATTTGTTGAACATCATAGTATTGGAACCAAAACATAGTATTTGTCCCAAAGCATCGTATTTGTATTGAGTAATAGTATTTCTTCTAAATCATAGTATTTCAATCAAATCTCAGTAGTTGTGTTAAAATGCAGTATTATTGCCAAATCATAGTATTTGTACCCAATCATAGTATTTTTGCCAAATCGTGGTATTTGTGCCCAATTAATAATTCTGTTATGTTATAGTATTACTACTAAGTCGTAGAATATCTGTTATGTTATAGTGTATCTGCGGAATATAGTATGTGTGCCAAATCGTAGTATTTACACCAAATCACAGTATTTTTGCTAAAACATAGTATTTCTGCCATATTGTGGTATTTGTGCAAGAACATTGAACTGTTATGTTATAGTATTACTACTAAGTCATAGTATTTCTGCGTTGTTATAGTATTTGTGCTAAAACGTAGTATCTCTGCCAAGTCATAGAATTAATGCAATTTCATAGTTTTTTTTAGGAAATCTGTTATGTTATAGTATTACTACTAAGTCATAGTATTTCTGCCAAATCATAGTATTTGTACTAAATCATAGTACTTGTGCCAAATCATAGTATTTGTTGCACATCATAGTATTGGAACCAAAACATAGTATTTGTCCCAAAGTATCGTATTTGTATGGAGTAATAGTATTTCTTCTAAATCATAGTATTTCAATTAAATCTCAGTAGTTGTGTTAAAATGCAGTATTATTGCCAAATCATAGTATTTGTACCCAATCATAGTATTTTTGCCAAATCGTGGTATTTGTGCCCAAATAATAATTCTGTTATGTTATAGTATTACTACTAAGTTGTAGAATATCTGTTATGTTATAGTGTATCTGCGGAATATAGTATGTGTGCCAAATCATAGTATTTATACCAAATCACAGTATTTGTGCTAAAACATAGTATTTCTGCCATATTGTGGTATTTGTGCAAGAACATTGAACTGTTATGTTATAGTATTACTACTAAGTCATAGTATTTCTGCGTTGTTATAGTATTTGTGCTAAAACGTAGTATCTCTGCCAAGTCATAGAATTACTGCAATTTAATAGTTTTTTTTAGGAAATCTGTTATGTTATAGTATTACTACTCAGTCATAGTATTTCTGCCAAATCATAGTATTTGTGTGAATTTGTATACTGTAATATCACTGTATTATGTAGTGGCTAAGTAGGGGCTGTTTACTAAGTGCATCAGTGTAAATAGGTCATCTCTTGTGTTGGAGTGCCCTCTTGTGGCGCCTTTTGGGTAGTGCCTTAGTAAACGGGAACCCTGTAAAAAGTGGCATCAGACTGATTTGTAGTGGAGGAATTTGTTACCAGTTTTCTTAATCTTTAATCTGTATGCATGTTGTAATGCATACCCTGTTCTTAATCATAGAAACCACACCATATCACCTCTCCACATCCTCCTACTGTATGCCATACCTCCCTGTACCATCCATCTGACCGCAATAAACTCCACCTTGTGGTAATCTAATCCCTGGATGTCAGCCTCTCCTTCTGACCGAGGATAGTTATAGTATTTGAGCCAAATCATAGTATTTGTGCTAAAACATAGTATTTCTTCCAAATCATAGTATTTGTGCCAAAGTATAGTATTTCTTCCAAATCATAGTATAACTGCATAATAAAGGTTCTTGAGCCACATCAGTGTTTGTGCCAAATCTTAGTATTTCTTCTAAATCCTAGTAATTCTGCTCAATGATAGAATTTCTGCTATGCTTTAGTACTTTTTTCCTAGATTGTAGTACTTCTGCTAAGTCAAAGTATTTTATGTAAATCATAGTATTTCTACCAAGTCCCAATGTTTCTGCTAAATCATAAATAATGTTTTAGTACAAATTGTATGATTTGGTGGAACTTTCTGTGTTCCAGCACAAATGCTATGATTTGGCAGGAAAAAAATATTATTTAGCATAAATACTAAGTTTTAGCAGAAATGCTATGTTTAAACTTTAAAAAATTCTGCTATTTCTGCTGATGTGTGTTATGACTTTTGACCATTGAAATGAATGGAACACATTATCAATGTGGTCACTGATTTTGCATGATGGGCTGAGCTGTGTTTTACCTCAGTGAGATAAGCATCCGTTCTCAGACTGGGAGGCCTGGGTTCAAATCCAGCTTATGGCAACATTTCTTTCACTTAACAGTTAAACTTTTTTTAAACTCTTTTCAACACAAATTTCATTTTTTTCACCCCTTTTCAGCAAAATTTTCAGTTTTTTTAACCCCTTTTCAGCACAAATCCAAACTTTTTCAGCTCTTTTTCAGCAAAAACCTCTTTTCAGCAGAATTCTGCTCAGTCACCTCTTTTCAGCAGAAATTCTGCTGATTGAACTCTTTTCAGCAGAATTTTCACCCCCTTTTTTTTGCCCAAATTCTGCTAGCACAATTGTCAATCTCTCCACCTTTTCTTTGTGAGAAAGTGTTTGGCTCAGTGAGCTAAATAGCTGCCCTTTGACCAGGAGGGCCAGGTTTGAATCCTGCTCAGGGCCTCTTTTTTTTTTTTTTTTTTTTTTTGTTTCAACTTTTTCAGCTTTTTTCAGCAGATATCTTCAGCCGTTAAGGCATCCACACTGCATTTTCGCAGGAAATGCAAATTTTTCTAGTTACATGAGATTCAGGTCTCTGATGGTGGACCGTGACTTGATGTACCGTTTAAGCCTGATTCCTTTAGAGCTTTTCAACCATCTTTTATACAGCCTTTGATGACTTGTCAACGCATTTGAAGAAAACAATGCTATTAAATCAATTATATACGCTGTCCACTGTTATCATGTCATTTAACATGATGTGAACTGAGGGCTGTACACTATATGACAAATATGGAATAGGTTCAGAGCTGTTATTTAAATGAATCACAGCATGATGCTTGCTTAAATATTTCAGTCATCTCTTATTAACTTTGTACATTAACACTGTAATTAAGGTTAATCTTTCACTATAATATTTTGTCTTACATTCGTCTTCTTCTAGATCCACTAAACATACGGTCATGTGAAAAAGATGATTTTCATCAAGTGTGAGCACCTTTATGAAAGCAGAGGTTTACTGGTGCATTAAGATGTGTGTTAATACACTGCCACAGTCTTCCCAGGAGTGGATGTCCCAGCAAATGTTTATACTCTACAGGCCTCAGTTAGCATGTCAAATGTTAGCATTCATGACAGTACAAATAGAGGAACAGGGATTATTTGGAAGAATTGTCAGGAGAAAGCCTCTACTTTAGAAAAACCATAGCAGCACATCTTAGATTTGCATCTACAAGTTGCATCTGAACAAACAACAAAAGGAGATGTTGCGAAATAAGGCAAAGCACCACATGTGGTGAAAGGCAAAAGTTAGGCCTACCCAAAAGCCAAGTCTGCTTTATTGCAATCAGGATCAGCATTTACAGAAATGCAGTGGTCCAGTCAAGGCCCTCAATCCAAGTGAAATGCTGGGGTGGGGCTTTAAGAGAGCTGTGCATAAACAAATCCTCATAAGCCTCTGAAGCAACATCATAAAGAAGAGTGGGCCAAATTCCTCCACCGTGATGTGAGACACTGATAAAGTTGTGCAGAAAGCAATAACTTTAATTTCTTGCTATTAAAAGTGGGTCTACAAGTGAAGCATGGGGTACGCTTAGTTTTGTTCGTGACTTAAATGTGTATGTTGCATGTAGTAAATACACAAAGATAAAGTACATTTGTTTGATTTTACTGTTGATAGTAATTACAGTTACAGAGATACACCCCCAGGTTTAATAGAATGGGTGTTACATGAAATAAAATAGATCCTCACATCACAGAGCTTGTATATAAGAATTTTATTTCAAGCGCAGTAAACTGATATACCCATACTGGCCATTATAATGCAGTGAGCAGTTTAAATGTAGTGACAAAATACTGGAACAAGGAATCTTTGGGGAAAGGCTACAATTTTAAAGTCTGCCTCGTGTTGTGTAATTTTTATTGCTGGAGTTTTTAGTGCATTAAATTGAAAAAAGTCTCAGTCTTTATGACTATAGTTTGCATCAACTTGAGTCCCCAAACCAGTTTTTCAGTAGTAGCAATTCATCTTTTTCTTCATTTTTACTCTCTTTGTGCCAATGTGCCTTTATCCTAATCCCTCAAGTTTTATCACTTACCTGAGTAGAAGACGTTTTCTTTTTTTCCTAGGGAACAAATGAAAATGAGATCCATGTTTTTTTCAGTTTCTAAAATTATCCTATTACTTTTGGCGCTGACTGAACAAGGGACAGGTCTAATTAACTTTTCAAGTGGTTCCCTGGTAAGAGAAAACATTCCTCCAGGGATTGAGTCCCTCCTCAGTTTATGAGTCCACTCAATCCTGTGACATCTGCTACATACACCCACCCTCAGTGGCAGCATTAGAATGAAGCAATGCAATGTGGTTAAGGTGTCCAAGGAAGTTACGGATTTAAATTGCGGCCGCAGCAGATGGAGAAGAAAGATGAGGTGAATCAAAATGTGAAGAAAGAAGTGTTGGAGAATTAATCAGCCAGACCCTTTGCTGACCTGCAAACAGAATGCATAAAAAATATGAGGAAATGAGCAGAATCTGCAGCATGATTGATTTCAGCCTGGTTTCCCGGCCACATTATCAGGTACACCTGTGCAGCTCAGTGCATTTAGAACGTAAACATCGGAAAGACGACCTGTGAAGTTCAAACTGAGCATCACAATGGAGAAAAAGGGGGATTTAAGTGGCTTTGGATGCGCATGGTTGTTGATGGCAACAGAGTTTTTCAAAAAAGGTTTGATTTACTCGGATTTTCCTCTAAGATTTACAGAGAATAGTCTGAGAAAGAGAAAACGAGCAGCAGCGTTCTCGGTGAAAATGTCTTGTTGATGTCAGAAGACAGAAGAGAAAGGCCAGGCTTTTTTGAGCTGAGTGGAAGGCAAGAGGAACTCAAATAACCACTTGTTACAATCAAGGTATGCAAAGCATTACTGAATGCACAACATATCAAACTAGTAAGCAGCTATAGCAGCACCACCAGACCATATCAGCTTTCAACTAAGAACAGGAAACTGAGGGAAGTCATTAAAACTAGACAATAGCAAATTGGAAAAAACGCTGCCTGGTCAGATGAGTCTTGATTTGTGCTTTGTACCAATTTCTTTAATCAGAATTAGAATCAAAATACTTTATTAATCCCCAAGGAAATGATATTTAAACACCACAGCCTACCTGAGTATTGTTGCTCACCATGTCCATCCCTCTTTTTTGCCACACCGTACCCATCTTCTGATGTGCTCCCAGCAGGATAACAGATCAAAAATCATGTTTCACTCTTATAAAAGCACCTCCACAGTCATGAGATCTTAAAACAACAGAGCACCTGGGATGTGGTGAAATGGGAGCTTCATATCATATATATGCGAGCTGGTGTACCTAACAAAGTGGCTGGTTTGTGTTGTATTATATAGCATAGCATACAACTAGTGCATTCCTAAGATTTGAAGGCTGGGCAGTGCCTCTCACTTGTCTCCTCTTCAGGGGTCTGCTATTTTCCCTTACAATGCACCAAATCAGACTCCACAGTTTGGTGTCTGTGCTGGGGGCCTTTCACTTAACAGCTTGAGGCTGTATATCAAAGAGAGGTCTTTGTTTGGGCACATAAAACATTTTTCTTCCCCTTGTAATTACAGGGGACCCCTGAATGTGATCGATTGTGGTGGCTCAATATCTTTACTCCATGTGAAATGAAAAATAAATAAATAAATAAACACGGTCGTAGCTGCATAATGCCCTTCTTTTCCATCGCAACGGTCGTTTTTAATAGTATGTTATTTTATATTCTTTTTTCTTTGTTTAATGTGTTGACACTTAACAACAGCTGGCAAACCATGGAGGAACATTTACTAATAAAAACACTCTCCTCCAGTCTTGCACGTGTCACAAAAATGGCTTGATACATTTTAAATCTTCCACAGCTGGTTAATTGGACCTTTTTTCACTGTGCGGTTCTCGAATTTGCTTCGTTTCAAGGGCACTCCAGCAGTATGACAATACCCAGTGAGTAAGACTGTTGCTGTGCTTGACTCGTGATGTATTCGCTTTTCTGTAACATTAGAGTGGGTGGAAGATTCATTATAATGATAGACTACAGAAAGAAAGCAATGACTAGAGGCACAACACACTAGTTTCATACAGCATGGGAAATCGATGGATGAAACAGTTTAATTTATGTCTCACAGCTCCTGTCCCCTGTGTGCAACATGGTCTCCTATCTTTCTTTGAATTACTCTTTCTTTAAAATACAGAACTGTTATGGTTGGATTACATTATGTCTGAGTTCCATCCATCCTTTTGCTTCCACTTATCCTTTTCAGGGTCACGGGGGGCGCTGGAGCCTATCCCAGCTCTCATAGGGTGAGAGGCGGGGTACACCCTGGACAGGTTGCCAGTCTGTTGCAGGGCTAACACACAGGGACAGACAACCATTTGTGTTCGCATTTACTCCTATGGGCAACTGCACTCCCCACTAACTGCATGTCCTCCGGTGGGAGGAAGCCGGAGTACCTGGAGGGAACCCAAGCAAACACTGGGAGAACATGCAAACTCCACACAGAAAGACCCTGACCTGATGGTGGAATTGAACTCAGGACCTTCTTGTCACGGGTTGCTCTGAGGATCCACTCGCAGGACTCCGGAGTTGTGTTTTAACAGAGACGGTTTATTCACAAAATCTTCACCGAGTGTATTTACAGACAGTGCGAGGACAGTGCTATATACAAGATGTGAGAGGCGGGGTTCCAGGGCTCCAGGGAAAACAAGGGAATCACACACGCGCTCACGCCAACCTCTCTCCGCTAGTGACCAGTCACCTCTTACACACTCCACACGGGGAAACACGGGGACGGGTCCGGGGAATCTAGAACAGAGAGACAAATGTTAACTTTCTGAGACGGAAGAGTGGGAAACTAGGGCTCGACGTGTACTGACTAGGGTCTCACAACAATCCAGCGTTGAACAGCTGATCTCCTCCTTCTGATATACCAGCTGGTCTGATGAGGTCCAGGTGTGCATGATCCGGGAGGGCGTGGACCGAGGGCGTGAACCCGCCATGAGTTCCGCCCCGGCAAAACAGGGAAGGGGGAGAGAGATGCTGATCAGTGCCTTGCCGATCCCGCAGGCCGTGACACTTCTTGCTCCTTGCTGTGCAGCAACAGTGCTAACCACCGTGCCTGAGTTATCGTGCTATATTTGGGAAATATGTACTATATTATGGAAACTTCACTGTTCACAGCAACAGTAAATAAGGTGTCTTAGTAAGGTGCTGGGCTATCACCTGCTCCCCGATCTGTCTGTGTTTTGTTGACTAACACCTCAGTAGAAAACCTTCCATAGGTGTCAATTTAGGCTGAGATTTGGTGACTGTTTGTGAGGGTTGTAGCACATGATTCACATAATTTCATAAACCTCAAATCATTCAGTGATCTCTCGTGCCCTATAGACAGGTATTGTTAGACAAACCACTCTTATCTGTATAGAAGAGCCTCATTGTGAAATAAAGCTGATTATTCAGAACAATTTTGTGCAGATAGGCAGTGACCCTTACTTCTAATTGGATATGTGGACTGAAACCATCCCAGTAAAATACTTCCTGCATAAATAAGCCCCTGGATCCCCTGAGTAGTGGGTTCAGATGTTTATAATTTCTAAATAGTTGGAACTACGTCATATTAGCCAGAAACGTTTGCCAAACTGTGCAGGCATAAACAAAAACACAAGCCTGATTAAACTTGGAAACATGGCCAGAACAGAACTTCAATGACAAGACAAATGTTTACAAAGACACGGCAAATCAATCTCACACAAGGACTTCTTGAATGGGATCAATTTACTGATTGATAATATATTTGAAAGTTTTAGAAAACAGCCTCGCTTTTGATCAAAGAAAGCGTTTCTGTTAGAAAAAAAATGGATTCTTAAAACTCAATGCCTAAAGGTTGTCTAAGACAAAATTATTGCACTCTGTCTAGGACAAGGCCGCAACCTGAAGAGTAATGGATTCGCACCAGCTTTGGCGTTCTTCTGCCAGTGCGGATTGAATTATTATGTTCCATAAAAGTTTAATGGAATTTCAGCAGCCCTAATATATAAAAGAGGGTTGCAAGACTGAGCCACTGTGCTTTGGTCCCCCTTTTATAGCTTTCTGCTCTCTGTATCATCTGAAACTGGTCCAGTAGCTGCTAAACAAACAGCTGAGTGGACACGTTTCATGGTTTGGGTTTTGATTGACTCGCCGACGCACATGAGATCATGTTGCAAATCACATTTAGGCAAACGCAAGCACACATTTTAATGCTTAAGCATCTATCTCTGTCATGAGCACCCTTAGCGAAGCCTTCTGCCCTCCTTTACCCATTAGAGTGCTGAGCTGTATAATTTTGAAGTGTGTTTAATGCAGGTCCATATCCTGGGGTTGAAAATTCCACTTACAAAACTATTAGCCAAAATTGCATTTTATGTTATGGCCATCACTTTTTTTCCTTGTGCCACAGTTTATGAAAGCAACCAGTGGAAGACCCTTATTATCAGGTACCCTATAGTTATGTTGAAGGTAGGCTGCTAAAAGCTGAGGATGTGCAGTATAATGAATAGCCTTTAGAGTTTTCTTTCAGATAGTTCAGGTTGTTTTATGCATTCGATTTTTTACTGTAAACACATTTTCTCTTTGAACAAAAATGAAGCTTTTTAACCTGTATGGTTTATATTTCTTTGCAATGTATCAATACTGGGAACGTGTCTATAAAAAAATTAGCAGAGCAGCAGAAGGTCCTTAAGGTCCTCACCAGGATCAATATCTGTTTCAGGAGCACCAGAGCCCTGCAAAACAAGCTTCAGCAGGGCACTGGTGTGAATGTCTCTGACCGGTCAATCAAAAACTGACTTCACGAGGTTGGCCTGAGCGCCTGACATCACCTTGTGGGCCCTATACGCTGCCCAGTATCCCGGAGTCTATTTGGGCTTGCAGCAGAGGTTACCAGAATTTGCAGGTCCATCACTGGTACCCTATTCTTTTCACAGATGAGAGCAGGTTCGTCCTGAGCACATGTGACAGACGTGAATGGGTCCGAAGAAGCTGTGGAGAACATTGTGATCTTCTCCATGATACGTAACTTCAATAAGGAAGATCTGTAGTCACACATCTGTCTGTTTCCCAGGTGTTGGCGGCTAATCTAAGCTTTACATCCCTTCCACTTTCCCACGTTTCGAGCTGATTGTGACATCACTGGTCTAGTCCAATCAGCTTTCTGGTGGCCTCCTTCGGGCCAATCAGCCTTCATGCCGTGTACTTTAAATCTCACTGTGCATCTGTAATTCTTCCTTGCAGATGCCTTGATGAAACCAATCTTCTCCACATCACCCCCTCTCCCGTCACTCAGGCTCAATTCAAGTCTCCATCTTTATCTCCACCAGCATCTAGACTCTGTTGGTGGGAATGTCACAACTCCCATTCTGCTGTGACGGGCTCTGGGACTTTAACCGCAAACTGAATTCTGTAAACCATGTTCAATTCCTTCTAACAATCTCTTCTTATTGAACTGCCTGTAGCATTGTTCAGTGTGACCAGTTTGGTGGTGGATCAGTGATGGTCTGGCGAGGCACCTTGACCTCTATTAGGTACCAGAATGAAATCCTTAAACGTATTATCAGGCCCTGCGTTGGTGCAGTGGGTCCTTAGTTCTTCCTGGCCTCATGCGGCAGTTCCTTAAGGATGAAGGAATTGATACCCTTGACCGGCCTCCACGCTCACCTGAACTAAATCCAATATAACAACTTTGGACATTATGCTTCAGTCCATCCGACGCTGCCAGGTGGTACCTCAAACAGTGCAGGAGCTCAGTGATGCCCTGGTCCAGATTTTGGAGGAGACCACCCCTCTCCCAGGGCACCATCCGTTGTCTCATTAGGACTCATTGTCCGGCACATGGGGGCCACACAAACTACTGAGTACCATTTTGAGTTGCGAGCTTGGTGCATCTATTTTTTCTACTTTTTTTTTTTGGGATGTCTTTGCATTTAGCCCTGTGTAGGTTGAGAATAATCATTTTACATCAAAGTCAGTGGTATCCTTTTGTTGCTAACACAGTACTCGTGGCTCCAGATGATACATATCAGTATTGATATCCAGAATGATTTTTTTTTGTCTAGTGAGATCTGATGTGTTTGCATAATCGTCCTTTATTTCTTTTTTGAGCAGTGTATTATTTCTGCTGTTCCAGCAATTATCAAAGTAAATGTTAGTAAAGTACTAACTATCCTGAGTCTGTGTTATATAATCATAACCAATTACACAGAGATTTGACTCTGCAAGGATGCTTTGCATATGAATGAATGCATCTTTTATGGACAGCAGCGTTGCAGCATATTGTTCAGGCATCTCTGAATTCCTCTGAGGCCATCTCTATATCCAGTAGTTTTTTTTCCCCTCTCCCCACACTCTTCCTTTTCTGTCTGGGGGCTTCATTTATATTCACAGACTCTACCAAAAGAAACCAGATGCCCACATTCTAGTAACTTCAAGACAAAAAAAAAAAGAAAAAAAAAAAAGAAAGAAAGACGTAAAATGCTTGAGAAGATTTTGAACTTTTTTGGAGAGTGTGTCCTCAGCAAAGATGGACAGCATTAATTATATTTAAACTATAGTGGTGAACGATTTGGCATATATAGATGTTTATTGTGCTTTTTTTGAAGGTACACTAACAGGAAAGTCAAGATTTTAAAGCTCACCTATAATCATGTCGCCTTTATGCCACCTGACATGCCAACAATAGTTTTGATTACACTGTATTTCTTTCCTTTGAAATAACCCATTGCAAAAGAGTCTAACAAAGCAGAGTCCAGCAAGCAGTCTTGCTGGTTCTGGTTGAGCATGAGCACTCTTTAGAAACAGGCCACATTTCATTCAGGATGGAAGTTTTTTTCCAAGATCAGCTTGGCTCCACCAACTCCTGACAGATGACATACTCAGGCTGAGGGGTGCCCTTCATCCCTGCTCCAGATGAAGCCATAAGGAGCCTCTACTGTGTTACTTACAGTTTTCTTTGGCCCTACTGGTGTTCAGTTGTGATTTACTCCGCACAAGAAAGTGATCAAATTTCCTCACAACAACAGTTGCGGCTTTAAATAATCAAACTGTCACAAATCGTCACACATTTGTGAAATTTTATTCAAATCACAGGTAATATTCTCCTTTTTAATTCTGTTTGAAAGTTATATGAAACATCAATCTGGCTTTTCTGCCACAGCTGCTCAGTTATGAAAACATAAGGTCTGTTATGAATGCTTTTTAAAAAAAAAAAAAAAAAAAAAAAAAAAAAAAGGAAGACGACGACATCATAAAGTCTTACAGCAAATGCTTAATGTTGTGTTTTTCACAGTGTTCACTTTATTTGAATTACAGAGAAAAGTCTTTCCAGAACAGACAGAATCTCACAATATTGAGTCATTGGCGACAGTAAAGCAGGCAGCGACACATGCACATATTCTTTACTGCTGAAAATAACTTGCAGTTGCCCCAGGAGTGCATTTATCTTTAACCTCATTTCCATGATTAATGTAAGGACTGGTGGGTTAGCTACAGAAGTGTTTCACACAGACGCACAAACTAACATTTAGATGTTGCTGTAGTCAAACTCTCAGCACCAAATGACTTGACGTCTGCATCATTTCTTTGGAGGTTTTAAAAAGCTGTGCAATGCAAATTTCCCCTGGCATTTGGAGAAACGGTGTAGCAGTAATTCTTTTATAAAGTATTAGAAAGGATAGAAACTACAGTCTGATACCGTCTAGTCTCCCGGGTGGCTTTTTAATGCCTGGTGGTTTACTTTTGCAGAATCAGCAGCGTTTCCACTTGAATGAAGTACTTAACATTACTGATGCACACATGCTTAAATACACTAAACCATATTCGAGTCCTCTCAAGTCTTATCGAGCATGCATCAAACCAATTAAACCATAAAATATAACTGGTCCTTTGCTTAAAGCTTTAACTTACCAAATTATACAGCACCGAGCCTGAAACATGTGAACACATTTAAAAAAAATAAATAAGAAAATAAAACTGCCAATCTTTACAGTAACTACTCGGAAGAGTAAGCTTAGTTTTCATGTCTGGGTTTGATTTACTCTACAACATCACGGTCTACAAGGACAGTATGTCACAGCTAGCCTCTGAAAACAATGATAAAGCAGATGTTCAAGAGCTTCTGTATCTACAGTTGCAGTTTTGTAAAGCCAGCTTGCAGAATGGTTTATCTTCTTGGCCCCTGGCCTGTGTGACCAACTGTTTTAGTCAAATAAATAAAATCAAGTCGATAAAAATTGAAGATTTCTGTAGTTTCACTCAGAAACCAGAATGTGCGACTCTACAACATGGCAATGGCTACACCAGAGTCATAATGTCCCTTCATTTGTGTTATTCTGGCAGCCAGCATGAGCAGCAGGCCTGTTGCCACCTCCAGGCTGTAGGAGAGCCAGGCTGTGGCTAATGACCAGCCAAACGACACGTTCACATAGACGAGATTCTCTGGGGGCACAGTTCGCTGGAACTCCTCCATGGCCTGATTGGAGTATTTGATGTAGACGCTAACCCCAGACAAGGTGAAAAGACCTGATGAAGCACAGACAGACAGCTCATCAACTCAAAGGCCTTATTAGACTTTAACACATTCCCTTTTTAGCTGCAACAGAGAAACAGATCTATCAGTGGGAAAGAAAATTACAAAGCGCTTGAGCACTATGATCACCTTTATGCATCACACTTAATCGGCTTTTACAGTTAGGTCATTACAGTAATGACACATTGATGAGCAAATAATACTTCCCCCAACGCATGCTTTGCTCAGTAGACTGTTTAAGATAATATAGACATAAACGCGCTCACGTGTACCAATTTAAAGCGCCGGCCAATTCAAATCAGTCTCAGGAAACGTGCCCACAAAGGCGGCTCCAAATTTAGTCTGGCCTTAAGTGTGCTTCTAATATTTTTTGATTTCTTGTGTTCCCAAACGGACAGATGAAATGTCCCACATAACAATTGCCACAGAGGCGAGCCGACAAGAATAACATCATTAAACGTCAACCTCAAAACATTGAGCCATTAAATAAGCAATTCAGGTCGACCTTTAGTCAGACTCATAGGGAGGAAAAACCAGTCTGAGCAGTCGTCAATTGCAATTAAATCTAGTTAATTACCGATGATTTAAATGCAGAAGAAAAAACCCCAAAACAAATAAAGAGTCACAGCTGTGGTCTTCCTTTGCATGTACTGTGGTTAATTTGCACATCAGCAAAAAGAAAGTGTGTGCATTTCCCAAGTACAGTACATTATCTGTGCAACACTTTATGTGAGACTCATGCTGTTACACCGCTGATGCCACGCTAGGAATTTAGTAAACATCTGTTGAGCTTACTTGACAAAGCAATACTAATTAAAATACCACCATGTGAATGAAGTGAATGTATTTTTTTTTTTTTTTTTTTTTTTTTTTTTTAAACCTTGAGCTGAACAGCTAAAGAAGGACATTATTACATATTTCCCGAGATAGAAATGTCAGCTTTGCTATAGCTCATATTTATAGCAGGTTGCCCCCCGCCGAAAAATCCAAAGAGATTCATCAGTGCTGCAGTATGTGGTGCGAGTGGGATTACGAAGACCTTCACCAAAATATCAAACTTAAAATACGTAGTTACTGCGAATGCACCGCATAAGGGGAGAAAGCACAATAACACAGACATCCATTATGCCCGCTTTCTTTTCTTTTATATGATCAGTGGTTTTGAAAGTGGCAGAGCTTAGTGCTTGCGGGTCTCCTGGAGTACACACGTGGACAGGACATTCGATAGAAAGCATTAAATTATCTCTGTTTCTATGTGACACTGGAGGTTGAGCATGTCAGCAGAGATGGCACACTGTATAATAAGTCCTATGTCTGTCACAGATTTGCGCATTTACCCTCAATTTCAACCAAATAGAGATTCAATCTCATTCCACTTGAGTTCAGACCTAATCAAATGGATTCTTTGATGGATATTTATGGCAGCTGCTCAACAGCTGAACCCTTCACTAGAGGGGGAAAAAAAACCCAAAAAAACAAAAAAAAAAAAACCCAAAAAACCCCATTTGTGTTACAGTATTGATGACAAAAGCAGGCCCTTCCACTGCCATTTAAAGGAGGAGGGGAAAAAAAAAAAAAAAAAAAAAGCAGAGCACGTGTGATTTGTGCGTGATTATGACACATTTGCACTTACATTTTTAGGAGAGCGTTTCTGATTTGACTCTTAATAAGAGCAACTTTCTGCGTAATAGAATTTATCGCAACCAATTCCTGCAAAAAAGGACAGATGGAAAATGACATCAGAAAGTGCCCACTGGTAATTCCAGGAGGAAGTCTGACTGCATCTTTCAATCAATGACAAGCTCTTCAGTAAATTTGAGCCACTTCATTGTGATCAACAATCAGCCTCCATGCTGCAATCAATTACGTCAGTCTCCATGCTGAGAATGTTTGGTGGTATGGTTTCTAAAATTATGTTCATGCTCACCAGGAACCAGCTTGCAATTCTGATTAATTTAATGCAAATGTGACAGGGAAACACTGAAGCTGTTTTCACACATCACCCCCCCCCCCCACCTTTACAAACTGTGTTAGGAGAATCAAGTCGGTACGCCGCCCAAAGTTATAATTAATGCTCTTGCAACTGGGAGTTGTAGAGATGTGCTGTCTGGATAGAGCGGACAAGAAACAGGACTCACTAGCTATCAATCCACCAAACAATTACTCGTACTATTCTCGGGTGGGTTCAATTCGACATGCCAGACTTCACTGTCAGGGATGTCGAGTTAAAGAGCATTTAGCACCCGATTAAGTTGGGTTGGACATACTAGTTTTATTCCCACCAAACACTTCAACATGGTAGAGCTCAGTGAATATGTTCTTTTAGCACGTGGCGCCTCAAATGATGCCGTCATACCACCTCTCACTGTGCCATTATGTCTGCATCTGAATGGAGATAGTCACGCTGTTTATCGTTTATTCACAAAATCTAAGGAACAGACCGAAAGGAGAGAGAAGTGCTGCTCACAGCAGTCCAAAAGTGCTCTGTGCCTCGGATCCTTATTTTCACCATTAAATCCCCATCTTCACCACTCTAATAACAGTCTGTGTGAAAAGATCATTACCTAACTCAACTCAATTAAGCTGAATGGGATTTTTAATGTCCGCACAGAGATATTTAATACGTTGCTGCCGATTCGTCTTCTTCAAGATAAAATATTTACATAACTATAATCACCGTTTTCTCATTGGCCATCGGCCAGCTCAAGCACACAGTTTATGTCTATAAAGGCTGAAATTAGATACTACTGGAGCCTCTACTCACAACCAAATCCGATGTGAGAGAGAACAGCTGAAAACGTGCTTCTCAGGGTCTCTTAGATGCACGCGCAACGTACCTGTAAGACCACGATGTGTCGCCCACGTGCGTTTTCACGTTTGCTGTGCGTCTTGCACACCGACATAAACAAGCAAGAGCACACGGTGTGAATCCGGGCTCAGAAAAAGAAAACAAAGGGAATTCTGTGGGGACTTACTGCAGAGGAGAAAGTAGGATGCTGACGCAGCCAGCAACTTTGGACTGGAGGCCAATGAGCTGACAAGTCCAAAGATCCAGCCAAACACCAGGAGGACGAGGCTGAGAGGCAACAAAATGACCACTACTTTGTGCAAGCCTGCAAACACACACATTTGAAAAAAAATATAAATATATATATATTTTTTTTTAAATCAGCGATTTTCCAATTGACTTCCATCATCCAGGGTCCTGCTGATTTTTTGTTCCCATTGTCAGTACTGAAATCAACTAGCAGAGACACCATTGAGTTCTTCTCCCACAGTGGACAGTTTATTACTGCATTTTATTTGTCAACGTTGCAAGCAGGAAGTGTTCCTGAAAACCCTAACAAAACTGATTTTATCTAGTAAGCGCAGTTACAAAAGCACACTTGGAGGGAAAAAACCCCCAATCTCGTCATGTTAATTTGCAGGATGTGATTAATTGCATAGCATATCTTGCAAATGCAGATGTTTTGGGCTTCCAATCAGACCTCTAATCCTTACTGCCAAGAACATACTCCCGTGTGGCTACCATTACCATTTTAAAATGCATCACTTGATCAAGGAACCCACTCACCGACAAGGTGCCTTTCTGCCTCTGTCAGGTTGGACATATTTGCTGTGAAAGAGGGGGTGACTGAACTCCAGTTTGCTCCTGAAAATGTCAAATGAAAAGGTTACACATGACAGGACCAGTGGCAGAGCCCTGGGGACTTTGCAAAATTGCTCTTAGATGTGAAAAAATGTGGTATTAAGTGTGGGAATAGTAGACAATATTAGAAAATAAATAATAGTTTCCCTTTTTGCTAGGGAATCTCCAGGTGAGCACTGCCTGATTAGTTTCATGTTGGATCATTACTTGGCATTTATTGCATGAACTGTGGGTGCCGCCCGAAACAAATAGAACACATTTGGGACCTCAAGCTGGAAGCACATTATATTGCAGCTGTGCCAAAACCATCCTTCACAAGCTCTCCTTGGTCTCCTGTGTGTTCTCCTGCAGGTGGCTGCAGAAACTGGTATGTGTGGGGTAAAAGTTGCTACTGTTAAAAGCCATTTTCCTACCCAAACTGTATTCCACAATTAGAACATTTCAGGCTTCATTTCACTGCATGAGAATTGAATTTCTGTGGATTCAAGGTAATGTTGCAAGAATTTGAGTAGTCCGTCATTTAGAATATCCCCATGCTTCTCATTTCCAATATAAAGGCACTGGGATATCAGCTTCTCCGTGCATCAAGTTCACCTAAGATTAGACCAATGAGGATTAAATGAGGGACTGCTGTTGATCCATCAGAAACTAAAGACAATGTTAAACCTCTGCAGCACTGCATGTAACCAACTAGAGTGAAATCAAGGGATTTATTAGTGTGCCAATTTGAAATCTGCACAAATCAGAATGAACTTTTATAATTTTTTGAGGAGGCTTCTCAAAATTACCTCTGTGAGACGCAGGTCAAAAGTTATGCGAATATGATGGCTGATTTTTAACAAGTCGCACAGCTGTAAAGACCCCAATAACAGCTCATTAAAGATGAAGTTAAACTGACATACCTTCAATAATTCTCCACAGTCCAGAATGGGAACTCAGGTCATCTGAACCTGTGTAGTTGGGTTTGTTCACATCAATTATGTACCAATAATCAGTCCCAATCGCTACGGCGAGGAAGCAAAAACTGAGCAAACCTGTAAGTCCAGCCGATAGAACCACCGGTCCGTACTTCATCGTGCAGCCCATATAAAGCACAGTTTCTCGTCAACGGGAAGATTTTTCCTTTCTTTATTGTTGTAAAATGGGATCTTCAACGACACGCCAATATTTCAGATGCGTAAAAGCGCTCCAGCTAAATCCTTCTCCGCAAAGTGCCAGCTCCCCATCCACAAATATAGTTCTAGAGCAAAATAAACAAATTAATAAAAGAAATCCGGCTCGGCAATGTCAAACAAAAAATGCAAAGCGAGACAAATTAGACGAAAAAATATTTTTTGTCAGTGCCATCGCATAACACATCGCATAACAGGTAGGGATCCCGGGCGTGTGCATGGTGGCTGTAAGTGCTCCACGATCAATTTAAATTGTCAAATGCGGGAATATAACAACGCACTTCCGGTGACGATCTCCAAAATAAAACTACATCCGTGGAACGTCGATCGGTAACATTTTGCAATTATATTTTGATTAATATAGATACATGTAATATAATAAAGACAGGACAAAAATATTAATAGAAATCAACGATTTAATAAACAAATAAAGGCTGTTTGAATAGCTGGAGCAACAATAGATGTGTCGAAAAAAAACCACGTGACACACACGTGAGTTTAAGTAGGAAAAAAGGTCTAGAAGGTAGGTGATTAAGCTTTTTTTCAGTGAGACAAAGAAAATGAATTAATGTAACGTCTTCACAACTTAATGACATGATACAAATTAAGCACAGCTGTAAAACAAAATTATGTAAACATGCTATTCACCACTTCAAAGTTTGAATTCACTGCAGCTAGAGGGTTTGGACAAGCATTTCACCCCATTCGTCCTTGTAAAACTGCTCTGGAGCTGTCAGCTTGCACTGGGGATGGTGAATAAAAGGCAATTTTCAAGTCCTGCCACTGTTCTTAATTGGAGTGAGGTTTGGACTCCGACTTGGCCACTGCAGGATGTTTTGAGGCAATCCCCGTGTAGCTTTATTGCTTTATGTTGGGCTATCTCACCGGGAAATTCTCTTGTTGTCTGCTGGATTTCCCCCGTTTTCCACCAGAAAACAAAAGAAAATCAGACTTCTTTGCTCTTGCTTTTCGTGCTCATTGCACACCCACGGCTGCAATCTCATGTCATCCAAATAGTGGTGTAACATATACACTTTCTAATGACCCGGTCGAGTGTAATTGCACACTTCAGGGTAATAGTGTTTCATGGTTAATAAGTGATCCAAGAAAACTGCTTCTTTAAAAAAAAAAAAAAAAATCTACTCTCTAATTAAGAAGACTGAAATGTGAAGTCTGTTCTTATGGCTTAAGGGAGGCTGTGGACGGCATTTTTTTTAAAAGGCACTTTTCTAACAAGGACTTTCATCCTATTAATTCTAAGATTATTAGTCACATTGAATACTCCCTTGTCTTTAGTTAGAACAGCTAAGGAAAGGTAGAAGTACTCATATGGCATGTTTTTCTCAATTTTGGAAATTGGTTTAAAATCTTTAGTTTTTGCATTTACACCCAGGCAGTTAAGGGAAAGATAGATTTGTGTGGGCTGGGAAATAAATCTTAATCAGTGCAGTTTTCAAAGACATCGAACCTTGTCCGGCCTCTTTGTAGTTTAACCCTTTACAGCCGATCGGAGCGGGCACGCTCTGTTTTGCGTAACTATTTTTAAATCCCGGTAGCTCTGCAACCAAGTAAGCTAGCGCAATAATTTTTTTTTGCATATGAAACTGGAGGAGTTGTACTTACATCTTATGCCATCAGCTTGTCCTAGGTCACAGTTTCCTTCCACATATAGCTTTGCAAAAACTGCATAAAAATCACTTGCAGCAACAAAAACATGATATTCCAGAAACACGCTTCGCCGATCCATCAGCTGTTTGTAACACTTCCTACGTCCATCAGCGCGAACTATCACATGACCGCATGACCTGCCCGAAACCGGAAGTGACGTCATTTTGCGGAAATGTAGTTTTTTTACGATCGGGGCCTTATGAGCTTGTGTTTTACTTGTTATGTGTTTTAAAAAGTTATGTTTGACTTTATGACTTTCTGTGTCGTTTCTGGGATGCTTAAGACTCATATTGCACTGCTGGAAATAGTTTATTTTGATGCATATGCTGTTATTTTGCAAATTTGCACTATAATATTTATTTTCGTTTTTCCTGCAGTATATAAAAATTGGTGTATTTCAAAAATAAAACTATGAAGACACTCAAAATAAATTTCCTGTGGTGGGAAACTAGTTTGTGTAACTTTTTTGTATTTACAGTTTTGAGGGATAAGCCTCTTAAATTTCTCTAACTAGAAATATATATTAAAAAAACAAAAACGATTTTCAATTTTTTTGTAGTTTATTGCACTTTTTTGCAATTTATGTAATTACTATGCACCTAATGCAGACATATTATTAAAGTTTGGGCTATAATGGTTGTATTGATGTATAGCAACTTGAAATGCTCCCAAAAATGGCTCCACAGCATGTAAAAATATAATATAAGCTCTGGCGAACTTGGTTCTATGGTAGGTCTTAAAGGGTTAACTGGTTTTCAGCTGTGTCTCCTTGAATGCACCAACTCCAACACGTAGGGGAGTCAGAAGGGTACATCTCAATAAAAAAACACTATGCAGTGAAACAGAATTAATTTTAGTTATGCGTTTAGCCCAGAGCACACAGACAAATTTCTGCGTGAGCCACAAATAAAAATCAATGTCAGCGTCTTTATTAAAAAACTAATACATCAATTGTGTTTAAGGCAGCTGAGCTCTCTGCGACACGCCAAATCTATCTTTAATAGATTTTTCACTCATCACGATTATTATTGAGTGGGTGGACTTTAATTAGAGAAATATTGTCATTTCTGTTATAGGATGGGTTTTTGTTGGAGAACACTCCTAATGAGCTAATTTGTCTTAAATATAAATATATTTTTTAAAAGTGAAATTCCATTTAATTGACATTCCAACTAGTTTGTGTTTAACCTGATTTATTGACTTTTGTTCCCTTCTTCTTTTAACTATTGTTTTTATTTGCTGCACCACTTTTTTGCACAATGTCTGAGTCTTTACTGGGTGGAATAAAAAAAAAAAAGGTTGTCCATACTTGTAGCCTAGCCTTACTCCAGAACTGATCAATAAGTCAACTTTGATCCCTGGCATCTCTTAAAACTTCCAAGTCCAGGCACGCTGCACGCACTGTTCAAGCAGGGCTGCTCTGCACATGCTTTGTACTGGGTTGAAGATATTTTGCTAAAGTACTTTACAAATGCATTTCCAAACAAACAGAACACAGAGACCTCATGTGCACCTGTAAACCTAAGATAACTTTTTTAGTTCTTTTCCTGAGAATAATGCAAATGCCATCCTGGGTGAAAAGCGGGAATGAAATGTCATGATGTGTCAGAGTTCCTGAGACTCAGTAATTATGCAATCATTTGAAGGAGTCTTGAGCAGCGGTTGACACAGTCAACACAGGTTGGCCTCTTATTCTGGAGACTTGTCAGTTATTTGCTCAAAACCTCTGCAAGCACTTATTTCGAGAAGCTATTAAGAGTTTTAATTTGAAAAAAAAAATAAACTTTTGTTTTAAAATGAACAAACATCCACCGACAGAATATTCTAGGTGAAACTCTTCATGCTTCATTTAACCCTTGTGTGGTGTTCGTATTTTTGTTACACAGCCAGTGTTCATGGGTCTGGTGGACCCGCTAGAGTTTTGGCTTTCCAAATTAACACTATCAAACAATTTTATGTTAAATTACTCAACAGATGTTTACTTCATCCCAATTACAAGACATATGAACAGCAAACATGGTTAATTTTTTCCCTTTACCTTTGTTAGATCACATTTATGAATTAATGTGCTTCTCGTTTTTCTTTTATATAAAATGTTATAAATAAATCAGTTATAATCAAGTGGAGTGAGTGGAAAGACACAACACATTTACACGTGAAAAAATAATTAATTGTTTAATTTTTCTTTTGAAAAAAACTGAACACGGGTCTCACAGACCCGAACACCATACAAGGGTTAAGTAGTACAACACCACTACTAAATGACTGAAGTATTTTCATCCAGAAGAACAAAAATTGCTCTGTGTTGAGTGCAGAGTAAGAGCAAATCATGTTTTCACTTTTATAACAACCATTTCAAATATTCTTTATGCTCTTTTCCTGATGTACTCCATTCCATTTCACAACTGTGGACAACTGTGTTTCATTTTCAACTTGCAGAAATTGTTCCTAGCTTTTATTTTGGTATGCATGCCTTGCTATATAAGCTTTGATACAACCCAACAGAAAATCACAGATGCCCAGTCGAATGATTTTGGGCTGCTGTCGTGCATATTTTAAGCCTGCTATTGCTAATCTGTCTTTACAGATTCATAAAAACAGCGTTTGTGAAATTGACTAAACCACATGTAATCGACTGTAAAGACTTCGAGGGCAGTGTAATGTAGCAACAGAGCTTCAAAAGGTAAGCAGAAAAATTAATTTAATTAAAAATTCAAATTAATAAGAGAAGCACCTCTTTCTCCTGTCCAGTTTCTTCTCTCTTCACAAATAAACCAATATGCCCTCTGCCTCTTTCTCTTTCTCTGCCTTAGATCTTGTCTGTCTCTCTTGTTGTTCTGAGAACTGACCCTGCCAGGTCTTTTGTGCTTACCACTCTCAATTTAAGGTTGTTGTCACTCTTATCCTTCTCAGTTCTTCAAGTTGTTTTCAGTTTCTGGTATCCTAATAATCCAATAATCTGACGCTCAGCTTTTTCTGTTTCAGGCTAAATAGCATTGATTCTGGTTTTAATGACATTTTTATTTATTTAAATGAATATCCAATAGTTTATGTGTTTGTTTCTTGTCTTTGCCTTAAATTTGCTCGGTCTAGTTTTTGTAGGGTCTGTGTTAAAACTGTCTTTTATTTAGCTTGCCTCTGTCAGCCTTTCAGCTTAAGGTCACAGGGCTCCTTTCCACCTTTTCCTCTTTGAAGCTTTTCCATTGATTGGAGTTGGGCTTACTGGCTCTAAGATGCTTATAGAATGTCTTTGTTTTATGGCTTTATAGCAAAAGTGAAATCGGTCCATTCATAATGACGGATAAACTGTGTTTTGCTTCATGGTGGATTATTATGACAAGCAACTGTTATCTCGTAACTTTGCACTGCAAGCAACAATGTTATAGAAAGTGAAACTGGTCCATTAAGAATACATTTGTACACTGTACACATTCGTACAGCCCGATCCGATGGGGAGGTGTGGGAAGCCAGATCGGGCGCCCCCCTTTCGGCTCTCCTCTCTGCTCTCTCCTATCTTATCTTACTTACTTGTCTTACTTCTCTCTATCACCTTTTCTGTCCCTTTGAAGAAATGAGGCTCCATAAATGTTAAAGAGGTAAGTATTTCTCAGTTGCAGTGAATAGATAGAATAAACTGTAGAAAACTAAACAGCAGAAAGAAGAAGAGAAATAACAATTTTAACATAAACCAGTGACACACTCCAGGGCCTGATCAACCCTGGGAGGGCCTCCTTGGATGAGGGTGTCCAGTGACAAATGGCCGAAACACACAATGAATCCAAGGTCCACTACTGACGATGTGTCCCAAATTTCAGTATAATAATTTTTATCAGATCTCTAATCCCTAAACCTAGCCAAGGAAAAATGGCAGATTAGTTTTGGTAAAAGAACAAAAGTTGAGGCACACAACGATAACGATATGTGCCGCTGGTAATGTTTCTGGGCTGCTTTTCCTCATAACAGCCATCCCTCAAGATTTTCTCCATTTAAAGCCATGCATTGTCAGGGATTGTAACATCTAGTCCTTTTACTGAATCTGTGTGTCTGAATTTGTAACCCTCACATTTAAACCCTCAACACCGGTCATCTCTGACCTCTTCCCCTCCAAGATGACATCCAATTCAAAGAAACAAAAAGACATTCAGCTGCACAGCGTGTCTGCCCTAAAGCCACTGTGTGTATTTGCGTGTTGTGTGTGTTCTACTGGAAAGCTGCTGCCAATCCAAGGAATTAGCTGAACTTTCTTTAAACTTCATTTGCATAAAGGCTTAGAGAGTCTCGACCATCTGCTTAAAACGACCACTTTGTTTTCTTGTCTAAGGTGTATACTTTTGAGATACTCTAGCAGATCTAATTAAAAAAAGAAGCAAGCCAAGCGCGTGGTAATCTAGCACAAATAAGTTTACCGTAGTGTTGCCGTTTCTTTCCTCCAGAACACCGACACGCATCTAGAACAAACACAATTGTTGTGAAAGCCTTTCTTTTAGTTTCAGTGTTACTTAAAATTTTCCTTGCAAATGCTTTCAGAGATCTTTGGCACTTTCACTGAAATGTCAGACACAGTGCACAGTTAATATGCTTTGTAGAGATGCAGCTGTATGTGTGTTTGCCTTTGTGTGTTTCTCGGTGCCGTTTCTGTCTGTGCAATTTTCTTCCTCGAGTCAGACCAGGAGAGAACTGAAATTCTCAGGAAAAAATTATTTTGCTGTGGACCATAAATATTTGAAATCGCTAAGAGATGACAGAAGGATGGCAACTAGTAACCTGAAAATGTGGCTGTGGCGAAAACACGCCTTTTTCTTGAGAATGATCTGTAAATGCCAGCTGAGCCCACTCTAAAACCCGTGTTTCTTAAAATGATTAATGAAGGTCATGTCAGAGTGCTGTTTTACTACCAGGTGTTTGTGCTTGTTGCAGCAGGATATGGTATTTTCACTGATTATTGCTGCATAGAAAGGACTAAGTGAGGTACACAGTGCCATCCAGTGTGGTGAATGGGAAAATCCTCTTCTTATTAGAAAAATGACTTATTACGGCAGGATCAAGGAGATATTGCACGTAAATTAAGTATAGCAATTAGCAAACTTAATACAACTGTATTTAAACTGTAACACTTTTCATTTGAAAGTAATATTTGCTGAAATATTATTTAGCCCTAACAATCAGACACAGGCAGCTGGCATCACTGCAACATCTGGGCTTCCAGATGTAACAAATATTGACAGTGCCAGCGGCACTGGTTATCCCTCTACTTCATGCTACTGGAAGCAGATCTGAAATCATCACTGATGGTAAATGTTAAACTGAAGTCATTTCACGTTTTAATCACAGCTCACCACACTTCTTTGTTGGAGTTCCCCGCACAATGAATTAGTAGTCATAAAAGTCAGATGGCATAATGTTGGCTTCTGATACATTACAATGATGTGGCAGATTTTTACCATTAGGATTAGGACTCAGGAGCTCTACGCCAACCGATGATCAGCTCACAAAAATTTCACACACGTCCTCTAAGCCTGACCCACAGCCGTAAATCTCAAAGACAACAGTGATATTATAAGTTTTTATTGTCAACATTTGTCAAAAATCATCATCATAAAGCAAAGATCGTAAAACGATGTCTATATATACATATATTAGATACATTCTAAAATATGGCCAGAGGTTCTCTATAGAGCTGTTACAGGATGTATAGGTAACCAAACTTTTTTATAACTAAAACTAATCCAGATTGCACACAACACAAAACCACTCGTTTAGACATTCTGCTGAAACTATGGTAGATTTTATTACCTTCTGGGAAATATCCAACAAAAATCTACAGAATTAATTGTTTACATTTTTTGGTTGTCCTCTTTAGTGCACAACAACATCTGTTCTAATTAACTCTGGGCAGCTTGTACCCTTAGCGATTTGTTGTAATCATTTTAGTGAGTCCTGTGAGAGATTTTAGTCATAATATGAAGAGTTTCCCAAAAAAAGAAAAGGATTTTGCAGCTAAGGGTCAACTTCAAGCCAATTATTAGTGCTTCATAAGCAGCACCGGGTAGGTAGGTTTTAGGAAGATTCTACTGATTTATTAAACGTACTAACTTGCTGTTGTATCCAAAGTTAATTAAGAAGATCAATCGGTTTCAGTGGGGTGTTGCTGGCCTTTCTATACACAATGACTGGACGCAAAGGTGGAACAACATGTTTTCCAACAACTATAAAGATTTATGAAGGAGTTTGCAGGAGCTGGGTCTAACCAGCAACCACTAGGCAAGCAAAGTGCATGCACCTTTACTCTAGATGATTAAATATTCTCATCTAAGTTTGAGCAAATGGATGGAAAACAAGCATCCTGGAAATCAATCTTTGCAGTGTTTTTCAAAAACATCTGTTGTCAAAATCCATTATATTTTCTTATGTGACTACCAGCCTCTCAACATGAAAACAGGACATAACTGGATATACAGTGCAGTGTAGATTAAGGCCCCTAGGCAGATCACCAGAGAAGCACTTCTGAGTTTACATCAGATACATTAGAAAGATCCATCCGATACTTTAAATCTCCTCCGACTTCTTTCTCACTATTCCCTGATGTGAATAAATCATAAATAATTTTTCTGCCGACATTCTTTATTCCTAAAGATGTCTGAACTTCTTCTTTGTGTAGCACATATTGTATATGTCTCAATGTTTGCAGTGAGCCTGGTTTTGGTGTTCTTTGCATTTCCATTTTCAGCCTGTCCACTTATTTTAAGGTCTATCATTTTTTAAAAATAAAGTCAATAAATGTTTCATTAAGACAAATGAAAGCGATAGTGGTACCAACTATGTGCTGTTTTTAAAGTCAGTGGTGCATCACCTTTCATTAGAATGATTCAATCAATGAACTATTCTTGTTGAATGTGTTAAAGTCAGAGCCTAACTCGAAATCATTTAAAAGCTCTACGCAAATGCCGAGAGGTTTTACAAGTCAGGCTTTCATAAACATGGACAATGCTAGCTGTATAGCACTGTACATAAACCAAACCAAATGTGTTTCTATACATAGGTAAATGTTTTTTTTTAATTAAGCCTAAGGATCCAGGGATAATGACACTGACTTGTCACTATCTGTGTTTTTTTTTTTTAACTTTTGGAGATGTAACCTATTAAACTTCAGCTTCAACAGAAGATGATTTTTGTTGCTATCTATTAACAAACTCTCTGGGTAGGTTAAGCAGAAAATCTGTCAAAGTAACAGCAAACAGTGAGAGGTGCTTACATTCTTGGCAGTAACACCCTGTGTTGTGACCGGTTGGTATGGCTGTCCTCAAAGATATAAGGTTGCATATTGAACAAAGCCTGACTGAAAGAACCGTGATAACATCTCTTGTCTCCCCATTTGTGAAATTACAAAAAATGACACATTTTTCACACAGTATGTGTCGTTTGATGTTGGCATTTTTGAAAGACAAAACATCAAAGAAACATATCTTTCTAAAGTGTTCACTTCTTCCCAATTTCAAAAGAAAAAAATCAAGCCAAAAAAAAAAAAAGGAAAACAAAACAAAGCAAAAAAGGCAGGAAAATATTTTCCAGTCAGTCTGCTTCATATGACCTGGTAAAAGCACATCCTGCCCTTGCATTATAGGCCATCACTGAAGACCCACATTGAAGGGAATCAGTACTCCCAGAGAGAAGATGCATCGACAGATTTGCCATCACACATAAGTGTGCCTCCCTGGTCTCCACGAAGGTACTTGTCATTGGAGCCCTTGATGGCGACACGTCCATGCTCCAGGAACTCAAGGAAAAAATTCTCTGACTTTTCTCCATCTGAGCACACCAGGCCACTGCTAGAGACATACCAGAACTTTCCATTCACACCTACAGAAGAATACACATCCATTAATAATACAATTAATAGCTATTACATGGCAACAAAATGCAAGTGTACTCATTAAAATGTAATATGTTGTGGACACACTGACTTTTTATATTGTAGGCGCCGTCGTTGAAAATCAGTGTGAAGATGTCGTAGACTGATCGATTCGCATCTAGAGTGTTGGAGTTCTTGTGGTGACACACAAAGCCATTTTCTCCACGAAGGATCAGCATAGGGCGGTTGATGAGTTTCATCAGGAGCAACTCATCATCAGCTGAAACGAAGGATAAATACGTGGTGGGAATTTCAAACAGACACAGCTGACTCTCCAGCATCTTGCTTAAAGGCACGTACCCACTGTATCGCTGACTGCGGAGAGCTGCCCGTTCTTCTTTGTACACACGTACTTTCCATTGCTTGCTTTGAGCGCTACTCTTTGTCCCCTCCATTCAATATCAAACATTGTGTTGACCTCACTGGGTAAAGACATAGACAGGCAGAAGGAGAATCAGACGTGAGATATAGACTTACCAGGATTTCGACATTGATTACCTATGAAATGCCTTTTGAAAACCACAAGAAGTTCTGAAATGACACACTGGAGTGTTTTCCACAACTAGAGGCAAATCTTCCTTGGAGCAGTTAAGTTTCACCGTTAACTGTGATTTTCATGTGCTTAGATTTAAGGACAAAAACCACTTGGTCAGGATTTATAAAAGGCAACAGTTTGGATTGATAATACCAATAATAACAACTGCACTAACAACCAAACCAGTGGGAGGATAACCTGTGTCTACAACTAAGTTACAATTGTGAACAAACCCAATCTAATTAAAATAACAACTCATCAGGAATGGTAACATTTTAGAGTTAAATTCAATTCTTAAACACACAAAGTGCACACTTGAGAACTCTTGAATTTAGTAACTCGAAGAACACACTTTAGTTGTGACTTGCACAACAACTGTGTTTCTGTATCCTTTTTTCCTCCACTCAACCCCAGCCAGTTACAGCAGATGGCTGCCCCTCCCTGAGCCTGCTGGAAGTTTCTTCCAGCAGAACCACTTTCTTGTTAAAAGAGTTTTTCCTTCCCACATTCCTTCGTCTTGACGAAACTATTGTACTGATTTGTCTCTATATAAATAAAATTGAATTGAATCAATAGCATATTTTGGATGATACCTACATATCAACGCTTCATTTCATCAGTAATTCAGAAGTTTTTTGATCGAATACCCGTCTTCAGGCCTTTTTCACTTGGGTTTAGTTATTTTGTTGTTGTTTTCACCAAACACTTTTCTAATCTTCAGATCATGGACTTGTTATCCTGACATTCTCTTGTAAAATTTTGAATTTATTGTTCACACATTGATTGCATGACACGGAAGCAGGAAAACAGCCCCAGGCTATGATGTTTTGCTGTTTGGGTGTAGTGTTGTTTTTTTGTCTTCCCAATTATTGGGGATTTGTGACAAAACTTTTTACTTTTGTCTCCCCCCACAGGACATTGTCCCAAGTGTTATAGTATGTCTTTTTGGACTGAATAATCAGGGTTTTTTTTTTCACTCTGTCCAGAATATTCTTTGTGTGATTTTTAGCAGAGTACTAGTAACAGAGTACTGCAAGTCCTGAATTTTCTCTATATGTGGACAGTTTGTTTTATTCTGGACTGAAAAACATTTTCAGTCCAGTATATGTTTGTAGCATTGTATGTTGTAACATTTTCTAGTTTTGTGTATCTCTCTAATGCTTCTTTTAAGGTGCTATAAAACTGATTTTGCCATACTTCACACCATACTACTCAAAAAGAACAGATTGTCATTAATCAGACTTCATATGTTCTAAAATTACTGAGAGGCGTATATATCAAGTCACATGTTCCATCTTATGTATAGACTAGTTTGTTAAACTTGAAGCGATAGCACCTCACAGTGGCCTGTGAGGCTATGATTTAATTGGATGAAACAGTGTAGTTAGCATGCTAATTTCAGTAGATATGTCTGCAGCACACAGTGCAAAGACGTGTCTAGCGTAACATGGATACTGTTTATTGTTTCTTCACGTTAGTATACAGGTTATACATAGCTCCTGCACAGCTTTAATAGCTACTTACACCTCTGTGGCAGTGGATTGGATCTCTCCATGAGTCACTAATGTCCAGTAGGATCCGCCATTGGTTCTGAACATAGACTTTTTGCTTTCCTTATCTATCTCCATCTGAAAGGTCTCCATGTCTGTCTCCACGTCCTGATTGGCTGAAATACTCACTCCTAGTAATAAAGGGAGGAAGAGATAACATTGATAAGTGTGTCTTGGTTAAATGGATTTTTTATTATCATTTTTTTTATTGGTTTATATGGTTTACTGGTCGGAATGCCCTTTGCTTTTTATTGAGTGATAGATACTCAAGCTATAGCATTGCCAAACAGATTGTTTGTGCATAACGGTAATCCACAATCGTTTTAGTTGCTCCAAAGGTTTTAGCAACAAAAGTGTTTCTGTTGCTGTTGACTCCAGTGCATGCTACCATCTGCTTCAAGACTCCAGCTTGCTCTAGTCTGTTATATATCAGCTCTGCTAACCAAGGTATGTGTGATAACAGGACAAGTTGAATAATATGTGCTAAAATGAATATTACATTTGCATTTACCCTATTCTAAATGTTACACTCACAACAAGTCTCAAGTATGAATCTTATGTGCCTTGTAGTCTTTTTGATGCCTGGTTGGTTTTGAGTAATAGGTACACTGCAGAATTATTTTTTTTAATTAATTTTTTTCCCTGTCCCGTTTGGATCTTTAGCCATCAGAATTGTTGTCTGCAGGCCAAGAAACATGCCAAGCGGATTCCCTTTACCAATTGGATCATCATGGCCTTGCCATATTGGTCCATTTGATTGACCTTTATTATAATTATGTATTTATTTGATTTGATTTTCGGTTGTTACAGAGGGGACAGACATGACTGGGGGATAGGACAGGGAGAAAGAATGAAAGAAAGAGAGACAAAGAAAAATAGAGGGGAGAAGAGATGGTGAGAAAGGGGGGAAGAAAAAAAAAAGAAAAACAAACAAAACACCTGGATCACCTGTATGGAGATAAGAAAACACAGAAGGGAAAACAAACAAAAAAGAGCAACATAATAAATACAACACCATCACAATAAACTAGCTAACAGTAGATAACAGTACATACTAAGTATTACATGTTATTGTGCAGTATGCAAGATTGACAGCGCACAA
The DNA here is from genome assembly GCF_963969265.1 of Rhamphochromis sp. 'chilingali'. Taxonomy (NCBI): domain Eukaryota; kingdom Metazoa; phylum Chordata; class Actinopteri; order Cichliformes; family Cichlidae; genus Rhamphochromis; species Rhamphochromis sp. 'chilingali'. The sequence continues at coordinate 13,457,378 of NC_137942.1, read as the reverse complement.
TGTGCTTTGAGGTAGCAGCCAAGAAAGATGTAGAGCCCCAAACGAGAGGTCACCCAGTAGCCACGGAGCAGAGGCCAGAGGGGGTTGCAGTGATGTGCCTGCAGGCTCTGCCGGCAGCCAGCTGTGCCAGAGAGGACCGGGCCTCAGGCCCAAAGGCCTGAGGGCACCCCACCCTCCGGAAGGGGCCCAGCTGGGCCACAGGTGCCAGGCCCCGCCAATCGGCCACCAGGAGTGAGTCGGCACATACATGAGCACCCAGCCCCAGACACCAAGAACCACCAACACACCAACGTCTGAGGGCATCAGCCACTGGCAGGGAGTGTGGTGAGGGGAGATAGGCCTCCATACCTCGGAGAGCCTGAGATGTTCCCAGAGAGGTAGAGTCTAAGACCCAAGCTGACATATAGACACAGACGAACAGGCGCACGCAGACGCAAACGTGCATGCCCACCCCCATATACATAAATAAATACTCAGCACTCACCCGACATGGAGACAGACACAAATAGACACTGTACACACATTCACACTCCCCAAACATACTCTATATCCCAGGTCCGGGTACCCCTGCCACTGCAGAATTTTTAAGATTTGCATTTGTTGAATTTCTAAGGTAAGTTGCATGCTTTTGCCTTTCTTCCCTACCAGTGAACCATATAATCCATCTATCAGTCTTTCAGACCCTAAGGTCTCAATACGGTTTGACTAAGAAATCAGTTTCCCGGCACTGCAGCTATTCAGCCAATATCCAGCATTTGCTTTCTTAAACAAATTTCATGACCTCATCTCACGTGACCTGTTTTTCTCCTGTTCTCTAACCACAGGCGCCTCACTTGCAGTGAGTCTATTGTTTCAGCCCCTAATCCGCATGTCACATAAACTCTGGTGGTAACACAGACAGGTATAACTGAACTGTGTCTGCTGTAGTTCAAATTAGATGCCACAGAAATATCCTTTAACCTCTCTCTTAATCCCGTTACAACCCTAATCCCCCTCAGTCACCCCTCCACCCTTCCTGTTCATTCGCTTGCTGTAATTCCCTGAGTGGTGAAATGCAAATCTGCACGGCAGGGTCCAGTAAGCAGCTTTCAGAGCCTTGTTCCTTAAAGAAACGTGGAGCTGCCACAAGGCAAACCAGTACTGGCGAAAATTAGTCTTAACCTTCTGTTATGTAGATGAACTGTCAGATTGCTGAAAGATTTCCCTCATAGTAATCTCTTTTAATGCAGAATATTATTCTTGCATAATGTCTGCAGCCCAACATTAGTCTGAGAATCCCCTTCCCACTTTTCACTATAGAGGTAATTTAACAACAGAGTTGTCCTACAGTGATAGTTGTTTGAATTATTGTTTTAATTGACTCTTAAAGCTTGAGAAAAACTTGGAAGAAGAAAAAACTATCTTCTCCTTGTCCTGCTTCATCTGCATAATATTACTGGGCAGAGCAGATCACATCAACCAACCTGAAAGAAGATCATGTGCTTGAGCTGTCTGCTAAGGCCTGGCTATAGCTGCTAACACCTCACTGTCACAGTAGTTAACTATAGATCCACATAATGTGGAGAAAGGTAAAAGGTAAAGACCGTGTAGCTGTAAGGCTTAAAGTCCATTGATGGTAATTGACACCACTGGGGCACAGATCTCTCCTGGAGTCATTTGCACACTACTTAATCTTCAATGGACACAGTGGAAATGACAAAGCCCATTACTGCAACTGCCTTCACAGTTGCCATCAACCATTCCAACATCCAGGCAAAAGTGGCAGAGCTTTATATTCCTAACTGATAAAAGATAACTCATTGCTTTTTTTCTGGTTACTACAATATAGCTATAAAGATGTATTTTTGTAAACCTAGACCATGTGAAGTTCATTATCATAGACAGAGGCAATGTTCTACTCAGAAGACAAGTCATGACCTCAATTCTGCTGGTTTGAACTGTTTTGCTTTGGCTGAACTCTCAGATAACCCCAATAGCTACACCTAGAAAACAATCAACGTAGCCATTATAGCTCAGTTCTTGAATTACTTTGCAAAGTCCCTGCTGATTTAAAGAGAGGCATAATGCTGCAAAGAGACTACTTATCAGAAATCAAATGTACTTGGATAAAAATATTATTGCATATAATCAGAAATAGAACTTGTTCTTTCCTTTGGCGTGTAGTTATTCTAGCTGTTTATCTCACATGTTTATGCTCTTTTTGGTGTCTGCTTGTTACAATTAATGCATGAATGTTTACCTAAAGATTTTATGTCTTTGCAAATGCTTAAATCGAATTGTTTACCCTCTCAGACTGTCGCTCATTAAAGCTATCCCCTCTTTAATGATTTTGAATCTGATACTCAGTTAAGAATAGTATACTGTAAGTATAGCCTTCCGTTCATCATTTAAAAAAGCAGAGCTGTAATGACACGAAGAACATACTTATTTGTATTACACTGCATTGGATCCAAATTACCTTGCTTGACTGAAACAAATCTTTTATTTGCAGCTTGAAAAACTACTTGTGGATGACTCTCTTCCAGATCGAACAGCTCGTCTTTTCCAGGCTTGGAGCATCGGCCTGACCGCAACGTTCCTGTGGGTCCCACCGGGGCCAGGTATTTCCCGTCACAGTCCTTAAAGGCCAGCTTGCCAGATTTTAGCTCTAGAGTGAAGCTAGTTGCATTGGTATTCTCCTTCACAAGTTTGCCGTCGTTGCTGAGGAAACGGCTGTCACAGGTCTTCAGGCTGTACTTGCCATCGAGGTATACCAAGGTGACGAGGGAGTCCACTCCCCAGGGAATGTTGCTGTCCACAGATATCTCTCCATCTGAAGCAGAGAGATGAGCATAGCGCTTACGTGCCACACTGAGAAGGCTGGCCTGTGGATGTAAAGCCAAATGGACGGCCCACAGCTCTTGTTCCCCAATGATTTGGGCAAAGCAGGACAAATAGTCTGCCGAGCCTCCAAAGTAACGTTGAAAAGGTTCTGATTGCAGAGCCCAGCGTCCGTCAGCTTGGGGCACGATAAGAAAACGGCATTCAGGATCACGCATCTCTGCCCCACATATGATCTTACCATCTTTATCAGAGGCCAGATAGCGTCCCAGGTGGCTGCGGAGGAAGACTACTTGCCCATCTTGCTCATCCTGCTCTAAGGTCCAGATCTGTTTCTTCTTCATGCTAGTAGCCGAGGCGTTTACCTTGAATCCAAAAGCCTCAGCCGTCAGGTAGCGGTTCTCATAGTTGATGAGGCCAAACTGCAGCTTCAAAGCTTTGTTAATTCCGTTTGTAGACATGCTTGGACAGGACGCACGTTACAGATTGCGTGTGGAGAAGGTTAGGACAGACAGAGTAATGAGAAATGAAGAAACTCAGGCATGAGACTGAGCAGTAACAAGTAAAATACTTGATTTCTCTCCTCTTCTGTCTCTCAAGCTGTGAAGTAGCTCCACTTATCTCCCTTGATGGAAGTCCTTGCTTCTCTTGTCACTTTCTCTGTTTCCCCAGAGGGCTTGCTCAGGCACTTGCTCTTGGTTCCCTAATGAGTTAGGATTAAAATCAGCAGGACACAGCTCCTCAATCCAACAAGCTGCTGACGTCACAAACCAGTGCACCAACCACAAGCCACCCCTCCTCCCTATTCTTCTCCAGCATGTTGTCTGCGCAGCTTCGTTCCCCCTCTCTTCTGTATCTCCTGTTCTGCCATCTCCTCCTTCTTTTCCTTCTTGTCTTGCTTCCCTGTAACTCACATTGACACACTCATTTGTCAGCCTGACTCCTATTGGTTCTTACCTCTCCTTGTTTAGGTCCATATACTAGTAGCCACGCTATCCAGTCCCAGGATTATCCTAGCGTTGATCTGCTGGCGAACCTCAGTCTAATTGCAAAATGTCCAGAGAGTAAAGGTGCTTTTGGATGTTCCCCACTTTTTCCTTCTCCTTTGAGTCCCCTTACAAATATATTTTTTTCAATGATTAAGCAGGTTTTAAAAGTGCAACTTTTGCATTGACAGTTTTAAAAACACTACTTATCTATGAGGAGCATTCTCCTCATGAAGCGTCTCTTTTCCATTGCAATGGGCCAGCATTTATGTATATGGCTAATTTAGAATCCCAATGCCTAGAGAACTATAATGAAAGTAAAGTTGTAAATGTTATCTTTATAGCAACAGTTTGCTACACACAGGTCCCTAGAGACTTTCTTGGAACCTTTGTTTCCTTCACAAATTCAAATATCTGAGTCAAAGTCTGTAAGCTCACCCAAGAGGGATTTGAATAGCACACATTTGAATGCACATTTGCCTTTTTCTTCACTCTCATATTGGCTGTGTTTTAACCTTCTTCTTTTTGATCCTGCTGAACCCTTCGCTGTTATCCCGCCAGACAATTAATAATAGAGGACGCAGCTCAATATACTGGCACGCACTGTGACCTTTGTAACAGTGCGTGCTAATATCTACTTTAGTAAGAGCATTACCGCCCTCTTTTACCCTCTTTTAAGGATGTTGTGGGTAATACCAAAAAGAACTGTAATATTGCAAATCCACAAAACTATGTGATTAGGATTGTTTTGCAAAGCTAAATTCTGAGGGTATTATTTCGACTTAATAACCTTTAATGGTAATTGCTCTCATCTATTATTAAGAGTGATTAGCATGGTGATCCCAGACCACCTTAGGGAGTTACCAGTATAATGTTAATCTAGGACAAAGGTTGGCAATAGCCCAAACCTAGACAGAAACTGCACCTAGAGAGCAAACAAATATGCTACGGTGATTCCAGTAATAATTTTTTATTGCTGGAGCTAAATTCTCGGCAATTAAATCAGTGTCACACAGGGTTACAGTAATTGAATCACTGAGAAGATGAGTGGTAGGAATGATCCTGAGTGCAACACTATGAAAACATTCTCAGAAACAGAGTGTAAAAAATGTACACATTATCCATATGTAAATCATACTGTCTTTCCCCTCTCTGCCTTTTTACTCTCCCTTCCAGTGTAGGCATTTTGGAAAAATATATAAACTATGTAGAATTTGTGAAAGGTTGTATTTAAAACATTTAGGTTTACAGTCATGTGAAAATGATTGATTTACAGGGCTCTATGCTGTCCTGTCAAAACATGCTGAGAATCAAACATCTTGGTTAACTGATCATCAACAATTGTAATCATCTCTATAAAAGCAAAGGTTTTGGTAGTTCGCTCCTTTGGACGGTTCGGTGTGTGTTAACACAATGACACAATCTTCCCAGGAGCGGATGTCTCAGCAAATACATGCCAGGAGAAATCCTCTTCCCTCGGTAAAAAACATGGCAGCATGGCTTAGGTTTTCCAAATTGCGCCTGAGCTAACCACAAAGCCTCTGAACAAAGTGCCGTGGACAGATGTGACCAAAGTAAGGATATTTGGTTATAATGCACAGCACAAACGGCGTATACCAACTGTCAAGCGGTGGTGGAGCGGGTGATGATTTGGGTTTGTTTTACAGCCAGACAAACAAGGCACCTTGCAGTCATTGAGTCTGCCATGAACTCATCTGGTAGACTCTAATGTGAGACCACTTGTCCAACAGTTAAAGCTTGGCCAAAACTGGGTCATGCCACAAGACGATGACCCAAACACAGCAGGAAATTGATAACAGAATGACTGAAAAACAAAACAATCAAGGTATTGCATTGACCTCAGTCAAAGTCCAGGCCTCAACCTGCCTTAAATGCTGCAGTGGGACCTTAAAAGACTTGTGAAAAAAAAAACAGTGTCCACAAACTTTAATAAACTGAAGCAGTATTGTAAAGAAGAGTGGGACAGAATGTCTTCACAATGACGTGAGAGACTGGCAGAGTCATACAGAGGCTGCATTTCAGTTTTTGGGGTGCACACTTGCACATTGCCAATGGTATGCTAAGACCAGACAGTCTACAGCTAACCATGTTAGAGTCGTGTCAAATGCATGGATTCTGAGCCACTCCATGCTCACTGCATGCTCACATGGTCATTGTCAAAAGGTATGTACACCCAAAAATAAAGCCTTTCCTATTATTTGTCTTGGATTGTGATCAGGATCACAATTTCCAAATAAACTAGTGATTGAGACTGTAAACTTATCAGGAAATTGCTTTCCCGTAGACAACTGGACTTAATTTTTACCTCCTGGTGGCTGTTAGAAGCAAGGCTATGCTTTCACTGAATGTTACGCCTATTTGTTGAAAGGACAATATTCCCTGTGGAACCACAAAGGAGCAATTATTACTGATTGATAATTAATTATTTTAATTATTTGATGAGTTTTCTGGAAAAGTCCTATCTCTACACACACACACACACACACACACACACACACACACACACACACACACACACACACACAGAACAACAACCAAACAGTTGTCTGTATTGAGAATTTCATTCTTCAGACTTGACAAAATATTGACTGCTCTGCTCTCAGTTGCCTTGAACTGTGCAGTCACACATTCACACTCAGTCTATCCCCATATTCACACACATGTATTCACTGTACATAATTTTCCATGTGTTTTTGCCCTCTGGTCACTGGGTGGCAGCATAACCTCACCCGGCACATAGTTGTTTACTTTTTAACAATAGATTACATATTAATAGCATCAGAGGAGATGCAATTGCAGAGTTTATTTTAAAGGAGAGACGCAGACAAAGCACAAATTTCTCATGTCAAAATCCGTTTACTGGTCGTGGAGTAAAGATGCTAGAAAGTGAAAACAGCTGTTTAATTCAGTGACTCTACAGCTTTACATTTAGGAAAATCCCCACAGTCATGTCGCTTGAGTAAACGTCTTTTAAATTAATGGGGTTTTTTTGTTTGTTCCTTTGTTTTTAATTTACATTGTACATGTCATTGTTTTTTTTTCCTTTTTGTTAAGTTAACAGACACCACAATGTAGCCTCTTGTGTGTATTTCATTGATGTTTAATATTTATGAAACAATAAATGATTCAAATGAAAATAGGCTAAAATTTTTCAAACTTCATAAAAGGCCGGCGAGGGTCAAAAGCACACCGGTTTGTTGATATTGATTTTATTTATTTATATCAACCTGCATTGTCCCATTTGTGTGATGATATGATATCAAATGTAAATGAATGCAGTAACACAACAAACTCAGTCTGGCTATTAGGAAAAAATATTTTAACACTAAACCTTTGATTTTAGATAATCTGAAAAATATGGTTGAAAAATATGCTTAAAAATAGGTATATTATCTTCACACGCTGGCTAGAGAAGTTCAATTGATCGATGCCCAGTAGATGGCAGTGTTGGCTAGATGTTTCCCATGCCTTCCAAATTTGGATTCTAGTGCTCACTTGGTTATACTGTGAAATAGAAATGAGTCGCTTGGCTGGTTGAACACAAAGCAGAAGCTGAATTAATTCATGGCAAAGTGCCTCAAATTGATTTTAGGTATAAGAAGTGATGAACTGAGGTTTTTAAGCTGTCCGCTCCTGTTTCCGCTTGCACACAAGAATCCAGAAAAGCAGTGTGCTATGAAGCAATGCTGTCAGTGATGTGCCGTGAGTCTCTGATGATAGGAATAATGTTTAACTAATGAGGACTGTCTGTCTCCTGCCCTTCAGATGCCCCTACCCCCTGGCAAGTCGTGGTTGCCTGGTATTCAAGGAAACTTATGAGCCATAACTGTACATCATTTAAATTGTGGTGGTGTGGTGGACATCCCCAATAAGAGACAAAAATGTCTCTTTTAGTTGTCTTTGACTTCTCCTTTAACCATAACATGTGTTCGAATTTGCAATTAAACGTTAGTGAGAAAGAAATATTAATCAAACAAGGGGGTGAATGAAAGCAGCTGGCTAGTGCAAACATCCACAAATATACATATATGCAGCTCACACACATCAAATGAGGAGTTGAGGTCTGGCCCTGGGGCATGAACATGGATTAATGTGGCCAGCATGATTATTTAATTTATAACTGTCCTGGACCTTTTCAGATAAGACCATTTTTCAGGTTGCCATCCATTAGCACCTTAAGACTGCATCTATTAGCCTGCCAAGCACTCAGAGCTCCATTTAAAGGGCCAGAACCCTGCCTGTTTAGCTTGCACTGTAAAGCGCTATGAGTCGAGCTTTCCTTGTGGCAAATTTAGACATGTCACATCCCAAAATACTAAAGTGCAAAATGTTTCAAATTATCTGAAAAACTACACTTTGGATGTTAAGACAGGATATAACTTTAAAGTTAAATGTCACGAGGAAGGTTCTTTCACCAATTCATCTGAATCAGCTGGTGATCGTCAAATCTATCACTGGTAATTTCCTTTACAGTGTAGTCGTTGAAGTGGCTGAGAGTTCATAAAATCATAACCGTATAACTTGTAGCCCCACTTTTTATGTCCTATATACAAGCAGTCAAAAATGTCCTCTCTTTTTTCTCCCGCGCTCCCTTTGGACCCTCCTCCGGCCTTCTGTAAAACCAGCAGAGGAAAATGGTCCACATGCAGTAAAAGTAAAATGTAAAATGGCTGCCTTGGCTGGGATTCTCCTTTCTCAGCAGCTTGGTACTCACTGACCCCATTAATCCATTCATTCATCTACAGGAAGATCCTTCCAAAGGCCGTTACGGCTCACCCTACTGCGTTTGCCCAGCCCAAACCAGCTCTGTCATGGGCTTCTCACTCACACTGCTGCCCGCTGTAAGAGGTTCTGGTCCTAGATCAGTGTAATTGGGACTGCCTTTTAAATTTAATACGAACAGCCATATAAATGAGACTTGAATTTAAAGCCTTTTACTACTTAGCTGTAACTCCGCACTTGTTTTGAAAGCTGCGTGTGTTTGTCATCCCCCAAACACACGCACCCAATCTCCTACCCCTTACCGCAAATCTCAAAGTAGAAGCCTAAAGACAGAGAAGCAGCCTATAGCTTTAAGAATAGGTGGTAAAATGAAAACTTGAGCTTACTTTACTGTCAGCGTGTACCATCATTGGCAAAGATGGCTCATCTTTCAGCCAGAGCAGCCTGTAAATAGGTAAACAATAAATGAAGTTTCTGATTAATTAAACTGTTGGACTTTGTTCAGCTGTGCGCAGACTTGGCTCTCGCTGCGACGCAGGCTGGGTGCGCTTTAAGGGACAGGAGTGGGCTCGTGTTAATGTTATCCTTGGCTCACTGGCTTTGACATCAGGTCGAATATGAGGCCACAGCTGCTGCCATTCTGACAATTCAATGTGTCTTTCATAGAACGTGAGTGATCGTGTGAATTAGAAAGGCAGGTATGCGTGTCTGTCTGTAAAAACATGCCTGTGTGTGTGAATCAGTCTAGGTGGATGTGAGCTTGCATGCGTAGTGAATGCTGTTCATTTTGCTTGTGTGCATTTTTTGTTTATGCCTGCATATGCATGCTCATGCATACGCTGTAATTTATGTGCAAACACATATGTTTCAGCGTCCCCACATGCTGGTCGGTTCACTCGCACGTTTATAAACAAGCTCTGCCTTTCACAAGACCCAGACATACATTGTACTTGTCATTTTCCCTCATTTTTTTTTTTTTACTGCATTCTCGCATGCATAGACTGTAAAAGAGAGGGTTTTATACAAGAGTGAATGCCATGACTTGGTGATACCATGCGCTATACCCCTCCTGTGCTGATTTGAAAGCTTTAGTTAGTCCTACGTTAAGCAGGTCAGAGGAGCCCGTTTGTTTAGATTCCCAGCATACACCAGTGTGCATACAAATTACAGGTGTAGATTTAAAAAAATGCTGCAATGGCTAGTCATGGTGACATGTGACGTGAGTATTGGCCCTAGTAGCCAGTCAAACTGGCTAAAATATAGCAGTTTAGGTCAGCAGTGGGAATAGATGTGACAACGTGGGAGGAGAGAGGTTGATAAAGAAAGGAGAGAGAGCCCTTATTATGTAGCGTGAACTCAGCCAAGCTGTATATCCAACGTCTGTCTCCGTAAGCCCTGAGCACTTGCTATGTGTTCATCTGCACACAGCGATGCCATTTGTCCCTAGCAGACACACACGCAAACACACACGTTCCCCCTCAAACAGACTTCCGTAGCTTGTCTGACAAATTGAGCACATTTGTTCACTGGAGAAATTTTCATTGAGCAACTGGGTCTTCTCTGTGTCTCCTGTTGTTTCTCATTCAGAGGTTTCCTCCCCTCTTTCTCAGTCTGCGGGTAGATTGTTTACAGCAGGAAGTGCCTGGCATCCTCTCACTTGGCATTGGGAGACAGCGACTTGGCTGCTGCTGGTAACCCAACATCATTCACAGCCCCAAAGCCTGCTTCAGTGTAATTCATGTGCTTTTGGGAGACATCTTTACCGGAATAGAGAGCATTTTTGTTGATTATTCCGTCTGTTTTTGATTACATCCTGGCCTTCCTCTGACAGCTACTGGACAATTTAGCTATCATTCCTAGATGGGTTAATGGCTGAAGGCTTATGTTGTGGTTCAAAACAGTAGGTTGGCACAGATTTTCACTTGTTACAGCGATGCGGTTAGTGTGTGAAAGTGTTAGTTTGTGTGGCAGTACACATGTGTATCTAGCTAAGCTAGCAACATGGCTTAAGAATGGGAATGTCAGCTAGTCAGTCCACTGATTTCCTCCAAATTTTCCAACGTTTTGTAAAGACATTAAGTCTGTTGATCCCTGGACTTAAGGGGCATTTGGCTTTAACTTTAAATTTGCTTTTTGACAATTTCACTAACAAAGACTTCTAGCAGTGAATCTGCTGAAATCCAGCTTGGGGAGGGACCAAGAAAACATTCTACTTCGTGATATGAGGTCTCTACTACAAAGAAGGCTTTGAACTTATCCAGGTTAACCCTCAGTTTTCTGTGCTATGAAGGTGCTTCACTTCTTACCCAAGTGTATCAACATGATGACTTCTGCTGGAATCCTAACCTGCTTCAGATTAGAGATCAACAGGGATGAAATGACCGCCTGCTGACCAATCAATTCTCCAGAAAATAGTGTAACTATTGCTGGAAGAGCCTTCAGGCATCTGTGCGCAGTTTGTTGGAGGGTTTGAAGGATAAAAAGAATAAAAACTATAACGTTCTGAGTCAAACTTAAGCATTAATGTTGCTATTCGCCCAGATGTGTTAATGGAATACTTTAATTCATCTGATTCTCATGTGTCTTAATGATAGAACTGTGATATTAATGAGTCTTACACTTACACTGTTGGCTTTTTTGCTGGTTTTCCTTCACACTATTAAATAAGCAATACCTACTACATTTACTGTATAAATATAGTAGCTTTTTTCCAGTCTTACTGACACAAAAGCTTTAAAGCACACACATATTCATGCTGACTTTCAACAGCAGAACTACTGTACAGAGTTTTTCCTCTCTCAGGGCTGATTTATTTAAATGTGTGTAACCTTTTTCAAAATTTTCTGATATTCCGTCTTTTATCTTCCTTTGTAAAATCAAACCCTCTGCTGCCAGTAGACTTATCTAAGTGTGTGATTGGTCATTGCCACAAATGCTGTGCAGAGGAAACCCCGAGTTAACTTGCAGAGTTGATAGCTCCATGTGATTGCTTAACCTGATTGTGTATGTTAGGATGAGTGAATCCAGGTAATGAAAAGATGGTATGCTGAACTTGCTTTGTGGTACAAGGCCATGGTCTGTCCCTCTCGGCTACAAAACATGATGTAAAGTATTTTGGCTCAGATTGTGAGAGCAGTGTGGCACAAAAGCAAAATTTCCCTTCATGTTTCTTCTTTTTTTAATTTTGTAAAAAAAAAACAAACCCCAGCATAATTGATGTGCAGAAATTCTACTTCAGTATATTGCACAATCAATTAACCTGGCAGTACAGATCACATGTTTCACGTGGTGTCCAAAGAGTCGCAGTGATGCTCAGTACTATATGTTAGCAGTTTTTATATTAACAAATATTTGCTCAAACATCAGTAAATTATTTGCCAATAGATATAATACAATTTAAAAAAATTTTTTATTTAAATTGACAAACTTCTTTTTGCACTTGTGATGTCATTACTTTAAAATATGAGAAGGTGTGTGGACAGTTAAGTCTCCCCTGTGAGGCAGTCATAAGTCTTACTTGCCAACGACATAGCTATTGATTGTGCCGCTTGTGACATTTGCATTTTAAGTTCATTCTCAGAGAACTAAAAAGCATTACTTCAGGCTCTTGGCTATAAGTCACCAGATGTTTAATCCATCTCATGACTGTTTGACAAGCCCAGTCCCTGTTGTTTATCCAGCTGTGATATTAAACACTATAAAAGACAGGATATTGGTGTCTTGGAGGTGTAAACAGAATTTGTGCCGTTTGACCCTTGAGATGGATGTGCATGCTCTGAATAGCACGAGCTTCTGCGTAAGTCCTTTAGCTGCTCTCTGTCGGAGCTGTGTGTGCTGGGTAAGCTTGAATTTCCTCAAGTGTGGACCACCTATAAGCAAGCACCACCATCGTATCTGTTTGGTTTGGTTTTTTCTGTGCATTTATATGTTCATAAACCATTTAGCGCGCCCAAACTGGTAGCACAAGTTTAATTCATGTGTTGTTTTAACTTTTCAGAAGGAATAAGCTACTAACAGTGAGAGGTTAGCAGTCTCTTATTAGGGAGCTTTTAGACGGTGTAATTATATTCCTAAAGCGTTTTCTGCTAGTGCATTCTTATGTCAGTGCAAGAGTGTACATGCAACTTTCCCAGGGGGGGCTACCTGATCCAACTACATTATCCACCGCACATCAAAGGGTTAAGAGCTGTCTGCCTCTATAGTCATTAAGCCCTCTCTTAGCCACAGTAAATCAACGCTGTGCCAGCAACAGCTGCGCTGATCACCTATTAAAACTTCCATAATGTGCGGTGTGTACAGAGTGGGGCCTGTAAGCTGACACTGGCCAACAGACCCAAGATAAAGGCCATATTGAACCTCTGATCTGCTTCGCATCTCGATGGCAAACGAAGGAAAGCTGGGTGGGGATGACAGAAAAAGCTTTGTTATTAAAGCTCCAGTTGGCAGAAAAATAAAGGGCGTAGCCTGAAAAGAGACTGACAGACCTCCACCTGGATTCAGATCCCACTTTTACAAGTTACAGTGCTCCGCTTAACCGATTGTGCCACTGCAGCTTACTTCCTAGGAGGATTTTTTTGCTCATTATTCAATACACCTGATATGCTCTTAAAGGATCATGTGATTGGCCAAAGTCTCCCAACAGGGGTTTGGATTCTCTAAGGTCTGAAAGCAGAGCCCAGAGGAGGTACAGGAGTCTAGCTCCCTCTCAACTAAATTGAAATATGCTGAAAGGTTTTTGTGGCATTTTTGTCCAGTGCTTTATGACCTCTTAGAGCCTGTAACTATACAGGAGAAGAAATGGATATGTCATATATTATAAATGGATTTATATCTTAAGGCACCAGAATATAAGATGATAAAGGACTTTGAACCCTATATCCAAAGCTGTAGATTTCACAGGCCAGAAAAAATAGTGCTTTGTTTGTTTGTTTTTATGTAGTGGCACTGGAGGAAATCTTTATATTTGATTTTTCAATTAAGAATCCTACATTAAAAAATGTTATGAAGTAAAAATATGCAAACTTTAGGTAAGGTTTCTTTGAGTTTCCTTGGTTCAACGCAGACGGTGATCTTCAAAGAATACTCTCAAATGACTGCCTAGGTATGGAGCATATGACGCATGCTAGCTTTAGCTGGTACAGTTTGCTCTGGATCTTTTAATCTTTTAAATAGAGCGACTCAGATGCTCTGACCTCTGGTAGCAAGTGGCGCTTCTTCTTCTATGGTTGTTTATTAGTAGTTGGCAAACCCTAACCCTTGTCGTTGCGTTACCGCCTCCTTCTTCCTTCTTTAAGTATTTGCATTCTACCAGTGAGTGGTTTATTACACAAAAAAGAAAAATCTGTGTTTCACACCAATAACTTCATCCACATTTTTATGACTTAATGACTACTAAAATGTTGTAATCACACCGTCATGCTTAACAGTTGGTCTGAGGCGTTTGTGCTGTGTTTGGTTTTCGCCAAACATGGTATTGTGCACTGTGGCCAATCATCTCCTCTTCGGTCTTTGTTCTCCGTCATGTAGCACTTAGCATGCTAACTTAGGCCTAACTGAGGTTACGTCCACACATACATGGGTATTTTTGTAAATGGAGATTTTCCATTTTTGTTTAAAGAAAAATCCCGTCCACATGTAACCGCAAAAACGAAGTAAAACGCTGTCAAGAACATGCCAAAGTAACAGGTGGCGATATAATCCTAACCGTGTAGAAATGTCGGCCAATCAGAAGTCTAGAAGCCTGGGAGGGAAAGAGTAAACAAAATAACTGCGTGTGTATATGTAAGACTGCAGAGAGCAAGATTAACAGCAACAGTATTTTGTCTATATGTGCCATTGTAGAAATTCATCTCATGTAAACAATAATGCGTGAGGTCAAAAAAGGCGCACACCTTTGATGTTTTTGAACATCTCCACCTTGGCAGGAGTTTTTAAAAATCTCACTACTCAAAACTGAGTTTACGTGTGGACGAAAGGCCCAAACGCATAGAAAAAGCTGCGTTTTCAAAAATACCCATGTACGTGTGGATGTAACCTGAGTCTGAAATCAAGCTGATGGTTTTTGCTTTACTTGTTTGATTTTTGCAGTTTCTCTGAGCAATGCTTGGTTTGACATTCGGACGAATTTGCTGGGACGTCCATTCCTGGGAAAATTGGCAGCTGTCTTCAGTGTTTTCCACTTGCGAATAATCTTTCTTACTATAGAATGATGGACTTAAAACTGTTTGGAAATGGCCTCATAACCCTTCGCAGATTGATAGGCAGCAAGAATTGCTTCTTTTACATCATTGCTCTGGGTTTCCTTGTTGACAGCGCGTTAACACACATGATTGCTCCAAGCCAGCGACTGCCAAAACTTCTACTTTTATAGTCGTGCTTATTCGTTGAGTTCATCATAAAGTTTTAATTAATAAATCACTTAGACCTGAAAAGTTCAAATCAATATAAATAAGTAAATATTTCCCTCTTAGATGGTGTAGAACAGAAGTAGAAAGTGACATGGAGAAAAGACTCAGTGCAAGTACCTCACAAGTGCACATAGTTACATTTCACCACTGTTTATATGATCAGAGCTACCCACACCCATATATAATGGCTCTTACAAAACACACACACACACAAACAAAGAAAAAAAGCAAGTTTGCTTCTAATGATCAATGCAAAATACATAAAGAAATTAATCTCAACATTGAAGCAAACTCACAGCTGTTCTCCGCAGTTATCAAAACCAGCCCCACGTGCAGAAGACTTGAAGATAGGCTAGCTTTTTTTTGTCACTGATTTTAATGAGGAAATTGTGTGGAAATACTGTCAGTCTGTACAGAAGCACACACTCAGGAGGGCTGTCTCCATGGAGACACAAACAGGGCATGAGACTACCCTCAGGTGAATTCTCTGTGTGGCTCCGCCAGCTGAATTGGTCCATTTAGGTTTCATTTTCTTTCTTGTCCACATCTTTCTTTTTCTCCCTTTCTTTCACCTTCACTCCCACCGTTCAGCCGCGGACCCTAACCCGACTTCACTGCCGTCTTCTTTCATTCACCCACTTTCTGTGTCTCTCCCACTGACATGCAGCGTGGCTAAAATTCAAGAAAAAAGATAAAATTGAGTCTTTATACATAACAACTGTCTCAGGTCATTCAGGTGATAGATGCTGATTTGCCCCTGCTAAGGTTGCAGAGATGTTTGTCAGCTGATCTCATATTGCGGTCCATGCATGCTGTGTTCTTCTCTCTTTTCTTTCTGACAGAATTTCTTTTCACCCTTTTTTTTGTTCTTACCTCTCTTTGACACATTTTCTTTTCCTGATTTTCATTCCTCACTCACGCATGTGCATACTGATTGTTTTTGCTCTTCATTAAACAGACCATATATGGCTTATGTCTCTGTTTCCTCCATCGCAAGGTACATTTAGTGCTTAGGGTTTGTTTCGAATTTAGCACATCAACCCCGCTGGATTTGTTTGAAGAAAACGAGAGATGTCTCCAAAATGTCTGATCAAAGCCTGGCTTAGTTGCCCAGGGGCTTCAACTCATGTTGAGAAGATGTCCAAGTGACAGTCATGGAGCTTATGAGTGCGTAGTATCTAAGCAGATTGTATATTTTTAAAGTGCTAGATATAAACGAGGAGGAGAGAGGAGCAGAGCCATCCAGTGAAGGACATGGATGTGTTTAAGGGCTCTGGCAATCGGCACTGGAGGCCTGGCAGCTGGGCAGAATTCTTTTATATCCTGCTATGACAGGCATTTTTATACATACACATAGGCATGCATGCAAGGCTCTCTTTCTCTTTAATATGCTCACTCACCACTTGTGCTATTATACACACTGATATCCCTTTTCATCGTAGTAGAGGCTATTATCGAGCTGGACTAGGTGGGAGAAAAGGGGAGTGTGTGTTCAGCAGCTTAAACTGATGCACCCATGTGTCATCGTCACCCTGAGAAATCTGTGGTGAATGTGGAGGAGGGTAACAGTTGCCGTGACCACCTGCATCCCAGTATAGGGGAGGTTTTCCTTTCTGTTTTGCCTTCTTTCCTATTTCGTCTCCATTTTTTTTTGTACCCCCAGAAAACATAAACGCAACATGAGAAGATGAGATCAACACACCCACTGCCTTACTGTACATGTGATGGTATATACTAGACTTGCTAGACTAGGTAAGCTCGTATTCCCCTGGACAGATGCTATTGTATTGTGATGAATGGAGTGTCTCCTGTCGCTGCAGCCACGGGGCACTGCAGTGGTCCACTGGGATCCTGTGGGTGCTTGGTGGCCTTTCTCCTAGGTTTCCTGTCTCCTGATTCAGCACCAGCTGTGCACATCAGCAGGAAAACGAACATGCGAAGGGTAAAAATAATTCACTTGAGATTCCTGTTATAATGACCCTAAGGCAGTCAGATAGACAATGGTCTTCCTTTTTACCTGATAGCAACCCAGGCAAAGTGTACAGAGGGAAGGATTGTTGTCCACTATATGGGAGAATGGTCACTATAGATAATGTGGATCATGTAGGAATATGCTATATTTAGGTTATCTGAAGAAAATGTGCCAAAATTATGAAAATGCAGAGGAGTTATCTTATTGTAATGTCACGCGAATAAAACCCCCTGTTTCACTTTGGAGGTGCCTGTGCCAGTTTATTCTAGATCATCTGGATATGATTTCTGCTTGTTTGAACCACCACAGAACTGCATCCATACGGAGACACTTAATCAAGAGCTGAACTTGGCAAATTTTGTCTTGCGGTTTGAAGACAATCTCTGACAGTTGCCCCACCTGACTCTATGCCCAGAAGCCACTCTGGCATTGAGGGAGACTGAGCTTTATGGCAACAATGGCGGGCGTGCCAGCGGAGCCAGGCAGTCATCGTGGTAGCGACCAGGGTGGGCTGTCAAAGAGAGCTGTGTGGCAGCACTGTGCGGTTGAAGCGCCTGCTCTCTCCATAATGGAACAGCTGTTTGGAGCGCGGTGCGCCAGGGCGCTGGAGCACAGAGTAAATAGAGGAGAAGAGCAAAGTAAACAGAGGAGGGATGGTGGGAGCTGCTTCTCTGCTACCGTGAAAGAGGGTAAACACCCAAGAGAACTAGATGGAGGGGTTGTCATCACAGGAATGCACAAACACCACTACAAAAGAAGGTGTGGAAAGAGAGGAGGCGTGTATTGTGAAAGAAGTAAACCATAATGCTCTATTGTGGCCTCAGGTCCCATACCATTTCTGACCTGTATGTTTTCATTTTGATGGAAAGGATTAATTATAAGAGTTTAAGGCAAGACATACATTCACCAACCACTTATTTAGGGACACCGTGACCATTTGCCTTAAAACTGCTTTGTTTCTTCATGGCACAGATTCAGCGACGTGCTGGAAACATTCCTGGTTCATATTGACATGATAGCATCACACAGTTGCTGCAGATTTGTCGGCTGCACAACTGTGATATGAATCTCCTGTTCCACCGCATTCCAAAGGTGCTCTTTTGGATTGAGCTCTGATGACTGTGAAAGGTAGGTAGGTGTGGTCTTCTGCTGTTGTAGCTCATCTGCTTCAAGGTTTGATGTATCTGTGTTCAGAGATGCTCTTCTACATACCTTGGTTGTAACAAGTGGTTATTTGACTTACCGTTACCTTTCTAACATCTCAAAGTAATTTGTTCATTCACTCCAAACCTCTGGCATTTTCACCCAGACAACTGCTGCTCACTGGATATTTTCTCAATTTAGGACCATTCTTTGTAAATCCAAAAGAGGGTTGCGTGGGAAAATCCCAGCAGATCAGCAGTTTCGGAAATACTTGGACCGGCCTATCTGGCACCAACAACCATGTCATCTTCAAAGTCATTTAAATCACCTTTCACCCCCGTTCTGAGGCTTGGTTTGAACTTCAGCAGGTCATCTTGACCATGTCTGCATACCTAAATGCATTCAGTTGCTGGTCTGTGATCTTCCCAAATCTGAACTCTAAACACTAACAACCTGTGGGCTGAATATGCAGCTCATTAAATGTATATCTCTTTTCCCTCTTAAGGTGGTCAAAGGCCTTCCTTTGTTATTTATGGGATATAGAGCTTTTCCAGCTGTCCTGCATTTGCAAGTAGGATAGCACAAGAAGGCGCCTGGCCCCTTTTTTCATGACAGGCTGTAATTTTTCCTGCTATTGTTAGGTCAGCAGAGCACTGCGGACAGTGAGAGAACAACTGCGGCTCTTGGCACAGTATTGTTTCATAATGTGACAAAAGGGACACTCTAAGGCAATCTATACATGTGAGAGAGCTGATTCTGGTGCGGAGGTTGACTTAGGGGTGACAAGTGACCACTGTTGTAGTTCCTGTGACTATGCAGGGGAGCTCAGCCGAAAGCAGAATTACTGACATATTTTTTTATATCTTTTTTTCATAGCTCGGTCATGTGCAAAAAAACAGAGTCAGAAAAAGATTTGGTATTTTAGATTCAGACACACATTTAAAATCCGCAACAATTGCTGCCACGCTGGGTTACTGCACTATGATTGAGCAGTTTGAAACACATGATGGTGTTTCGTACCATGTAGTTAAGCATTTGCTTTTTTTTCTTAACCCCGTGAGACAGCCATCATATACTTATACAAATCCCCCTTTTCCTGAGATTTGTTCTCTTTTCATTACCATCGTTCACTTCGTTATGAACACGCAAACGTATGCTGCAGAAGAAAAGAAAAGGAAGAGAGAGATGAATGTGAGATAAAACACAGCCCAAATCAGAAACGAAAAGAGGGGGAGACCCTGGGAATGAGTCAAGCAGTTATTTTGTCTCTACCATGTAAACATGTTGGTAATATTACAGCAGAGTTTGTACACAACATATTTGGTGAGGAGACACAGTAATCCCATGTAATACTGTGAAAAGCTCTTTTAGCATAGCTGATACAGAATCTTTACAAGCCACTAATAATGAGCAACAGAGAAATGGATTAGGGGCGGCGAGGCTGGAACTGAGCCACAGGAGGCAATACACAGCACAGCTAGTGAGTTTACTGCATGTTGGCATACAGACAGGTGACAAAATAAAGGAAAAACTCTGAACTCTTGACCCTTCCAGGAGGAGCCCCTGGATCTCCTCCAGGATACCTACTTGCATTTTGCATGGTTGCATGACCTGGATTGAGTTCATTTGCCCCTTTTTTAGATGAAAGGAAATCAATACAAAGGTGTTCTTTGTGATCACCTTTATCCCATGATGAAATATTTTTCTGCTCGTGGGAGGGAGTCTTTTCAAGGATGACAAATTCCCCACGTGTAGGGACAGAGAGGTCACTGAGTGGTTTGATGGATTTTGAAATTATATGAATCACGTTCTTTGGCCTTCACATGCAATTACTGAACAACAACTGAGGGGAAAGCTTTAGAAGAAATGGGGTTCTTCCCTCCTTTAGACTTTTATAAAAGACTTTTATAATCAATGCTAAGGTGCTCTGAAGGTGTTGTGATAGCACATAGTGACGTAGTCGCTTATTTGGAAACTTTTTACTGTTCTTTTCTTTAGTTTGTCACTCGTCTGTATATGCTAATATCTTTATTCCAGCATATCCCTTTGAAGAACTATGGGCATTTGCTAAAAGCATTCAGATCCCCACTGATATTTAAACTTTATCTGCTAACATATTAACAGTTTCTTTGCGATTAGACACCAAAACACTCATTTTATTGAGCATTTACATTTTTATATATCCGGCACCCTGCAACATGAGTCATTTGATATCAAATATGTTTTTTATTTCTCACACTGTGGCTGGACTTTTGCTTCTCACCATTGACGAATGTAATTTATGGTAATTCCCCAGTACAATATGGTCGAGGTTTTTCCACGATGGCTTTAGCTGCTCCATAACCGATTTGCTCTAGAAGAATGATCAGGGTGTCGTTTAAAAATAAGCAGTTAGAGCCCGAGTGATCTGTTTGCCCTGCTCTCTTCTCCCAGCACCTCGTTAAGACCCGAGACCTCACCTCAACCCTTCTCTCGCATGCGCGCACAGAAAACCAGGCTGTCTGTCCCCTGTTCAACCTCGTCACAGTCAGAGGCCAGACAGGGTCAAGCAGAAGGCGAGACATTTATGAGGTGTAGATATTTGTGCAGGAAAGCATTCCTCCTGTTGACACTGAGCAACATGGTCTGGATGCTCACCAAGCTGAACCAGACAGGCACTGAAATGTAAGGCAGGCAGACCAGTCTGAGTGAGATCTCACACTTAGGTTGGGGTGCAGCTGAAGAGTTGAGGCAGTCTTTGAGGAATGCGGTCCGATGTACCAAAGTGTTTTAGTGGTATTTATCTTCCTCATAGAAACAAGTTGTTTAGTTGGCTTAATTCAGAGAGTATAATTTGTCAAAAGTATTTTAATTAAACCCCAAATTATCCTATTAGATCTCTAATGAGTCTTATGTGTACTAAGAAGT
This sequence comes from Rhamphochromis sp. 'chilingali', assembly GCF_963969265.1. NCBI lineage: Eukaryota > Metazoa > Chordata > Actinopteri > Cichliformes > Cichlidae > Rhamphochromis > Rhamphochromis sp. 'chilingali'. The sequence goes on along the minus strand of NC_137942.1, from coordinate 13,436,400 downwards.
AATGAAGCAAAACTATCTCGAAACATAATAATGACCTTAACATGTGCGCACACCCACTCTTAACCCTCTGCTTCAGTTGAGTCCTGCTGACGCAGGAAAGGCAACAGCTTGGACACGGGGCAGTGGCCATAGTCAACACAAAAGGTTGTGGTGGTAAATAGAACTGTTTGTGTTCACTGGGACGCTGTTGGAGATGACTGATGTACCCATTAGTCCCTGCCCGGGCATTAGGGGGCGGGGTTGCGGCGCCCAGGCTCCATGCAGGACAAAAAGACCCCTGGGCCTGCAGAGAAAGGTCACTGACCCATATTGTGTCTCCTTCAGGCCTCGTCAGTAGTTGTTTCCCGGGTTTCAGGTTACAGAAATTGGCTTTGTCAAAGCCGCTATGCATATATGCAAATGGACAGATGCTGTAGGTTACGGATCGTGTGGGTGTACAGAGGAATGTACCTGCTGCTTCAGGCACTGAATGAGCATGGGTTTATATTGCTGCAGGCATTTCATGCTCTATTTAAAATTCATGATACTAGACTGTGTTTTGAGATTAAATCTTGTGAAGAAAAAAGTATTTTTAAACTTATTTTATATGCAGCGTGCTTTGTGTTCCACTAGAGAGCACTCTTCTTTACTTATATCCTTTATTTGACATGTCCTATATGGAAAAATGTTTGAAGAAATCCCTTTATTTTGATAAAAAAAAAAAAACCAAATATGAATATCAGTTGTACATTTCTGTTATTTCTCTTATTTTGAGAATCTATATCACTGAATTATATATAAACATCACAGGACTTACACATTGAATTTACACATTCAGACATTTTGATGTGATTAGCACTCTAGACTTGGATCTTTTGGGAGGAGGGTGGAGAAAATTGTAGTTTTGTTCACCTTTCGGGGTGATCATATGCCTGTCCACCACCCCCACCAAACACACACCGTCAAAGAACCGTTTCATTTTTAAAAGAAAATAGACAAATATACTCTATCTTGAATCACAGAAATTCAAATTCACATCTATCTCTGAATCAGTCAACATCATATTGTTACAGGCATGGTCCTTTAAGGGTGAAGCCTGATGGGAAATGTATGCGGGTGTGTGTAGCGGAACTGCCTGTCGGGTGTGTGAGGGTGAGCGGAGAAGGAAAAGAAAAGTAACGGTTAACTACAGAAGAGACGAAGAGAAAGTAAATAAAAGGAATATAATAACTCCCTCGGCAGCCAAAGTTGTATCGGCGATGCCCGCTGTGAGTAAACTGTTTCAGCCCACTGTACGCGGTGTTCGTGCCTTGGAGGAGAAATAAAGGTTCGGTAAAGCAGTTTCCTACGCCTCCCTCGATCTTCTTGCTAGCGGAGTTGACCTGTATAGTAAGCTGTTGCCGGCTGCGAGTCAAGTAACTGCCAGAGGTTTCCTTACTACGGTTCGGGGCCGCGGATCTGGCGCGGTAACACTGGGGGCTCTTTTCCGGGATAAAACTCCGCAAAGCGCCGAGAGAGAGGGAGCGAACTTTCTTTTTCTCTTTTCCCTCGGACGACAGAGAAAATGGCGGCTCCGAGAGATGCTGAAGGGGATGGCATGGGAATGTACTTCAGTAAGAGCAGCAACCCATTTTTTCCAGAAACCCCAGAGAGTGGCACAGCTAATGTGGACCGTGCCACTTATGTAAACAATAGAATCCACAGCAGCAACCCCTTCATCACGGACATAGAGTTAACGCCAGCGGCGAGCATAGCAGCAGTCTATACGACGGAGTTTGAGGCTGCATGGCATCTCACCCCGCCACCTTCAGCTCACACCAACCCTTTCTTAACACCAATAGCGAAGCAGAATGCAGTGTGCAGTGAGTTTAAGCAGTTGCAGTGCTCAGACTGCGGAGGCCCTGGTAACACTGCATCTACACCGCTCACAGTGGGACAGCATGGCTCGCATGATCACCCACCTCGGATTGTTACATCTCGGCCATGCAGCCAGCCATTCACCGCCATGAACTGTACCTGCAGTGTCCCTAGAAAAACGCCGTTTACTGAGCCAGCGAAGCTACACATTATGCCGGGTATACCCCAACCTGCGCAGTACAGCTATGAAATGCCAGCTCAGGGCTATTTTTCCCCAACAACTCGCATGGCAATATCAGCACCAGATGGGGGGTGTGGGCTTTGCAAGCATGACCAGGGTCACAGTTCAAAACAAGCCATGCCAGGGCCACGCGGCTGTTTTCCTGGTGTAGTGCAAGACGGGGGTTTTGCAGATTGTAGTGCTGATGGACAGACGAGGGGCAAGGAGAAAATTCCCACATTACAACCAGACCATTTCGATGGGTCAGGGTCATGGAAAGACTTTCTCTATCAGTTCGAGACCTGTGCAAAGGCCAACTGCTGGACGGAGAACACCATGGCTGTCCAACTGAGATTCAGCCTGAGGGGCGCAGCTGGAGCCATAATCCACAAAAACCCCAAATCTGCTCACTGGAGTTACCAGAGGATTGTGGAGGAGGTGGAGGCTGCCTATGGGCCGTGTTCAGAGCATGCAGCAGCCATTGGCATTGAGCTACGGCAGAGAATCCGGAAACCAGGTGAGGCCCTGCACACCCTCAGAGATGATATATACGAGAAGGTTTCCATTGTGTATGCCAACCGCTCCGAGCTGGAGCAGGACTGCATTGCTGTAGAGATCTTCACTAATGCTTTGGCAGATGCTGAAATGGTCCAGAAATTGTTGGAAGAACAACCACGCACCCTGGCAAGAGCCTATGAAATCGCCCACAGGTTCGAGACAACGAAAAGGGCCGCCAGGGCAGTCACACAGCTTATGCAGCCAGGGCCACGAGTCTCTACAGCACAGGGGACCCGAACAGCTGCATTACGGGAGAGTGTTCATATGCTAAGTTATGAACCACCGGAGAGGGCCCAAAGACCTATCCAGCGTGGGCGCCAAAGCTGGAGCACATCTAACAGGTCAAGCAGGAAGGAGGCTGTTTGCCATAACTGCTCCGGCATAGGACATCTACAGAGGAACTGCCCCTCTCCTCGCTCACCTGCCCAAAAGCCTGTAAAAGCTGCTAGAGGCCCAGCCCCTGACCCAGGCACAGTGTTCCACAACGGAGGCCAAGATGTGATGTGTGTCCAGATAGCAATACAGGGACGGGAAATACGGGCCTTGCTGGATTCTGGTGCACGGCGGAATGTGCTGCCCCTCCACTATTTTAACACCATCCCCGCAGAGTCAAGACCTCAGGTGCAGGCATCCATTGCTCAGACTCTACAAGGCATTGGTCCAGAGGGATTGGCCGTTCTGGGCGAGGTCATCCTGCCTGTACAGGTGGGGAGCGGTGTTGAAAATGTAGACTTTCTTTTGGCCGACATGGCTGAAGGCACTGAAGTTATTCTGGGGCACCCTTTCCTGCAACAATCGTGCGCTTGCTTAGACTACGGCCGCCAAGAGATAACCCTGTTTAATGAAAAGATACCATGTTCTGGCGTGGGCCCTCGACCCCAGGTGCTTGTTGTTAGGGTGGCACGCACTACGGTTTTGGAACCAGGCTGCGAGTATGTGGTCCCCGGGTTTTCCAGCTCCCACTGTGCCGCCCATAGAGACATGATGCTAAGCCCTACAAAGGGCTTTGTGGAGAAGCACCAAGTACTGGTAGCTCACGCAGTTGTGCAACCTAGTAAACCCTCTAGCATCCCAATCAGAGTCTTTAACCCTGGGGCCGCAGCTGTCACCTTAAAGCGTGGTGCCGTGGCAGGGGTTCTTCAGCCCGTGCAGGTCCTGGAGGGGTCGGGGGGTCGCCCACCAAGGGTCCTGGCAGCCCTCGAACTTAATGGTACTCCCCCTGCTTCTGTACCAAGCCATTTGCAGGCCCTTTACGCCGAGAGCAGCCCCGGTTTGACTCACGTTGCCCGCTACGATCTGGCAGGCCTGCTGAGGTCCTACAGTGATGTCTTCTCCACTGGCCCGAATGACCTTGGTCGCACTGGTGTTGTCCAGCATGACATCCTGACCACGCCAGGGCCACCAGTTAAGCACCCGCCGCGCAGGATGGCAGGGGACAAACAAATAGCGGCCGACCAGCAAGTACAGCAGAGCTTGGAGGCTGGGCTAGCTCAACCTAGCAATAGCGGCTGGGCTGCTCCAATTGTGATGGTGAAGAAGAAGGACCAGAGTCCCAGACTATGCGTGGACTATAGACCACTAAATGAGCGAACCCTTAAAGACGCTTATCCCCTGCCACGCATCCAGGACACCCTTGACACGCTTTCTACTGCCAAGTACTTCAGTACACTAGACCTGACTTCAGGGTACTGGCAGGTAGAGATGACCCCCAGAGCCCGAAAAGCAGCTGCATTTTGTACCCGTAAGGGATTGTTCGAGTGGAATGTGATGCCGTTTGGACTGTGCAACGCACCGGCCACATTCCAAAGGCTTATGGACAGAGTCCTGGCTGGGCTGCAGTGGGAGACATGCCTAGTGTACCTAGATGACATCATTGTCCTGGGCCAGGATAGCACCCAGATGCTGGAGCGGCTCGAGCAAGTGTTCATCAGATTGCGTGGAGCCAACCTAAAACTGAAGCCATCTAAATGCTGCCTGTTTCGGGAGCAGGTGGCCTATCTGGGCCATATCATCTCTGCTGGAGGTATTTCCACGGACCCCCAGAAAGTCCAGCAGGTGACGGACTGGCCTGCACCGCGGACCGTCACAGAAGTGCGTCAGTTTGTTGGCTTAGCCTCATACTACCGCCGGTTCGTGGAGGACTTTGCCACAGTGGCTAAACCCCTCCACGAACTCACTAAGAAGTATGCCCGTTTTAACTGGACTGCCGACTGCCAGGGAGCATTCCAGGAATTAAAAAGACGGCTTACGGCAGCCCCTGTCCTGGGTTACCCACTGGACCAGGGTGACTTCTTCCTCGACACTGATGCCAGCAATTGTGGGATTGGAGCGATTCTCTCCCAAGTGCAAGGGGGCGAAGAGCGGGTCTTGGCCTATGGGAGCAGGCGGCTGTCGGCTACCGAACAAAACTATTGTACGACCAGGCGAGAGCTTCTGGCGGTTGTGGCGTTCACTTCCCACTTCAGACAGTACCTGCTGGGTAGGCCGTTCACTGTCCGGACTGACCATAGCAGCCTCCGCTGGCTGACCAGGCTGAGGGAGCCCGAGGGCCAGCTGGCCCGCTGGTTGGAGAAGCTGGCAGAGTATAACTTCCAGGTGCTGCACCGACCTGTGAAAAACCACCAGAATGCGGATGCACTTTCCAGGAGACCCTGCCGCGCTTCATGCCCGTGCACACTCCCAGAGCCCACCATCAACAGCGACCGGTTCGAGCATAAAGGTGTGCAGTGTAACTTAGAGGACTGTGGTACCAGCATGACCCCCCCAGGGCAGCCCCCAGTGGGGGTAGTGGGGCCTGATGGTACCGATGGGAAAAGCCGGGTAGCAGAACCAGAGTGTGCACCCGTAGCAGCAGTGGACTGTTGTTCCAGTAGTAGCCACGACGCCTGCCCAAATATCCACCGGGTGGATGAGTCCCATCACACTAGCTTGTTCAGTGGCTGGACCCCAGAACAGCTCTTGGCTAGCCAGAAGAACGATGTGGATATAGGCCCAGTTTGGGAATGGAAGGAAAAAGGGGAAGGTCGGCCCGTCTGGGCCGATGTAGCGGCATGCAGCCCCGCAACCAAAGCCTACTGGGCGCAGTGGAAGAGACTGTACCTAAAAGATGGAGTGCTGGTGAGGAAATTCCACTGTACAGAAAGTAATGTGTTTTTCCCCCAAATCCTTCTGCCTCACGCCTATCGTCACTCCGTAATGCAGCAGATGCACGATGGCCCAGTGGGTGGCCACTTTGGGGCAGAAAGGACCCTGGCACGCTTGAAGAATAGGTACTACTGGTACAACATGAAAGATGATGTGACCCTGTGGTGCCGCACTTGCACCAGTTGTGCTGAAAGGGCGCGGCCCCCAAAAACCCCCCAGGCAGCGATGGGCACGGTACGTGTTGGCGCCCCCATGGAGAGGATTGCAGTCGATCTGATGGGACCGTTGAACGAAACAGAAAGGCATAACCGATTCATATTGGTGGTACAAGACTACTTCAGCAAGTGGGTGGAGGCTTATCCAGTCCCCGATGCACAAGCGCCCACGGTGGCAGGAAAGGTTGTTGCGGAGTGGGTATGTAGATATGGAGCCCCACAGTCTCTGCATAGCGACCAGGGCACCAACTTTGAGTCGGCTGTGTTCCAGGGGATGTGTGAACTGTTCGGAATCAAAAAGACACGCACCACGCCCTTTCATCCACAGTCCGATGGCCAGGTAGAGCGTTTTAATGCTACCCTGCAGAAGGCCTTAGCCACCACCGCGGAGCGCTGCCACTGGGACTGGGATATAATGATCCCCTATGCTGTCATGGCTTATCGGGCAACTAAGCACAGTTCCACAGGATTGACCCCAAACATGATGCTTCTGGGCCGAGAGATAACCGAGCCTATTGACCTGGTCGCGGGTCTGCCGGCCGACGACACCCCCAACTGCACTACACCACAGTATGTGGTGCAACTCAGGGAAAGGCTGGAGCTTTCCCACCAACTGGCACGGGAGGCTCTCGGGAAATCTGTTGAGCGCGCTAAGAAACAGTACGATAAGAATATCTGCCAAGTTCAGTATCCAGTCGGCGCTGCAGTGTGGCATCTGATCAAAGGGACCAAGAGAGTGCGGCACAAGGTTCGCAAGTTTCTGCCTTCCAATGAGGGCCCCTACTTCGTAGTGGGCCTGTTGGATGATTTAGTCTACTGCATTAAAAAGTGGCCCCGAGCAAAGGCTAAAGTGGTTCATCACGACAGACTCAAGCCTTATCACTCAAGAACGCCGCTGGACAACAGCTGGGTCTTCCAAGACTCCGACCAGGCAGCACCCACCGAGGTGCCTCCTCCAGCGCTCGACGAAAGCGATTCTGACATTGATTTCGGCCCCTTCGACTTGTGGGAGACCCCAGCTGGGGCAGATCAACCAGATACTGGTGCTTCCCTGAGAGCTGGCTCTCCGCCACCCGCTCAAGGAGATGGTAGTGGGTTGCCAGCCAGCCCTGTTCAGCCTTACGTGGATGGGGCTGAAGGACCAGAACAGCACCCTTCCTTCAGGTCCACACCCCGTTCCAGTCCACAGCGTGTGCGGCGGGCGCCGGACATGTTTGGTGACTGGGTCAGTCACTAGGCTAGTATGTCCTAACTGAGTCGGGGTGTAGGCGGATCGCTGCCCTGCTCAGTAGTTAAAAAAAAAAAAGAAAAAAAATTGTTCATGTTACATATGTTAAGTGATATGACTGTTGTAAATTGAGTTGTTACAGGGGGCTATTCTTACGTGTACTGTTGGGCTTGTTTGTCTTGCTGTTTCCTGGCAACATGGCTGTCGACGGGCTGCAAGTTATTGTTTGAACTGTTTATACTAATGAGGTAAAGCTGGATATAGGGGTAAACGTTCAGCTGTAGTGCCTTAATGTCTTTCTTTATGAATACTGTCTATGTGAAGGGCGGGATATGGACATTGACTTGCACCCTCCTCAAAGTGAACCCTGTACATCCTATGTTTTCTTGTGCTTAAAATATGGACAGTTGTCTACGTCAAGATTGTTCCATCCTAAGGATCGCCATTTTTGGACTGGGGGCACGAATGCTGTATGTTTCCTTGTTAATGGGGGGGTTCATGTGCTGGAATGATGTTAAGGGTTTAATTATCATCCAGAGTGGGGGTAGTGTTACAGGCATGGTCCTTTAAGGGTGAAGCCTGATGGGAAATGTATGCGGGTGTGTGTAGCGGAACTGCCTGTCGGGTGTGTGAGGGTGAGCGGAGAAGGAAAAGAAAAGTAACGGTTAACTACAGAAGAGACGAAGAGAAAGTAAATAAAAGGAATATAATAACTCCCTCAGCAGCCAAAGTTGTATCGGCGATGCCCGCTGTGAGTAAACTGTTTCAGCCCACTGTACGCGGTGTTCGTGCCTTGGAGGAGAAATAAAGGTTCGGTAAAGCAGTTTCCTACGCCTCCCTCGATCTTCTTGCTAGCGGAGTTGACCTGTATAGTAAGCTGTTGCCGGCTGCGAGTCAAGTAACTGCCAGAAGTTTCCTTACTACGGTTCGGGGCCGCGGATCTGGCGCGGTAACAATATTTACAGAGCTTGGCAGCTAAACCCACTAGGCTTTATTTGATGCTGTGACAGATCTGTCTCTATTTACTAAGGAACACAAAGCTCACATAAACTTAGTTCAGCCAGAGACACTTACATCAAAGGATTTATTGGAACAAATAAAAGAATTTGGCAGAAAAGGGGGCTTTGTGCTTGATGGTGCTTTGCAAATGAATCCAAGTAGCCTCAGTATTCTAAGGGGAGCATGTTAAAGCTCCCTAAGGGGTATAAAGAAAAGAGCCAACACAGACATGTAAATGGTGCATGTGATATACATAATGTGCAACATGACAAGAGGTCCCTCCAACATCTAGAAGTGGTGGAGGCTGGGGAATTTGTAATTAGAAGGTAGATAAGTAGAAATAAGTCATGTGAGTTGAGTAAAAAGTAAAGAGTGTAATGTGCAGCAAGCACGAGCTTGCCGTGACGATAGTGTGCCGACTTCACGAATTTCTGTTTTGGTGACTGTTAAGTTCAAACGATACAGAGTGTGCTGTGCTTTGCCTGAACTAGTTACTCCATTTGCATTAACAGCCTTACTTTTTATTATTTCTTTTTCTGCCTTCAATTTTGTGTCCATTTGACACACTCATTTTTCTAGAATTATATCACTCTGTCTTGCTGATATTCAGTGCTTGATAAATTTATTAGACCACCACCCAGTGTAAGGTTTGTGTGACAGCTGCCCTAAATGAACAGTATTGGTAATTACCAGAGACATTTTTATGTTTCTGTAATGACTGTTAATTCACCATCTCTTTAATCAAAATTATATTTTTAATGATAAAATATTATTGCTGTTTTCTGTGAATTTTCAAATTTACTGTTTTAAAAAAAAGCATGTTATGTTTTAAAACATTTTTTTTTTAAATAAAGATGACAAATCACAGGTAATGTACTTGCATTCATGAACAGAAAAAGGTAGCTTTAGTGACTGAGTGTTATCCTTGATTAATGAATTTCTGACTTGTTAGAGAAGTCCAGTGTGCCGGCTCAAATTTGGGTATAAAAACATGAATTTGGTTATTATTTGCCTAATAAAATGCCTAATAAATAACTATATAAATTTGTTTTTTAACCATTTTTTTGACAGATTTTTTTTATCTTTTCTTGTTTTTATGACTGGTGGTTTAATACATTTGTTAAAGAATCACAGATGTATAGTGTGCACGCATAGAGAGTGCAGTTTTCTAACTTTCTGCTTAAATGAAATAAAATAAGTGTTTATTTTTGCTTCACAAAATTAACTAATATACTGTATATTAAAAAAAGAACAGGGTTAAACATACTCTATATGGACAAAAGTACTGGGCCACCGACACATTACACCCACAGGAGCCGCTCAGCCATGGGAGCTCATGCCCCGAAGCTCTGGGAGCACAGTTTTCGTGCTGATGTTAATGCAATCAGAGATTTGGAAATATCTAGGGGCAAGAAATTTCACAAACTGACCTGTTACAACAGTGGCATCCTATTACAGATAAAAGCAGACTGTGTGGCCAGTTGCTTGACTTTTTTTTTTTTTTTTTTTTGCTTGATTGAAAACAGTGAAATTTAAAGATTAAGAGGTGTGGGCAATGCTTTTGTCCATATAATGATATAATGTTTGGTAATAGGAAATGAACAGTAAGATGAGTGGGAAACAGTCAAAATAACAGAATTAAATCACAGAGGTTTTTGGATGAGAAGAATCCAGTGTTGCTTTATTTTTTAATCTTTTTTTTCACTAAATGGCCTCTATAAGACCAGTTTTATTTAAGAAATGCAAATGCGACATCACACCAAGAAAAAAAAACAATGTCACATTCTCATAAAGCGCTCTTGGCATGAACAGCAACATTGACAATAAATAAAATGTTGGCAAACAAAATAAAACTTTGTGAGCAAAAAAATACTCAGGATTGCATATCAAACAAGACAAAAATAGAGAAAATGTACTTGGCACAAATTAAATAACATAAGTAATTTCCAGATCGAGTAAACCTGCTCTATGTCCATTGCTTTGTGAATCTGATTGTCCTTCACAGTTAGCATCAAGGATGTATGTGTTCTGTACAAAATAGACACAGACGGCTAATGAAACTAAAAATGGACTCATTTCAACAAATTGTCAGTACTCATCTTCTTTCCTTATCAGTACCTTGACCTTCACAGTCACACCTCCAGGTGGCATTTTGGTACATATTTATGTACTAACCAAAACTGCAGGTACGTGTGCAAGAAACCATTGTCACAATGCAAAGCCAGTAAATTTGCACATAGTGGAGGACAATTATTTTATAAGTTACCAGTGATTTCTGTGTTCAGTACAGGTGCTTGTTTTTTAAATAAAGGAAATTAAGATATTAAAGACACTTTGGTATTTTGTAGGCCATATTATGCTAAACTATGCACTGATGAGTGCATTGCACATTTAACAGATTTTCATTAGAAGATCCAGTATTGTGTAACATTGATTTGTGTGGACACGATTATATTGTCGGGACACTCATCGCACACAAACGTCGCGCTGTAACGGTACGCTCGTATCACATCTTAAATCACTTTCGACCCGTGGCTGCGGTTAAGTCTGATCTGACTTTGTGATGATGACCATCAGAGAGGTAAATAAATAAAAAATAGCCAAACGAAAATGTGAAGGAACAGACAACTACGCAAAAAGCCACTTGACCTATGTGGGGTTTTTTTTCTTTTTAAACAGAATGACACCTTTCTCTTAGAAAGGGAGTCTTGTCCTGTTGTAGACTAAATCCTTCTGTCTTTGTCTGTGCTCTGTCTCAGTCTCTCTCAGCAGGGCATATGCAGTGCAACACTAACATCTTCAACCTTAACTTCCTGCAGCAAACGAAAAAAGAAAAAGCGCACACAATGTAATGTATTCTACACATATATAAAAATAAATCAATTGCAAACATGGAAAGATACATTTCATATATACATAATAAACTCCTATATAAAATAGCTTTTATGTACATATAGACAACAGACAACAATACAATAATTGAACTATACAATATACACCTGAACAGTTAAGACAGGTGAGAGGTACTGAAGTGTATGGCTTCATTAGGAACATTTAAAAATATTTACAGACATCAACTTTACATCCTTTACATGTTTTCAACTTCCCTGGAATGAAGAGGCTTGGGTCGAGCCCCGTGCCTCACTTTTGTTTCCATTCCCTAAGGCTACCTTTTAAAGAATTGGTCCACATTGACTCTTGAGCCTAATGTTATTTTTTACAGTCAACTACAATTTCAGCTCTCCTTTTGATAGGAGCTGGAAGCGTGAGTTTTTAAAAAGGAGTTGTGAAGCTGTCAAAGGACCTTTTTAAAAGAGATTAGTTAGATGGTTGAAATGTCACTTATTGAATTTTGCTCTGCTCAGAAAGACACAGACTTTCTGCTATTCTTAATGACTGGATCAACCAGCTATGCTCACGGCCTCACAAATGTTAGACACCAACAGACTCCAGTGTGTAATGTCAGTCAGTCCAGTTTTGGTGCTGACATCTTGTCTGTGGGTCCTGGAGGCAAACCCAAATAACATTAGCCATTCTGCCGGACTGAATGGTTGAATAGGAGAAATCATGACGTTATATTCTTCCTCCGAAGAAGTTCTTCAGTAGTGTGTCCCCTTAGTGGATCAGCACATGATGGAAACGCCTTCAGCAGTGACCAACTGACCAGTGGTCGGATCGTACGTCCCAGCCAGGTAGTACAGATCTGGAGAGGTACTGTTCGGCTTCTGATTGCGAGTCAGACACTCATACTCCTCTCTGCTCACCACCTGGCACTTGTGAGAGATTGTCTGGACATCATTCTCATCCTCGTGGCACGACTGATAAAGGGCATGCTGGACAGAAACAAGGGATTAGTTACAGGATATTCACAAAGCAAAACGTTACAAATATAGCTACGAAAACAGTGTTATGAAATGTATTTGCCTGCTTCTTCATTTTTTTGCATATTTGTCTGCACTGTATCCCGTATAACAACCCAGCTTACCTTGCCATCTCGATGCCTTTTCCCTAGCTTTGTCTCTTCAGGGTGGTAGAACCATTTGACTTTGACTACCATTCTAGAAGTCCATGATTCCCAGAAGTTCTCAATTTGACCCACATATGGGAGGTTAGGTCGTCCAGCTGAGAGGAACACAGCACAATCTCCCACTTTCACCGTTTCTCTGCCTCGCACAATGGCCTTATAGAAAAGCTTCTTGGCCTTGCCCTTAAGTCCTCGCCTCTGTGAAAAACCAGACACTTTGACCAATCCTCTTTGATAATGACGATTATTACTGATGTTTGTTGACCTCAAGGGGCACGTATTGTAAACTATTTGAGCTAATATTGCAAGAGAAAACCTAAACCGATTGATAGCCTATTCTCACCTGTGTAGGGCTTCCTGACCACCTCCACATTTGTCTTCCTGAAAGGAATGCGGACATCTTGGGCCTTGGAATAAATGTAGCCTCATCTGGAAGCATCCTAGGTTTCTTGACAAAATCCTTAGTTGGTTTAGATAGGGAGCCTGCACATTCTTTCCTCTTCAAGGACTTGCTGTGAGAGACCTGGTTAAGGGTGGCACCTTTGGCACTGGAAACAGCCATAGCTTTGGCCACAAAGGCATGCTGGCGAGGCCTTGAAGATGTAGAGGGTTCTGATGGTTGTAGGAGCCCCCGATGGGAGGAAAGACAACTCTGCAGCATCAGTGTTGAACTATCCTCATCCTCTGAGCTGTACGAGGAATCATTTTCAGAGGAACAGAGGCTGGAACTTGAAAGAGAGCCTGAAGAGGAGGAGCTTGAAGAACCTGAAGAAGAGGAGGAGACCGAGAGACGAGAAAGGAAGCGACCAGCAGTCCTTAGTCCTCCTGAGGCTGCAGCCAGTGCAGCCCTCCTCTCTTCCTCTTCTTCTTCCTCTTCATCATCCAGATCAGAGTAGGAGCTGTGACAGTCTCTGTGAGAGCTGAAGCCCAAGTCACCATATTCCCCGAGACGCATAGAAGTAGAGGGCTTTCTTTGAGGTGTGGTCCCTTTTAGAAGAAGTTCTACTCTGGAGGCTCCCTTCTTGTTATCCTTTACCAGCAGGACTGGATGAGAGTATGCTTCTGTCCTGGGTAAGCCACTTACACTGGAAGATGCCCCTCGCAGCAGCAGAGCCTTGCTGTTCTTTGTCTTGGGGGATGTCACTCCTTCATGATCCAACTTGATGAGGAACTCTTGTCCAGACCTTTTGCTCCTTGGCATAACCTGTTCATCTTGTTTGCGCTTTTCACCATACAGCCCACTTCTGGAACCCAAAGATAAAGCCGAACCTGGTCCTGTAGACTGGGTACAGAAGGAAGAGTAACCATTTGCAATGCTTCTAAAGGAATCCACCTCAAACGAGCTGCTGCTGAAAAGGCCTTTGGTTGGGACGGAAGCCTGTGACTGGGAATGAGTCATAGAGAACAGGTCATCCTCCTTTCCTTTCAAGGTCCTCTTGGGTGCACCGTTGAACTGAAAGAGATTATCAGACGTCCTCTTTCTGGTGTTGGTCAATGAGCTCCAGCCCAGGAAAGGCGAAGGATTTTTATTGGCATTCTCAATTTGCTGCTGCTTTTGTTTTTTCCCAGAACCCTTTGGTCTCCCTAGAATGAAAAAAACATAATATGCTTTAACAATAAATCACAAATGAGCAAACACGGGTGTGTATTTGTACACACCCGTGTATATATATTAGATATACCTTTCATACAGTGGAAACACCTTTCAATAAAATATGTCTAGAATGATACTGAAAATAACTAAATATAAACACAACAATAAGCTGTTCTAACAGCGAACCAAAGCTGAAAAATAAACACTTTACAAAGTATTTTTGTCAAGGCTGTTGTATTAGATCGCATTGCAGTCTATTTATTGAATTATTGTCAAGAACTCCTAAATTTCTTGTTAAAATCAACAATGTTTTGTTATGAGATAAGACATGTCTTCATCTTTAACATTAGAATTGCCAAAGGGTTCATTTAGACTCCTCGCTTAAAATAAAACCCCATTATCTCTTATTTCATGACTTTTCCTAAAATAAATTTCATTATTACATAGTGAATTCTGGGGTTTGATGAGAGACAAAAAAGAAAAAATAATTATACCTAGAATCGCCAAAGAGGCCATTTTGACCTCCATAGAATCGAAGCATGCCTGGTTGCCTAGCAGCACATATTGTTTGCACACATTTTGATATGCAGGCTGTCGTCATGACTGATGGATAAATATAGACATGCAATGGAACACGACAAAAGCAGAGCGAAGACGCAGACTAAGAATCCCAGCTGTGCAGAAATATAGCCAAACAATGACGCAGTGAAGAACCTCCAACATCCAATATTTGTTATGTTAACTTCACTGTCTGCAAATATTTCTTAAAACTATGTCGGAAGAAAATGTTGTTTATTGAACAGTTTCTGATAATAAACTGCAAATAAACGGTGCACTGTTTTGCCCAAATCCTCGTCCAGCAAACCTTTTGGCTACGATGGAAAAATCTCAGCATGGGCCACTCACGCCTAGGGGTGCGACCGGTCAGTGGGTGAAACTTTGTGTTGCTGGCAACTTTTCGATCTTTAGCCTGAGTATGTATCTATTTGCAGTGTTACTAAAACTACAGTAATTCTTTCTCAAATCGTCAACTTATAAATTCATATAAAATACAGATAAATTTAAAAAAATTGTTCTTTTTTTGTTTTCTTTGTGCATATGAATCAATACGTTTTGAAATTATAGCACAAATTAAATATCAAAATGAAAATTTTGGATCTTCTTTATTTTAGTATAGCTAATACTATAGGTTATCTAAAATTTGCTTTTAGCTTTTCCATAATGATGATTGTCTAAAATGATTATATTATTTTGAACTGTTAATTATCATTTTGTTTGTTGTACCTTTGTTTAGATGATTATAAAAGTCTTTCAATCTGTAATAAAATGATCTAAATCATTTATAAAACTCCTAACAGCTCATGTAACACTGGAGGTAAACATGGTTTCAGGGGTTAACTCTCACCTGGTCTTCTTTTAATAACGGTCAGACTCTGGGTGGTGTTTACAGTGTTAATAGTGCTCAGTCTGTCTGAAGGTCTCTCACTGATTGGTGCCTGCTCCAGACTGGAGGTTCTCTTGGCTGCTGAACCACTGGGAACCAATAGGGAAGGAGATGGCTCTCCACCTAAAGTAGAACATTATCAGCATTTAGTTAACACAGTATGCCACACACCCCAACAAAAAAGGGTCTAATTCCATGTTACTCCAAGAGGAGGCACCCACAGTGAATTTGGTATCCTGGAGGCAGGAGGCGGATGTTGGGGAGTGAAATCTTCCCTCGATCCCCATCATCAAACTCTACCATCACCCCGCCTTGCTTCCTCTCATCAGATGAACCACCTGCAAGTGGTAAAAATTCACTCTATCAGCTGTGATAAAAGCGGACGATATGCATATACAGTTTTCTTTGTAACTGATGCCTCACCTCGGCGAACATAGCCTGGGTATAAGCAGCGGGAGCGCTCACTCCAATAAGCGCACACTCTGGTTCCTTCAGCGAGCATAGCCTCCGACTCTGGACGTATATCCAGGACCTGGAGTCAGACCAAAACATAATTAAGATTCATTACAGGTTCCACACAATGCACACACAGACATGCTTGCATACACACACTGACACACACATACAAACAGTGTGAGAGCAATGGAGCATTGTGCTTGGGCAGCCACTGTGCCACGTTTCCAAGCGGCACTTATCTCATGCCAATGTGCCAGTCAGGGCTGAAAAGAACGGAAGCCATGATGCAGTAAATCCTGACTTGCTGAGTAATACTAAAGAGGGCCTGAATAGAGGGCTTGTGATTGCAGGTTGCCAGATCCTCCCTCCAACAATGCAGGCAGCCCCAGCATCCGCCACTCACTGGGGGCTCTTTCAGGTTGCTTTCATTTACTGTTGCTATGGCAAGGGACCCTTTGACTGATGAGGTGTAGATGTGAACGTGTGTGTGCTTGTGCTTGTGTGTGTATGCGTGTCAGGGGTTGGGGGGGGGGGGGGGGGGGGGGTATCAGGGTACTGCTGTCAGAGTCAAATGAATGGCTCTTGGACTAATCTAAAGACACCAAAGTGGAAGTATGGCACAATTAGAACCAGCTGCTATGTGATGAGTGTTTAGATAAGAGCAGTTTTGCCAGAACTACTTGGTATAAAACTGCCAGGAAAGTTAGAAAATGACACTACGAGCGGGAAATAGAGAAGAAAGTTAAAGAAGGAAACGAAAAAGCTAAACTGATCACATTAACAAGTTGACATTGATGAGAGGAGGTAAGTGTTAAGGTAGAGAGTAGGCTAACGTGTACTAATGGGCATGCAAGATCATCTTGAGGATAATTGAAATAACATTGTGTTCTTGTATGACTATGTCTGCATTTATACCTGAATAAAAAAGCAAGGGCGTTACACTATACAAAGAATACTTAAAAAGTAAGATTTATTTTTATTATTGTCTTTGAGACCATATGAACATGTGATATATAATTATGAATGAAAGGAACAGCAGTGTGGGTTAGCTGGACACCTTGTTTGGCTGACATAGACATAAAAAAAAATCAGAGACCTGTTTGTGAGCATTTTAGGTCATGATTTCTAGATAGATATAGCTACTGTTTGGGTTTTTTTTTTCATTTTATAATGAATGTATTTATGTATTTAGTTTTGTTTATTAAGAGCCACAAGGCAATTTATGTTGTAGTTCCATTATATTAAAGAGAATGCAGATACATATATATGTATAAAAAAAACTGGTCACCTACACCACTCACCCTAAACAATCTAAGTATAAAATCAGTGATTTTGGTGTGAAGTTTGAACTTTAAAAGATAAAAAAAATTAATGAATAAATAATGTAAATAAATATATAAAGTCATCTTACTAAAGCTAGTAAGTACATTTTATTTCTATAGTACATTTAGAAACATTTAAAAGTGGTTTATCGTTAAAAAAACGTAATAACTAAATATGAAAAAGTTTTTCAGAAAAAATTCATGAAATACACCAAATATAATACACACAATCTCTCTGCGTTCGTTTCTTTGTCCTCCAACTCCTTCTACACAATCAGAGTTACACCAGCCAAACTTGGCTCACGAGTGAAGACTCTTATTTATACTAGATATTATGATGACATCATGTTGCCTAGCAACCAGCTAGCAGCAAGTGAAAATGACCTATAAGACCTTTTGAAAGCATCTTTATCGTTTTAATTTCACAACAGCAACATCTCATTTATATCCGCAATAGCTGAATGATACATTATATACAATAATGTCATCACGTTGCCTAGCAACCACATAGCAATGAGTTAAAATTACCCTCTTTTCTTGCATCCATTCACCTAGAACAGCTTTATAAAAAGCATTATGTCATTTAAAATGTGAATGTGTTTGAAAATGTTTGCATGCTGCATGTATCCATAACCATGAGGAAGTTTTGGTTACATGCAAAGTTTAAAAAACACCCACAACTTTATCGTTTAATTTCTAAAAGAATTTTAAGTGAGCTATGAGCACAACAGCATTTAGGATGAAGTCACTGCAAAGTTACAATGGCCTCTTAACAGCTGCAAACCACAATCGTGCCAGTTAAACTCTGCTCTACTTTTCAGCTCTCCTCGTCTTAGGAATATTCCTTTTGAGCAAGCATAATGTCCTGTGCCCTGTTTGGCAATAATGAAGTCAGTTTCAGGAGATGTGGGTACGACAGCTCTGCTTTGAGTGACCCAGTTGTTATTAGTACAAAGAGACCTGCATGAACAAATCTGTCCCACTATAGCAAACAGTATGAAGCTATTGTGAATACAGAGAAGGTAAAGAACCAGCCAAGGTATTGAAGCGGTTAAATAAATGAAATGGCAATATTACAATAGCTCTGTAACCCAACATTTGCTTCACAACAGGTCTTCATACACATATAGTGTATTTGTTAATTTCAGCCTTTAAACAGCTCTTATTTTGGCAGTAAAGGGGACGTAATGTACGCATCATGTCCTATTTAATCTCCAAACCGTGAATGGATCCTGGTTTTGGTGGGATTATTCAGCCCACACAAAGAGCTTAGTTTAACAGACATTCAAAGATACTCACACACATAAACCTAAAGATCCTGCCCATCTGTTCATATTCACTTAAGTTTAGATGCTCTCAATGACCCCTGAGAGGAAACAAGGGAAGTTGAAAGAGAGAAAGCGAAATGACTAAAAGAGGCTAAAGAAAAGCTGGAAGGCAATGTGGAAAAAAGTGCAAAGAAAGAATATATTGTCGTGGCCAAAGATGAGACATGGCTTTCTTTTAACAAAGAGTGTTTAGGTGCAACAAGGTGAACTTACAGCTTCTTGTAGCAGTTGCTCCAATGAATAGATTCTTGGGCGGTTTCCTCTTTCACCGTCAATAACAACACTAAAGCTAGAGGGAGGCACAGCAGAGAGAAATAAGATGAAGCTATTTTCAGATGCTTGTATTATGCTTGCCTGGCTCCCATGTCATGTGTTACTCCCACTCTACTGTTGTTATAGCATCTCTTTGCTGCCTGCACCAGAGGAGCTGTATTGATACTCAGAGCCTAGTATGGAATAATGTGACGTTTGTTAAGTAAGAAGCATGAAATTATTGATAACTTCTATGACGAGCATGCAAAAATCCTTTTTATTATCAACATGGCTCTGACAGCTATAATAACCTTCTGTAGACGCCCTTTTTTGCCATACCTCAGCTTCTGCTTAGAAATGCCACTTCGACAAAGTTTACTTCAGGTTAACATTGACCAAAAGGTCAGACTAAAGTTTTTAGGATATAATTTGAAAGCTAACATCCTTGAGTTAAATTAAGACTAACATTAAAAAAAGTGTTGTGTATATTTAAAAAAAAAAAACAGTTCACTTACATGTCTGGTAGCTCCAGAGTGTGGACCCTGGCAGCATATAGAAGCTCATCCTCCTTGGAAATCAGCACCTTCAGGCCATCGGTTAACAGCTCTTTGGTCAGGACACAGTTTGGAACTGCATAAGAAAGAGCAAACAATGTATCCTGGTTAAAATTTGTAATGGTGAAAGTAACCATTCTATCTGCTACTTAAAACACTATTAAAAAAAAGATATAAAATTTTATCTCAGACCTTCAGGGTTTTTGCGCGAATGGCTGCTGTGCTCCTCTTCCTCTGAGAAGCTGCTACCATCCATCTGAAAACCCTCATCAGCGGCGAAGCTCTCCAACAAACGACTCACTGCTCGTCCCTTTGGCTATACAGAACATATCAGAAGGGATGAAAGGAAGCATAAATGACTGTGAAGATGAATAAATAATAAATGTGGAGATAGTGTGATAAGATATTGTTTATAATGCTTTTCAAACTAGCAGTTAACCACAGGGGACAAAACCTGTACCATTACCTATCTGCACTCATTTTACTTGTTTTTTCCCTCCCTCATAACACATAGTCTTCTCCGCAGAGTTTAATCAGCAGGAGGCTGAGCTATGCAAAACATGCTGAATGCGTATAGTAGTTCCACAATAATGTGTTGGAAAGTAAGGCTACGTTCACACTGCAGGCAAAAGTGCATCTAATCCCATTTTTTTGACCCTATGTGACCCATCATGGTATGACAGTGTGAACGGCACAAATTCGATATCTTCAAATCCGATCTGGGTCACTTTCGTATGTGGTACTGAATCCGATACATATCCGATGTTTTAGAAAGCGACTGCTGTTTGAACGGTCATGTCGCATTAAATCCGTCTTTTACGTCACTGACACAAGACAGACGCCAATTATCAGCGCCGGAGAAGACATCGCGAACGCTTCCTGGCCATCCAGTGTAGATGTCAGTGAAACTGTTGGGAAGACAATGTTGGAGAAACGTGAACATTTTATTTGTACTGAAATATCTGCAGATTCTGACAGAAATCTGCAACTATCCTTTGAAGCACCGCTCCACATTTTATTTGTAGTGTGAACAAGCAGACAAAAAAATCGGATTTGATCAAAAAATCGGAATTGAGCATTAAAACCTGCAGTGTGAACGTAGCCTAAGATATGACCAGAATTGAAAGCTAGTGTTTGTTTGCTGTTCGCCTGCTGGTACCTGTTGGTCTTTGCTCCTTTGTCCCCTGCTTCCATCTTCGCCCTGCAAAGATGAGCCCCCAATTGGCCAGCAACTTCTCCTCTGGTAAAGTGAGAGAAGAGGAATTATTGCCACAGCAAGGGCACATGAAGATATACCATATGCAAAGTTTGTACTTCAGTTTTGTTGTGTCATATCTTCAGTATATGTGGTTTAATAAAATTGGTTGATCAAAATTTCGATTGGAAAATTTTTTTTTTACCTTGTTAATTGCTCCTCTCAACATGGTGCTCTTGCGGGTTGCCCGCTTCAGCCTCTCACTTGTGGTGGGAAAGGTAGCTAGTCCCATGCTCCTCCTGTAGCGGTTGCCTCTGGTCCCAAGACTGCCCCACCGAGGTTCCTTAGACCTGGGCCCACATGTTTTTCTTGCTACTTCAGGCTGCCGATCTTGGTGGTCTTGGTGATTTTTAACTGCTGTGGTCATGCCCATCCTAGAGTTGGACTTCTTCCTGATTTTGACTTCCCCCTCTGCACCAGACAGACTCTGGGATCCTGTATGGTTTGATTACAGAAGGACATTTAGACTGAGCTAACAATACAAAGGAGGACAAATGTAAAACAGATGCTTCTTGAATTATCAATTATTTTCAAAGGGCAGTCTTACCATAAAGCTCCTGCCTTTGTTTTTTGTTCCAGGCTTTCTGGTTGGCTTCCAGTTTTACAACAGACGATGGACTAGGCCCAATCATGGAGGAGCTTAAAGTGACATCTCTAGAGGGTTGGACTTTGTAATCTTGAACTTCATCAGTATCACAACTGCCTTCCTCTTCTTCATCTTCTAGCAGATTTAGGAAACAATAAAACATATATTCAGTAAAGGCATGAAAAAAAAACTTAGCTTATCCAATCCATCTCCCCACGTCATTACCAACCAGTAAAGTTCTTTAACTCACTCCCAATCAATCCACAGACACTTCATTAGCATTAAAGTAAATAGTTTAACGGTTTATAGGAAAGATATATGAACTGCTTTGCTTCAGTGGTATTTCCTGGTGTGAACCCACATGCTACTGAGAATGTGTGTGCTAGGGAGAGTATGAGGGAGTTTTTATGTTTGTCACTGCAGTTTTTTTTCTTTGCAGCGGCTCTTTGACCTGGTATGCGGGTCTCCAGGGGTGTGCAAAACTCTCACAGCCAGGTGTCTATAGTTGTGTGTCTGTGTCCAGCCCAGACCAGCCAACAGAGCTGACCACTGAGCTGTTGAATGTAAATGCACATCTCTGCCAAGACATACATCCCAATCTTTCTTCACTCGCCCATCAAAATGGATTGGTTTTCAATTTTTTTTTTTTTTAGAAATTAGCAAAAGGCAATATAGATTTAAAGGAGCTTTTGGATCATAGACTGACTCAGTACATTAGCTGTACTTGTCAGATATGCATTTTTATTTTATTTGTAGAAATTTGTAGAAATGTTTCAAAAAATCCCTGTCATATTTTCATAGCTAGCTATTTAGATATCTAAAGGTAACTTTCAATTTTGGTATTCAATTTTATCTATATAGCAAAAATTCACAATTGGCGGTGCCTTAAGGCATTTTATATTGTAGATAAAGACCCTGTGATATTAGACAGAAACCCCAACAATCATGAGCAAGCACTTGGTGACGGTAGGAAGGAAAAGCTCCCTTTTAACAGGAAGAACTCTCTAGCAGAACCACCCTAAGGGAGGGGAAGCCATCCACCGCAACCGGTTGGGGGGTGACGGCAAAGAGAAGCGAGCAGTGAGAGAAAGACAGGACAAAAGACACACTATGGGAGAAAGAGCCAGAGTTGAATAATTATGAATGATTAAATATAGCAGTGGTGTATAAACACAGAGAGAGCAAAAAGAGATGAGTGAAGAAGAAATGCTCAGTGTGCCCAGCAACCTGGGTCTACTGCAGCCTATGTTTTAGGGATGTTTCAGGGTCACCCGATTCAACCCTAACTATCAGCTTCATCAAAACAGAAAGTTTTAATCCTAATCTTAAAAGTAGAGTGTTTGTCTCCTTAATCATTAACTTGACTTAACTACGTCTCCAGGCTCAGTATTTACTGTCCCACCTTGATCAGAGGAGTCGCTCTCTGCAGGCGAGCTTTCTTCCTCCTCCATTGCTTCGTGCCTTTGGCCACGGTGAACCTTTGTTCTGTGCTGGCTCAGGGTGGTCGATCCCTTTTTACGTCCACAACGCACCAGTCCGGTCCAGCTCTCTTGGTGGACACTGTCCCCACTGGCTGCTGAAAAAGTTTAAGAAATAAATCACTGCTTAACTCTAAGGGTAACTGCTGATGGGGGGAAAAACAACAATACTCTGCACAGTAAAACTAAAAACAGGAGGAACAAGCACAATCAGTGCAATGATTGCCACTATCTACCTGTATCGCTTTGTCCCCCAGACTCTCGCCTGGAGTCTGCTTTGCTTGTGCCCTGGCTTCTGTGTCCATGCTTAAGGTTGGAGCTGCAGAGTGAAATTTCCTTGTCCCTCGAGCCTGTCCCTGAGAGATTCTTTTTAACCTGGGCCTTTTGCTTGAGCTGAACCACATCTCCAGCCAGCTTGGAGTTGAGCATGCTGTGAAGACTGCTTTTTCTGCAGCTCTGTGCTTTTACCTGCTGCAACAGAAAGACAGATGAGACTGGTGAAAACCAGTTACACTCCTTACAGAAGCCACAAAAGCATCACAATGACATCATCATGACATCATCATCTCCTCTGACATTGTGAAGAGAGCCCTTGTTTTCTCAAGAATAGAGAATTAAAAAAGCAATTGGAGAAGCTCTAACAAGACAGACATTTATATGGAGAGCAGAGGATCAGGATGAACTCCTGAGGGTAGCGCCTAATTAGAAATGGGATGCAACAAAGGGATATATCAAATGCAACGAAACAAAGAGCGGCTTCTTTTATTTCTGGCTATGTGTGGGACAGAAGGGAGTAGGACAAGGGGACCCTGACCTGTGTGCTGCTGAGTCGCTCAAAGCCTCGACTGGACAGCCTCTTCTTCCTTCGCTGGCTTTCTCCGCCCCCTCCCAGGTCGTCAGGCAAACCAAGCCCTGCCCCCATCGATCTGCAAGGGGAAAAAAAAGAAGGGAGTTGAGTCACCTCTCTCTGGGATCTGGTAACTTTCCCTTTTCTGTCAAGTGAGCCGAATGACAAAAAGGACAAGAAGAGTCCAGTGTCTGAGACACCCACTTGAAAATTAATCTCTAACAAGAAAACTGGGATTGTTTGAGGGCAATTTGGTGCTTCTTCTAGGGAGAATGTTTGTCCCCTGTAAAGCACTACTGCACAGCTTTGAAGGATACCGTGAATGGTTAGAAGGCACTGGAATTTGAATGTGGTCATATTGTATTCAGTGAGTATCATGCCTCTCTGGTTGCTTTTTCATATCACTGTGGCACACACTTTCCCCTATGCTGAGCAGCATCACAGGCCAACCACTCCAAATGCCCTTGAATTTCCCCCTGGAAGACTGCCCGTAGACCACACCGAAATGAGCCAGACCATGCTCAAACAAAAGATTAACTTCCTCTCTCCTAGCATGCATACAACCTCGGAAACCATTCCATTCCAATGACTAAATCTGACGTAGATAAGTAAAATACTGCGCATTTGTTCTGCTTCCATATTGGTGCAGAAACTGTTTTTAAAGTAAAGAACCATGTGCTGTTTTTTTTTTGCATGTTTGTTTTGATGTCATTTATCAGCAGCATGCGAATTCACAGTGCCCATGAAGGTGCTGATTGTGTGTAAATCTCATAATTCCAGCATGCACCTGCAAGACTCAAGAAGAATGAAAGCAATTGTCAGGCAGTGGGACTCTCTGCCCACTGACTGACAGGAGAGTGACAGAGGTGCCAGTGGAGTGTGAGTTGTCCCCGTGAGGCAGATCCCACCACGGCTTGCTTTCCGCTGCTGACAAACACAATGTGACAGAGTCCCTCCCATTTATGGTGGAGGGGGCTGGTGGAGCTGAGTGTACAGTGACTAATTAAACAGAATTGATTATCAGGGTTTGCTGGCAAGCAGGAGTTCTCTCTAGCATACAACCCCGTCCAACCCCAAATCAAAGCGACACCACAAAGGACCCCAATGCTCTACCCACAGGAATAACATAAGCGTGCACAGAAACAAACAATGCCTGCTTCAGTGCTCATAAGCACACTGCTGCATCCATCTCTAACTAAACAGATGCATAAAATTTGCAAGTTGGAAGGCTTGATCACGAGGCCTGAATGTATCTCCCACTCAAACACTACCACACACACGCACCCCCGGTGGTTAAAGCAAAGTAGGGAAAAAGATACTGAAAGGCTGGGTGGGCTATCCACTGACCCACTGACCCACTAACCCCCATCAGCACAAAAGCATCAGCGTTTTGTAGCGGCATGACTGGCAGGTGCAGGACAGCGCTTTTATAGAACCCTGCCACATAACGCAACATGGGGCTAAACAGTCCTCAGTCTGCTTGCTTGTTTCTCATTCACAAGTATCACGTCATTCTCTTTTGGGTTGTGCACACATCACAAACAAAAGGGTGTACACCCTGGGAGCTTTTAAGAAAAATAAAGTGTCTTGGCTGTGATTCAATTTAAAGTACAACAAAAAGACAGACTTCAGTTTACTCTTCTGTGAGACTGTAACCCCATATCTGCTCCCACTTTCCCTCCACTGCACTTCACTTGAGGGCCCAGGCCTTATATTTGGGTGTCATTGTCACTCAGCATTAGCATCTGATCAGCACGGGCCCTAGTGAGGGGGGTGCAAGAGGATACGGGTGGAAGAAGAGTGGCAAGTGACATTGCAAAGGGGCAGCTGTGGACAGTTGTCCAGAAACTGAAGTGAGAAAAGAAGGATTAAGATGGACAGAGAGGGAATGCTGCGAGGTAATATTTAGTGCCCAAAGGCATTCTGAGCCTAGATGCCGGGGATAACTGAAGCCTGAGAGTAAACCTTTTACCAACCCCTCCAACACAACTTCCAAACAGGAAAGGCATCCCTATTTTTACAATGTTGATTTAAAAAAACATTCTCCTGCTCGTTTCTGCTAATTTTTCCTCTTTCGTCATATTCCTCAAACACATACACGGACAAACATATACATGGACTCAAAAAGTCAGCTTAACTCTTATTGCCTTGCGAATCAGACGTGCACAATTCAGCCCGGTAAAGTTGAATGTTTTTATTTATATATATATTAACCCTGAATGAGTATTCTGTAGGACACAGCTGACACAGACTGCCCCGTTACGCAATTAATAACACCAATGTTGATTAGAGTAGAAGAGGTTTGATTCGACTTCCTAGAATAGTTCAGTGGTTCTCCTGTTTCCTGCTTATGCCAATGAGAGGCAGCGCCTGTATGGCAGTGATACAGAGGGGCTTATCATGCATGACTGGACTACAGCCAGCTAGCGGAGATGGG
This sequence comes from Rhamphochromis sp. 'chilingali', assembly GCF_963969265.1. Lineage (NCBI taxonomy): Eukaryota > Metazoa > Chordata > Actinopteri > Cichliformes > Cichlidae > Rhamphochromis > Rhamphochromis sp. 'chilingali'. Next base: position 13,410,623 of record NC_137942.1, on the reverse strand, counting down.
CTAACTGATACTCACTTGACTTTTCTTTGGCCCTCGGATGAGGACACTGGACCTGTGGTGAGGGTGGGTTTCCGCTTCCTCGGCCGCCCCGGTCCTCGCCGTGCTGGGCTGCGAGGTGTTTCTTCCTTCCTGCTGGCACATGCAGATGTAAACACACATGCAGCCGGTCGAGCTTTAAGACGCTACCTATATCTAAACTCTGAAGGTTCTAAAGCACTAAAAGAAATCCATTTTGAAACTATAAGTGAATGAAATACGTTTATGTTTTTACTACTTTGGAACGGACCGATTGGGAATCGGCACAGGTAAAGGAGGACCGCGCCATACTCACTGATGATCATGCTTCCTCTGAAGTTTGGCAAGCTCCTTCTGCTTCTCTTTATAACGACGTTGTAACTCAGCCAATTTCACACGCATTGCAAGCTCAGGACCATCCATTGTTTCCATGCTAACTTTAGCTGGGCACACCTGAACAACACGCATAATTAGTGGTTATGTAACATGTAACAAAAGCAATCAAGGAACATTTTAAGTACAACTTCATTAGTTACTATTTGTTTGAAACATCGTTAGAATTCTGGGAACATTTTGAAGCGTCAAGAAGGGCACACTTTTATAGCCTTACTGGTTCATTGCGAGGTGTCCAGGTGCATTTCCTTCGTAAATTGAGGATCCTGCGGGCTGGAAATTGTCGCTCAGAACTCGCGCTGCTGCTTTCCTCGGAGCCCAGCTCCAGCGCACGGGCCGTGGCCAGGGTAGCAAGGCTTTGGAGGTCAAACATGAGTAGTTCCTCCTCTGTTTACAGAAGGGGGGGGGGGGGGGGGGAAGGGTTCATATTGCATCTATACATTTTCGATTCAGATGCCACAGTGGACAGAGCTTATTTACTTAACATTTGTGAAAGGAAACTCATGTCAAAGTGAGAGAGAAAGATGGGTCTTTTTGTTTTTGTTTTGTTTTGTTTTCTGCAGAAATTTGAGCAGATTAGGACAGTATGAGAAATCAGCAGCATATCTTTTCAGAGGTCACATTATTTTGGACTCACCATATGCTGATATCTCACAGACCATCTGGACTGAGCTTTTCCTATGTAGCCTATCTGCTTATGACACTGAGTAGTCTATCTGCCATTAATGGTCTGAGCCACAAGCTGAATAGCAGATTGTAGCCTAGTCACAAGGAAAATGACATTTTGTTTGTAAGAGTAACACAGTCTTACATCTTAACATGAATAAATAAAAATATACTGAATCGTCTTACTAACCATAGTTGTGACTCTAAATCGACATTTGCTACTTGCCTGAGCTGTCAACAATATCGCATATCGAAGACATCACTGACTCTGGAATCAGATGATACCCTTTTTAAAGAACCATCTTTTGGGAGCAGTTAAATGCATTAGGATGCTGTGGTAAACACAAAACATCCTTTTGCATGAATAAAAAAAAACAAAAACGCATGGTACTTTGAAAAACAAGGAAGCTTTTAAAGCCACTTTAAAACAATGGGGTCTAATTAGCCAGGCAATGCTCCAGGGTGCTGAAAACAATGACTGCTTTTGTGATTACACACCAACTTTCAGTATGAAGTGTTATGTTAGTGAGAGAATGAAACAAACTGGTGTCTCTCCTTTAAGTTTAACTCTGTGTATTTGCAGTTGTGCGTGTTTGGGTGCGCGCGCATGAGTGTATCAAACAGCTGCAGGATGGAGAGACACAGACGGTTCCCTGAGGAGAGCTCGAAGGGAGCGTGAGTGAGAGAGGAAGGTGTACACCCTTCACTAGTAGTTCAGCCCTGTCCTCCTGCTTTTTCTCCCTCTCCTGAGGCCCTGCATCATTAGAACAGCCTTTTAGGAAATAAAAGTGGCTTTAACATGCCAAAGAAGAGCAACGGCAAGCAAGCATGTAGACAGCCTCTCTGGGGATGTGTTAGAATTCACAAGAGGCTCATGAGACCGGCAGGAAGAGAGGACTATCTGGGAGGGAGCACAGAGCGATGAGGCTAGGCCTGAGGGGGAGTGGGAGTTTGTCTCAATGGACATAGAGGAAAAGGAGAGTAAACTATGAGAGAAGTGCATTCTGTTGATGTGAGTGTTGCTGTGTGAATGTGAATGTGTTAGAGTCATGGAGGAGCCACTGTTTCTCACCCTGGCTTTTTCCACAAGTGCGCTTTTGCTGCTGCAGCTCCAGATCCGCTAGTTCACTCAGAAGCTCGATACCCTGGTGTGGGTTGCATTGCGATGGGGCAACTGATGGTGTACTATATGAGAACAAGGGAAATGGAGGCACATCTGTACAGAACGCAGCAGCAATCAGCAGCTCCAGACTCCAGTAGCAGGGCACAACAGGTTTTGGGGCCACAGCAAAAGATTCCTCGCTTGGGCTAGGGGCAGAAGCTGAGGCCGGGGAAAGACACACAGAATCCACTGAGGCATCATTAGAGGTTATCTTGTTGTCGTGCTGCTGCTCACTGTCCTCTGCGCACTCATTAGGCGGGGACTGTGACTCAGGAGAAGCAGGATCAAGCTCGATGATGGTGGGCAGCTCTGGCTCTTGCTCTCCAGGCATGCTGACCTTTTGAGCATACTCCACCTGAATCTCCCCACCCGTCATCTCATCATCCTCCTCTTCTTCCAAGGTAATGACAGCGTCTTGCCTGTCAGGTTCTTCTGTTGAAATGGAGACTGGGCAGGAAGGAGCCTCACACACAGTACTCTCAACAGGTGGACAAACCAGCACCTCTCCTGCAGTTTGTCCCTGCTCCTCTGGTTGCTCCTCCTCTCTGTGGACATAGTTAGCTTCTGTCACGGCTGTTATTTCCACCTCATCCCTCTGCTCCAGAACTCCATCAACCACTCTGTTTTCCTCTTCATGCGCCACTTCCTTGAGTGGGAGTGGCTCTGGAAGGGGTCTGACTACCACTTGACAGTCTAACTCATCCCCTAGGCTGGCCAGAGACTGGGGAGCATGCTCAGCAGGCTCCACTTGGACTGCGTCCAGGTCAGCTGGCTCAGCCAGCTGAACACCCTGAGGTGACGGTCCGCTCCTGTAGTCCATCGCAATAGCAGGGTATGTGTATCCAGGAGGCAAGTCTATAGATGAAAAGAATATTTATTAATTTAATATTTAACAATTGTCTATTTATTCCAAAAATTCTGATAAACCATCCTCCCAAAAAAACCCACATATTATGATTCCTTAATAGAAAGCACTGTTTTTGTGATGCGGATGTGTTACAGATGACCAATCATACCCATGATAAACGAAACTCTCTTGCTAACTAGGTTCCATGGAGTGAAAAAGCAGGGCAAGGAAATGAAAAAGCACTTTCCCTTGATCCCCCAACCTTAGGAAGTTACCACAAGTAACTGTGTGTGTGCGTGTTATTTAAAGTGGACAAGACCTTTAGTTTATCAGAGAAACTGACACAATTCCTCTGGCTTGCGGGAGCCGTTAGCCAGACATTAATAATGATGAAGATAGTTTCAGGCGTGTGGGGGTGGAGGAGATGTAAAGGCCGCTACTAAGGTATTTCTCAATCATTACCAAGGTAACAGTTCTGGAAAGTCCCAGCACAGCCGGCAGCCATTTTCTTCACCGTTTATTCAATCAGAGGCTTTGCCAAAAGAGCTACCCACACATATTACCGCAACACCAGCAGAAAAAAATGGGGTCACTGAACAGTGACAACTCCAGTTATAAATCGGTATGATGCACAGGATTTGACTATATGTTAGAACAGTTTTCTGTTCTCTTTCTGGTTTTCTACATGACTCTGTTATTATACCTGATTAGTGTGAGTATGTTATCTCACAAGCGCTAATTTGATGATTATTGTTTGTACAAAAACCACTGTGCACACTGCTTCAAAGACAGTTTGAAAACTTTTACGCACAGTTTTTGCATTTTTTTTCTAGACACTTCTTTGCACTTACCAGGCTCCAGAGACCCTGGGTATTCCTGTGGAGGCTGCCCCTCTCCCGTCTTGTCTTCGGATTCAGGAGCCTTTAACATTTGAGGTGGAGCAGGGCTAATGGCAGGTGAATGAGGTACTGCTGCAACAGGGCTAGGAGCGGGGCAGGGTGTTGAAGGAGTGCTTTTGGGATGTTGTCGCAGCGAAGGGGACTGACAACAAGGGGACAGGTGAGTGGTGCAGGTCCCAGGGGGTGAGGTGTTTCTCTGCGGTGGGTTGTAAGAGTAAGCTTTGGCAGGTTTAGATGTTCTTGGCTCTGAAATGAGTTCTTCCAGTTCAACTGAGGGCTCGTCTGCTCTCTTCTGTATCTGTGGCATTAATACAAAATTATTGCATATCTAAATTTAGTGAACAAGTGATTTTATGCATTAACCAAATAGTACATTTATTGCAATCTGGTTGACAGCCAATGCTACTTGCTTTTCTGTATTCGGGAATACACTTTTTTTCCCCTGTAGGAAAGTTGGCATATCCTTCAAAGAATATTATGCAAATTGAAAATAGACTCAAAAGTCACGGGATCCATGACTCGCTTACGCTTCGCTGCATTGCCTGCACTTTTGCATGTATTAATCTCCCTTGCGTATTTTGACTCTGCAATCACCTGTGCATTGTGAGCGGGTTGGTGCTGCATGTTCATGGCATGTGCAGCTCTGTGCTGCTGTGGCTGCTGCTGCTGCTGAGGTTGAGACTGCAGTTGTGATTGCTGCGACTGGTGACTCTGATGCTGATGCTGAAGCTGTTGATGCTGCTGGAGAGCGTACAGCTCCTGTTGCCGTAGAAACTGGGATCGGGAGTACACAGCAGGATGTTGCATGTGGGAGGGTGGGCCCCGGGCGCCGTACACAGGGGGCCACAGCCCTGGCTGCTCCATCACATCTAATGAGAAAAAAAAAAAAAGGAGAAATGTGATGGAGGGGGCTACCTTAGAACAAAAACACATGCATACACGTACACACACACACACACACTCTACATCACTTTTCTTTGGGCTCATACGCATTGACAGTAGGCACGACTCACTAGAATACATTAGCAAACAGAGAACAGTTGTGTTCTCCATATTTATCATTATGTGCCTCCCACACAACTATTTCAAAACACTGAAACCATTATGGATCATTTAAAGAATCATTGTATTCACATTTATAGCAACAACATGTATCCTTTAAGGAAAAAAAGATTTTTGACTTCACAGAACAACATCTCCCCAGGCAGAAACAATCCCACACTCTCCTCCGCTCTGAACAAAAAGCTGTCTCTTAAGAACTGCTTTGAGAATTTTGGAATGCTGGAAAAAGACGTTATGAAAATGATGAAATGTGAACAGAATATAATGGTCATAGGTTGATTAGAGGTCAAAATGCTGTGCTGGAAATGCATGTTTTTCTCGTCAGAGCATTCGTCTTGGCCTTTATGCCAAAAAGTCCCACCTTCCCGGCCAAACCACAGTAGGGGTTCTGCAAAAGGGCCCAGCAGTAAGCCTGGTTCCCATGTGTGTGGGTGTACAACCTGTCTCATTATGTGGATTTAAGGACACGCACAACTCCATATGGGTGATCTACAATGACAGAGGTGCCTTTTGGAAAGTACTAAGACCACACTATATAGAACTACATAATGAGCGTCTTCATAATATCTGTATTAGCACTGTGCTACACACTCCACATTAGCGGTTTTATTATCCAAATGAATTTGATCTTTCAGCTCCTTTTGCAAGACACACTAAGAATTTCGCCACATAAAATCGGATATGAAAATATTTCCTGTGGGAAAGTTTCTGTGGATGCACTTCCCTTCTCAGCTGAAACTCCTGTGGCGCGCAGAAGGAAACATATCGTCAAAGACTGGGAGCCAATTAAATTTCACAGTCTGTTCACTGAATACGCATCTACAATGACTCTGGTGAAGTGATTTTCACCTCATTCACTTCCTCTTCCTCTGCTGTGGTATTGTAGGGGCAAAATAGCTTTGTATGAGCATCCTGAACTACTGAGAGTGCCACTGTTGCCAGGCCAAGCAGTTGGCATGTAGCAATTATCATAAGATTGCAAACTTATCTTAGCCCAAAGTAATATTAACAGTGAAATAACTCGTTTTAGTTTCACAGAACATAAGCTAAATTTGGTGCATTTCTGCTGCTTGTGTTGTATTTATTTGGATTCCCATTAGCATCGGCCTTAGCCCTTAGCTTCTCTTCCTGTCAGTCCTCATTCATCCATACACACACAGTTAACAATCACAAAAACATAAGCATAATAACAAACAAGCTTTTCTTATTTTTACTCTTTGTATACAGATACTGTACCAGTGGAGTTTGCTGTGCTTTGTAGATCGATTAGATTAACATATAAAATGCCATGGCTTACCCAGGTGATGGGTCGCAGGATGGGTGGGAGGCTCGGAGGGCAAGACCACCAGTTGGGCAGAGGGGTCTTGAGGCAGAGGCAGGACTGGCTGCAGAGGGCCTGGCATGGCTGCAGAGAAAGCTGGTGGCAGATTCTGGTGTAGGGTTGTATGACCTATACCTGCTTTATAAAGAAATTAAATTACAGAATTCCATATAAACAAAAGAACTTTAAATATATGTATCAGCTGATCAAATCAATTCTAAACGTCTTTGTTTTGGCCTTTTTTTCAATAAACAAAAAAAAGCTGGACTATATGTCTTTATAACACATGAATAAACATAAACATAACCATAACAATAAAATCCTGCCATCAGAAAGCGTCTTACCATAAGAATGTCCCGTCATCCAGAGAGATGGGCTTCCAGTTCTTGGCATCCAATGATGGTGAGCAGAATGTGCAGCAGGATCTCCCAACTGGCCAGACTGGAGGGACGTCCCGCCCGGGACCATGAGATGAGAGGCAAGGTCTCCGTGACAGCTGCTGGAAGGGTGGATCCTTGCAAATTCCACCCTCTCTTTGTTATCCCTGACATCAGAATGACATAAAGATAAAGAAATACAAATTAGAATGTTTCTGTAAAGATTTTAATTTATTAAGTATTGAACAACACCTTTAAAAATACATACCTGATATATGCATCCCTCTCCCTGTCCAAGCAAGTGAGACCTATTTGTTCCTCACTCAGCCTCTTCCTGTCTTCCTCAGTGGTGGGATCTGACAGATACATGGAGCGGGGCTGCCCTGTGAGGCAAACATCAACTTTCACCATTGTGGATCACAGTGAGAACAAAATCCCAAGTCTCTCGCCACTTGTCAGAACCGTGCCGCAAGTTGCAAATGAATACATTTTGAGTATTAAATGCTTTTGTATTGGCAGAATTCATGCTAAAACCATATAGTGCACAGTATTGACATATTACTGTCTTATTTGGAAAGAAAAATAACTTGCTTCATAATATAATAACACATTCAGATATTTATGAAATAAAATTGAAACTTGATGTAGGTCAATTTTGTCCAAAGTTGTTTTGTTTTTTTAATATTGTATTTTTTTGTATATCTATTTATTTCCATTTATATACTGTTGTTCTCAGAGCGAGGCTTAGAAATCTTATATTAATTACTTTTTATCTTGGCAACTCTAAATGGACTCAGACTTGACATCTGTAAACATCATGGTTGATGCCTGTTTGACTCACTAATGTTTGATTAAGGGCAACTAGAAAGTTAAAGAGGGGAAAACCAAGTTAAAATCAGCAAGGCATTGTTTGGGACTGCTGCAGAGGAAATTTATATTTAAACCCATAAGTATTAAACTCCATTCATAGAATTAGCTATGCCTATATTATCCTGTAATGGATCATGGGGACTGGAGCGTATACCTGATGGCAATGAGTGTGAGAATTATACCATTCTGGATTTTTACTGCATTCAGCAAAGGGTATCACCACAAAATCAATATTTTTCTGGCTTTTTATCCGCTTAAAAATGTGCTTTTTCCTGTTTGTTTATTTTCTATATGGCTGTTTCTCTGTTTGCAGCGATATTGTTGGCAAGTTACAGATAAAGAAATATAAGGCCTTCTCACAAGCCAGTGACCTGGATTGCTTACCTTTCACAGACGGATGGACCCTGCCCTGTCGGCTGTTCGGATGATTTTCAGCTGAACGACAAGGTGGTTCCCTCTGTCTGGCCACCGCCACCGCTATTCCTACTGGCGGCTGCCGCACCTCACTTTCACCATGACCTGGCTCCCCCATTTCCCTGCTCCGCCCGTTATAATCAGGACGCTCACTGTCATTAGCCGTACCCTTCCTGGAAGGCAGAGTCTGTTTGTTGCCCTGCAGGGCACAGCTCCCCCCAGATGGACCTGATTTGAGATTTCCTAACCCCCCAAATGGATTCTTTTGGGAGACGAGCAGTGGTTGTTGCTGGTTGCTGTACTTTAGTAAGCTTTTCATTGCACTGCTCTCTCCCTGAGTTGGACCCTGGGGATCAGGTTGCTGCTGTGGTTGCTGCTGTTGCTGGCTGAGGGGAGGTGCGGTGGGGGGCTGTGGAGGAGGGAGGCTTATTCCCGGCTGCTGCTGCTGCTGCTGTTGTTGTTGCTGCTGCTGCTGCTGTTGTTGTTGTTGCTGCTGCTGCTGCTGTTGTTGCTGCTGCTGCTGCTGAGAGTGTTGCCCACCAGTGCTCCCCAACTCCATATATGACTTCCTCTGCTCCTCCTCAGGTTGCGACATGTGGTGAGGAGGCCTCATATTCCAGGGTGGCACTGGGGGCTGCTGGTGGTGGTGCTGCTGCCCACTGCTGTTGCTGTAACCATAAGGAGACATGTCCATCTTTCTTTTAAGCTCCTGACTATTCCCCTGGTTCAACTCAGTGGGTGTCTCTGGGCCAGGTCGGCCATGCTGCTGGTGGCGAATCCTGGCTACCTTTTGGCCGTCTCTCTGTAAAGAGCAGCTACCTCCGGGACCACTGTGTTGTGTTCCACTGTGCTGCCCCATGTTTTTACTTCCAAGTGGGGAAGAGTTTGGCGGGGGTCCGGGATGGGAACAGTCTCGATAAGGAGAAGTGTTTACAGAATGAGGGACCGAGTGCCCTGCCTTGGGTCCCTGGGGCAGCGAGGGTCTGAACACATCCATTTCCACACCACTGTTGATACACTCAGCACTCCGCGATCGCACTACTTGATGCTGCTGTTGAGAATGTGGTGGTTGTTGCTGGGGAGGTGGAGGAAGCTGTGAGGACTGAAGGTGTTGATGGTGGGATTGCATCCAGTCTGGAGCCTTCTCTGTCTTTCTGTATGGGTGCTGCTGCTGCTGCTGTTGTTGCTGTTGTTGTTTTCTGTGCCAATTACTGTGGTGCCCACCGCCACCATTCTTTTCGATTGTCTTGTCCTTGGCATTGCTGCCTCCTCCTCCACTACCCACACCCTGGCAGTCAGGGTTATTAAGCTGGAATGGCCCATTAGATTTATCGCCTACGTCTGCCACAGATGGCACAAATGTAGGCCCTGTGACTTTAGGTTCTCGCCCCACATTGACTGGCCCCCTCTCGTGCGAGGCAGGGTTGGCTAGAGGAGCAGGTGGCGGTGGGCAGAAAAACTCTGGATGGTGGTGTGTGTGGTGGGAATGATGTGGGTGGCTGGGGTGGAGCTGAAGACAGTGGAAGCCCCCTGGATGGGGATGTGTATGGGGGTGAGCATGAGGATGTGGATGGGCCCCTCCAGTAGCAGAACTCATATGTAAGGGTGGGGGTACAGAGTAGGGCAGAGAGTGGTGAAGTGGTGCCTGACCCCTTTCCAAACAGTCTGAAGGTTGTTCACTGATCCTCATTTCCCCACTTACCCCCTCTTTGGTGCAGCGGCCACTGCCACTAGTCCCCAAATGTCTGTTCTGGCTGCTCCCCCCACCACCCATAACCCGAAGGGTTGTGTCCTCACCGCCACAGCTGGACATGGACACCTTAGCCCCTGCTCCAGTTCCTGGATCTCCATTTTGCATCTTGCTATTGTGCAAACAGGCACTGAGGGGCTTGCTCATACTTTGAGGGTGCTCTTTACTGTACATCGTGAGCGACGCCTTATGCCTCTCCAGGGCCCGGCTGTTTACCTCCTCCAGGGGCAGCGGGTGCTGAGGATAGTGCGGGTGCTGCTGATGAGTGTGAGAATGGTGGTGGTGTGTTGGCTGGGGTGGCTGGTGAGCGTGGTGCTGCTGCTGTTGTTGCTGCTGCTGCTGTCTTTCCTTAGCCTCTTGTTTACCACTGGATCTCTCCTTGTCCTTGACATTTACCACTCCTCTTTCCACAGACCCCTCTTTAAGACCCTTATGTATGCCTGTGCCTACCCCTTGATCTCTGTCTCTGCTGCAGGACCCCTGAGTGTGTCCTGAACCTGCCCGAGACATTGGTGGCAGACTATGATTGGCTGAGATGAGAGGTGGCTGGGATGGGAGACCTCGAAGGTAGAAGTTCTCTATAAAATAGAAAAAAGAAGACAAATTAGTCACGGAAAGAAAAAAAAAGCATGCTCTCAGTATTGCACAGACAACAGCACCAGACTATACCGCTTCCATTTGAATTCATATTATTTCCGTGTGATAAAATTTTAATAGTCTCACGTCCCACCTTTTTGTGTGTCATAGAAACGGTGTTGCCCATAGAGAACTCCACTGTTGGCATGGTGATCCAAGTGGCTCATAGGAAGGAACGTGTGGGCCAGACTCCCTGAGAATCGAGGATACCCTGGACCTGCTAAGATATCAGAGAGGGAGAGAGTTGATAAGAAAGGATAACAACCACAGAGATGCAGTTATCCAGTGTAATCCTTCAGGTCCAATGCAGCTGGTGGTGTTCATACGCAAATAAGTGCTGGCTGTGCCTCACATGTTTGCCTTTCCTGCTGGAGTTTAGAATGAAAACAATAACAGACAAGCCTGGGGATTTCTGTAATATATGAAATTTGTCTTTGAAACATATGGTGCTTTCTTTAACTCACTCTTAGAAGTGGCAGCCGCACCTTGAACCATCTGAATGGGGTGATAAGGATGGATTTGAAGCTTGTGTTTGCAATGAACAGAGAGCTGGGCGGCTAACCTTTACTGACCTACATCAGAGGTAAGAGGTCATCGGGATGTTGGGCCTGTAAGCTAGTACACCTGGGCTTATTACACCAAGCCCATCTGGAGGACGTTTACGCCACAACCAAACAAAAAGCTCATTTTGCAACGGGACACTGGAAAACACAAAGGACTTTGAGTGTAGAGGAGAGAAAAGATGGACTGAGATGAAAGCCCATCGCAATATCAATACAAAAAAAAAAAAAAAAGCATCTCTATGACAACCCACTTTCACTGCATTTGAGTAACTATAGCATCTAAACACATCAATGTGAATTAAATTAGCCTATCTATGCTACCGTGTAATTAATCATTTCACCCAACCAACGGAATAAAATCGAGGTACTGTAAAGGACACACAAAAAATGTCCAATAATGCGATGATGTTGCTTAGTGACAGCAGCGCTATAGCGTAATTTTAGTTTAATACTTTAAAAAAGCATGATTAAATCCAAGTCATCAGTCTACATACAAGTTAAAGAAATAACTAAGGAAAATAAAAAGACTATATATATATTTATATACACACACACACACCGTCACATGAGTGAACCACTTTTGTTGAAATGGAAAACCAAAAAAGACAGAGACACACTTTTTTGTTTCTTTTTTAATTCATAGGACAGACGGGTCTATCAGCCCACTGTCATAAAGTAAAATTTAAGTGATTAATTTCTCTTCAGCTCAACTATTAGACCCATCTGTCGCTGTAGCTTTACTTTCCAGTGCAGCTCATGGATGGCGTAAAAAGGATACGGGCCGAAAGAGAGGAAAAAATTTTTGGAAAACGTGCGACCTGATCCCAGAAAGCGCAGATGCACTTTATTCGGCCATGTGTTTTTGTACACACATGGTTTTTACAGCAGCTATGAGTGTTGAATGTCTCACTTTCTGCCGGTGGATCAATGGGGCCCGGTCCCAGCTCTGGGGAGGGAGGAGTGTTGTGGTGGGCTTAATGACCTCTTCTCAGTGCGGCCTCTGCATCCTCCCATCTTAATTAATGAAATACACAGAGGAGGCAAACAGCCCTGCAATAACACAGGAGGTGCTGCTTTCTGAGGAGGGCAAAGGGGTGATAATTACATACCCTCACTTTTCCCTTTTCCCGTTTTTCACCTATGTTTCTACCTTGTTTTTTTTCCCTTCCCATCCCCCCTCTTTTGTCTCTGTCTCCTCCTTTGCTGTCATGATTAATAAGAACGCAAAATTATGCCAATTCATTTACAGCTTTGGGGGGGGGGGGGGGGGGGGGGGGGGAGCTTTGTTTAAGCAAGTCATTTTTTCCTTTGATTTCAGGAGAGGGAAAAGCAGAGAGCTGTTTGCCAGTCTTTATCCAAGCTGGGAGAGGGTCTTTTTTTTTTTTTTCTGCGGCAGCATGTTGTTTGTGAGCGTGACGATTGATGGCGTAATCCCTTTTCACAGTGTGGTCTGGCTGTGCCCGATAATGCCAGCCTTCTCAGTTTCAGCATGCTCTCCACTGGGGCAGCAAGAGGGGGACTGCTGGGCACGGCGGAGCTCATTCAGCCATTAATCTGGCCAGGACAAGGGAAGCTGCTACTTCTGCTGCCGCTGCCGATGCTGCTGCAGGCGACGTGAGCAGGGTCTTAGTGCAGTCTGCTGACTGCACAGCAACCTCGCTCTCCTTCGCTCCCTCCGCACACTCACACATAAACACGCCAGCATCAGCAAGTGAATAGCAGAGGGGAGTTCACAGCGCATGCCCTCCTTTCCACCAGCAGAGCAGGGGTGAGAGGCAGAACAAACAGAGCTGCATCCCAAGGAGGGATTTCTAGAAGTTCTGAAGGTATTTCTCGCAACATGGTGGGTTGAGAGAAGCAGGCCAACAGGGAGGACAAAGAAGGGGGTTAGATATAGAACAGCACCTAGAGGCAGAGGAGAATTATTCCTGCTGCTTTAGAGGCGGTTTCTCACTAGCACAATACCAGTCCTCTTACACCTTCTCTGAAGACATTCAGTTACTGATAAGGCTTTCACCACTTTTGATAGAAGAAAAAAATAACATAAATGAAAATTCTATTTTCTCCAGGGAGGTGGCTGTAACGCATCAGAGACGAGGAGATAGAAGGACGGAGAGAGAGAGAGCACGCCACAGGAAGACCGAGAGGAGAGGAGGAGCAGCCTGAGCTGCCTGTCAGGTCCGCTAATTGAGAAAAAAGTGACAGAACCATCAAGACACAGAAAGGGAGGAGAAGAGGAGAGGAGACGAGAGATGTTTGGCGGAGGAGGGGCAGTGCTGTGGTGGATCTCTTCAGGTTTGACTAATTGAAAGGAAGGGATGCAGACTGGCACAGGAGAGAGAGAGGGAGAGGGAGAGAGAGAATGAAAGAAGCAGGAGTAAGGAAGAGGAGAGGCGGGGGGTGCAGCTTAAATCCTACAAAAGGAAAAGCAAGCAACTGCTCACAGAAGGAAAGATGGACAACTGAAGATAGGCTTGGAAAGGCGTATCAAACAGAAGTGGATTAGACAGGTGTGTGCAGGCAACTCTGTGTGTGCGTGCACGCGTGTGTTTATATGTGTGGACAAAGATATGAGACTGCGATTATTTTTGGCATAACTTAAGAAGTCATTTGGACCCTGGCCAGCTGGCCTCGGGACTGCGAGGAGTCGGCAGGTTTTCTTTTTATTCTTTACCCACTCCCCACCCTTTTTTCTCCTCTTTTGGTCATTTTTATTTATTTATTTATTTTTTTCATTTTTCCACTCAGTCGATTCAGTGGGGTTTATTCAAACAGTCCCAGATATGAAAATAAATCTTTCAAAAGCTCGGTGGGCCTAATTTATTTTAACAGGTGTTGTGAAAACATTTTACATTTACTGAAACATTCACTACACTGCATCTGCCCCTATTTTTGTGTCCCCCCACCGCCGACCCACCCTTCTTCTTGCATCCGTAGCCGTATACTAAGACTCCGTCTCTGTGACAGTGAGCTCACAGCACTGCTCAGCTCAGCAAAGGAAAAAAAACAGACAATTCCTTGTGGTAACATACAATGGCTGCTGCTGTAGCTGGCAAGAAGAGATTCTGAAACAAAAACTTCCTTTAATCTCTGTTAACTCCTCTGACGTCATGAAAGCCACTAATGATTTGGGTCTTGTTGCTGTGACCTTACAGAAATATCCTAGAATTTGTTAGACTGGCTGTACACTTTCCTTTTCCCAAAACAATAAATCTTTAACCAAAAGTCAACAAAAGACTGTTGTGTTAAAAAAGAAAAAAAAAATGCCTTTGCCAAAGTTATCCTTACCGCCAGTGTCATTTAAAGGAGCCTAAACTGACAGGAAAGCACGTCCAGACTACTGCCCATGCCAGGGCAGCTGAAGTTGAGAGACCTTTTTTTCCCTCTTATTTTAGCCAACCTGAGAAACTGAGGTTGAAAGTTTGCGATGGGATATTTTGTTACTTTAGTAGCCAAAGTAGGGGCGTTTCCATGGATATGTTTAGGGTCAATGCATAAGGTTAAAATATTCAAATTTTTGTAACAGCCCGCATAATCAGTAAAAGAAGTGTAATGCTGGTACATCTGGGTGCTGAAACCTTGAAAGAATGCTGCATTTCTGAACATTTTTGCTGTTTTCTCCGGGCTTAATGGAGCAAAAATAATATCCATCTTACATTTTATGTGGCTTTTCTTTATCACCAACTCATTTCAAATGCCCGCAAAACTTATTATATTGAAAAGAGGAATTAATTCTTAATTCACTCACCAAATAGGAGTAATAAAAAATAAATGTGATTAGCCTGCTCCATATAGCCACAGTCCATTGTTTATCCCCACTAAGTGACTAGTTAGCAAGCAAAGGAGATAATTGTTCTCATCTGCTTGTTACGTGCTAGATTTCGGGCTTTTAATCTGCAGAAAAATGTGTCAGAGGAATAGCGGAAACAAAGACGTTCCGCGCAATGACAGGTATATGCCAGAAACGTGCGAATCGTAAAATCGTTTTCGAATACAAATTTGAACTGCTTTGCTTAGATATGCATGCAAGCAGCCACTTTAAAAACAGAGAAAAAGAAGAAGAAGAAAAAAAAATAAAAACACAGCACTTCTTTGAGGTTACAAGCGAAACACTAATGCACCGACACAAGCACAAGTCAATGCCTGCTCTGATGCTGGTGGGGTTCTGCTGACACCCGGAGAGAGAAGGCGAGAGTCTGGGTAATTGTGCCGCTCATTTTGATGACTTGCTTTTTATGCAAAACAGGAAAAAGACAATATGCAATTATCTTGAGGAGGGAACAGCTGAATGTGGTTGATGAACAGTCTGGATTCAATCATGCTCTTAGTGCGTTATATGCAATTAAACTGCAATAGAGATAATGGCCTCCATTGCCAACTGAGTAATAATCCCAGTCATAATCACCTCCATTACTTTTATTAGGCTTGGCATTATCTTCATCACTCTTAATATTATTTTACTTTTCCACAAGAAGAAAGTGTTTGACAATGAAATCTAGAAAGTATAAGATAAAGGAAACACTGATGCTTACAAAATGAGTTTGGAGGGAAATGTCTGAGATTGGGCTGACGCCGGAGCTAATATTTTGGAGAAGTCTAGAGTTTAATCTGGTGTAGCATCTGTCCACTGAGTCAGCGGCCTGGTGCCCGGGGCATCAGAGCAAGGAAGTTGCTGGGAGATATCATATGACTTAACAATCTTCATGACAATACAGCATCTCAGCTGTAATCCACTTAATCATCCCTGGACACATAACATGCAGGTGGGGTGCCGCTGATGAGTGACCACGAATTTCAAAAAAAAAAAAGAGAGAAAAGAAACACTTCCCACTGGTCTCCCCACCAATAACATCTGGGCTATTCTTAGATAATAAATATATTATAACCGGGGGCTGAAATAACAAGAGTCCATCCAGGATTGTGATTCACCAGGTAATTTTAGGTGGCCATCACAGTGCGTAATTAGCAAGATGTAAATCTGAAGGTGAAGACACAGAAAAGCTGACCTTACGTTAATATATTAATAAGATGATTTGTCTTGTGTTTATCTGTCACCCCAATTAATTCCTGAAACACCCAACTTCATTAATCCCTCAGCTTTATCGTTATCTGACTTCCTGGCTGTATGGAGACAGAATATGAGGTGTTGAAGTTGGTTTGTGAGTGTATGTGCGTGTGTGTCGAGTAAGGGTTTAGTAATTCTGATTGGTGGGAACCTTTTTAAGACTGTGATGGAGACACCGGCTGAAAGCTCTGCAATCACTGCAACTTTTTTTTTTTTACTGGCACACAGTCGCATGTGCTGCTTCAGATGGCCCTGAGTGACATTCCTGCTGACATGAATCGAATACCGCAAGATTCTGTGGCTGAACTTTTAACCCTGTGTCTGTATCCAGAAAACCGTGGCACAGTGCTCTATCCCAAACATGCTGGGTGTGGGCCTATTTTAGTGCATAAATAAAAGGGTTGGAGCCCAGACGATTATAAGCCATACTTTGGTGCAAACCTAGCGCGACACAAAAATATACAATATCAGAGTAACAATACACCGTGCAAAGCTGCCTCCAATAATGCCAGGACATAAATATCACCTCATCCAGATGGTGCGGTCAGATGAGGGGCTGTGTGTTTGTGTACATGTGTGATTTGAGGTACCTTCATGCGAATGGGGAAACCAGATTTGCGAGGCGCTCGAGTGGGGTCCGCCACGGAAGGAGGGCGAAGAGGGCGAGGAGGGCGGCCGGGAGGGATGAGACGGGTGGGAAGGAGGGGAACCCAGACTACTGGCCAGAAAGGTCCCCATGAAGGAGGCAGAAGAATTGCCCATCAATCCACTGCCTGCATTCCCACAGGAACAAAAGGTAAGGAGAGAGAAGAATGGTTAGAATTGGGAGTGTGTGTACACTGGGACAGTGAGTGTGACTAAAAAGGAAAAACAACAAGAATAGCTTTGCATCTCAGTGTGAGGCCCACTCATATATACATATTTTTCTTCTCTTTTTTTGGTAGAATCATTAAGCCAGGCAAATGTGATTGCTGCTCTCGGGAGAGGCTGAATGAGTGAGAGAGCGTATGTGTGTGACAGAGAGAAAGTGTGAGACTCTCCTCCCCCTCACTGTCAGCAGAGTCCTCTTCCCTCGTCTTCTCTCCCCTCACACCACCTCTCCCCATGGGCAGACAGAGGTCTCATCTCACAGCTGAGTACACACTTTCTCAGGCTCTCTCCCTCTCGCTCTCACACACTTTTGCTCCTGCTCCCCAGTGTCCCTTTCTCAATTTCTCTCCCTCCCTCCATTATCTTGTGCTCTCCATCTCTCACTTTCATGCCCTCAATCTCTTTTATTGCTTTGCTCCATTTCACCTCCTCTCTGTCTGGTTTTCTTTCAGTCTTGCTTTTTCTCTGCGTGACGCTGACAATCCCGTGCTCTTCTTTCTTCTCTGGTTCCATTTCGGTGTTTTACTCCTTTCTCCTTCCTCCTGCTTTGTTACAAAAGCTGTCTTCACTCTTCTCGTCCCCTCCTCTGTCCCATTTTGATGTGCAGAAATACACCATGCCTCTTCCAAATCCTCATTGTCTCTTCCTTCCCTCCCTCTTTCCCTGTTTCTAGCATTGCTTTGCTTTGTTCTTTACCATAATAATGGCACCAGCAGAGCAATCTGTCCCTGGCTGGCTGAACTGTGTGTTTAACAAGACTATGATGAGTAATTGACCATTTGTAGCAACGCCCGTATGACTGGGGGCTGATTGTCTATTATGCATTGCTGGGCAAGCTGGAGAAAACACACTGATTAACCACTGCTTAAATTGCATTCCCATTACGCGCCCGCCAGTGCACTTGAGCGAGGGGCCCGGGTGCCCAGCTCTTTGCGCATTCATTTCCCCCAAGTCACACCACCGTGAAGTCTCATGCATATGTATGAAGTTGCCTGTATGAGAGCACACATGCAGATACATGCTCAGACACACATTAGTGTATCGTATATCGCGCACACCAAAACACGGGGAGAGCGACACAGTAGAAATTCATTATGAGCCTCTTATGACAAGCTGATCTCCCAAGGAATGCTGAGTGATTTGATTTTCTTGGAGCATGAATCAGTCCAAACATGCATCGATCCTTTTTTTTTTCTTTTTCTGGGAGTGTGAGAACAATTGTGTGGGAGCCTTAATCAGCCAGCCAGTGAGTGAGCACATCCTCTGGGCAGACAGCAGGGATAAACCCATCAGGCTGCTTCTCGCTTTTGCACCGAATAGCCTATGGCTCATAGGCCAGAGCACAGAAGCATGCAGAGGCGTGCGCGCACAAACACACAACACGTACAAAAGCACCTCTGTCACACTTGGTACCACCGCCCCAGACAGGTGGAAATCCCCCACGATCCCCAACCTTACAGCGCCCTGCCTCGAAAAACTACCTTACAACCAATCCTGCGTGTGTGTGTGTGTTTGTGCGCATGTGGATGCAGCGACACTCTTGGAGGTCTCTGAAATTTGATCACAGAAAGAAATGAAGCCAAAGTGTGTTGTGATTCATTTCTCTTTTGCTGTAGATTATCTGGATTATCAGGTTATCTTAGTCTAAGCCTGTAAAATTGGGCTGGAGGTTTTTATTTAGATCCACTTCTAATAACAAAACATTGGAACAAAATAATGAGACTACATCTCCTAAATCACATGGTAGCAAAAATCTTCTATTTAATCAGATTTCAATTGTCTATAGCAACATTTCACATGTTGATGGGAGACACTGTCAAGTAGCCTGGTCACATGCTACACTATCCATGCTGTTCTCCTTTTGCTCTGTATCAGTCCCCATTCCCCTCTGCTGCCACCTCCTATCACTTGGTCCCTGTGGAGGGCTCCTGGCACGGTTCTGCGGAGTTCAGAGTGGGTGTCGGGGGCCAGTGGAGGTGGGGGGTGGGTGGGTGGATTATGGCCAGCATGCTCACCAGGCACACATCCAACCTTCATCATCCAGACACGTCGGGCTCCTGTATGTCACCGCCCTCCATGCTGCACACTCATTGCCCCCCTCCCCTCTTCTGCCTGTCGCCCCCAGGAACCCCAGCTTTCCTCAGTGCCTCCGGCTCACATAAATCAGCTAATCCTCCTGCATTATTAACAGCCTTGCCTCAGAGTGAGAGAGGGAGAAAGGGTGAGAGAGACATAGAGTGACAGAGAGAGGCTGCAAAGCCCCTCTTAACGCAGTGAGGAGAGAGCCTCTGCCAGAAAGACAAGGAAAGGAGAAGGACAATACATTAAAAAGGGGATGTGTAGATGTCGGGCAAGGAGATCTTTGAAGTTTAAGCCTGTGTTCAGGGAGAAAGGGATTGAATGAAAACCTCAGAAGGGTCTTGGATCAAATCAAACCACAAGCCCTTCCCACAGCACAACCAAATCAGACCTTCCAGTGGTCCAGTTTGGCCATGGCATCTTCACTTGGTGAAGGACTGATGTAAACTGTAGCAGGTGAGAGTTAGTGGTTGGCAGACTCCTCAACCTGTCAATCACACTAAATAACCTCTCCCTTAGTGTTATAGTTGCCTCCTACTGAAAGTATGCTGTGCATGACGCCACACAAATTCCTGCTTCTTTTTTTTTTCTTCAAATTTTCATACTCTTGTTTAGAAAACACAAACTCCACTCACGCTGCGTTAATACAATGCCCTCCCTGAACCCATTTAAATCCTAATGAATCAGAGGTGTCGGTGAGAAAGCACATAGGTTATAAAAGTGGGCTGGTTTTTCACCTTTCTTTCACTTCGGATGCCAACTAAAGCAGTGCAGAACAAGTGGAATAAAAGTCTGAGCCATGACGGCACCACTGCTCGACTTACTATTACAGTTTTAGTGGTGTAATAAATAGTGACTTAGCCGTTGCTCCACCGCCTCCTTGTAAAAGTTATGTTTTCTTCACCTGTGTGTTTTCTCTAAACTGTGTTTATTTATTTCTCCAGTTCCTAAGTGGAGCCAGCAGTGCAGTTGTATGCGCTCTTAAGAAAATCGGGTCATGTGCATCCTAATCGGCACCGATCCCTGACAGAGATGAAGATTAATCCTATTAGGGAATTAAAGGAGAAGGGGACACCGGGATAAGGGGAAACCCACCTCCCTTCCTGACATCTCAACACCACATCCCAACACTCAAACTCACACAGTTGTGTTCACATAGATCCAGAGAAACAAACACAAATGCCGCAGAACCTCCGGAGGTGGAAGTGTTAACTAGTGCTACTGTTTTGCTCCGGCGTTGGTGTGCAAGGGTGAAGGAGACCAGTTTGCGTGCAACAACAAAAATATACATGCATGCACACACAATAATGTGGGCCCAGGCATGGGCCCCTGAGGGCGGCACGGAGTGAGCAGCAGGCAGGGAGGCGTAGCTAGGAGAACGAAGGCCCAGTTGTCATGGGAACGAAAGAGAAACAGCGCTCGAGGCAAGGAGGCTGAATACGAGCCATTACAACAGCAGTGGGCAGATGCAGTTGGTCAGCATGCTGCTCAGCAAGAACAGCCAGTCTACCTTGAAACCCCACTTAGGTCACAGTTGCAATCAAACACACACTCGTCCAGTGAATTTAAACAGGTTTCAATTGTCAAGTTGAGGGGAGGGATGTGATGTCATCATACAACTCGGGGTAATTTGGGGCCTTGACGAAGCATAATACAATCTCATCTGCATGTGGACCACAAAGTGATGGGGTAAAAGGAAAAAAAAAAGCTAGGAAGACAACAAGCACCCACCCACAACATCTTGTTCTTTTCAACGCTGGGAATCAGATCAAAAATTTCTCCTGAAGAGGCAGACGCCCATCCACATGCGCTTGTGTTTATGAGCATGTGAGGGAGCACATGGGGATCTACAACTACGCCTCTAAGAAGAAGAAGAAGAAGAAGAAGAAGTACATTTATTTCACCTTGGATCATATTTCTCTGTCTGCTCTTGAAAAACAAGCCAAGGCAGTCTAAAGCCCTCCGTCTTATTCACAGACCGCAGCCCGAAGGGACGGATGGACGTGTCGTCTAGACAAAGAAGCCAGACGCACAATGAGAAGTGAGAGTGATGGTGACGCGAGGAGAAGAGAGACGGAAAGAAAATTGCAGATGTGACTGCATCAACCTGCTCTCCACAGCTCAGTGATCACCAAGTGCCACAGAGTGGAGGGAAGAAGCAGAAGAAGAAATGCCAGAGAATAAAAACACACAGACACACAACCAGTTTATAAGAGCTCGTATCAGAGAGTCTGTGAGCAGTTTAGGTCGCTCAGTGAACGGTCAGTGCCATGTGGCAGCTGTACTCTCTCTCACTCTCTCAGTCATGTCCTCTGACAGAAAATACACACTCCCCTTCTTGTCTTAAATGAATGAAATTAACATCAGATTGGTGATTCAAGGGAAAATAAATATAAATGTACTTCTTCCAGGAGCTGCTAGTTACTGGCACTGCTTTAACACAGAAAGAAACGCGACAGAACATATACTGGTAAGCTAGGTTTTATATTATATCAGACATTTAAGAATTTCTGTGTTTAGCTGTAAATTGTAGCAGCTTGTTTCTTTAGCACTTGTTTACGAAAGAACCCACTATGAAAGTAGGAAACAGCAAGGAAGAAACAGACATTTGAAGAGTTACTTACCAAGTAAAAACATACTGAGCAGGATGCTCGTTGGTAAGCGAACTTCACTCCCACTTCAGTGTCTTTTTCATCAGAGTTTCCTACTAATGTAGTTCCATGTTCTGCCCAGGAATTCAGACGCCCAAGAAGAAGCCAGCCAGACTTTCCACACATACACATTCACTCAAACACAGGACTTAGTTTTTGACCCTCCAGTAACACAGACTGGATTGGGCAACTGTACACATCAGCAGCCCCAGACAGACTGCACTGCTACCCTGGAGGGCCGCTGACTAACCCAGCACCTACTTCCTCACAATAAAACACAGATGGAATTTCAAATGGCTACTAAAGTGGGGGGATTTCCTTCAAACAGTCAAAGTCATCTTGAAAACATTAGTGCAACTGGTAGCCAAATTCCTCCTCACTTCAGAACGGCTGTAGCAAGTTTTTTTCCCCTTCCTCTTCTTAACTTGCCCCCTGCTTTACAAACTCCCACCTCCCTGACTTTTTTCTTTCTGTGTCGATGTCAGGCTTGATGGTGGGACTGGGGGAGTGGGCTACTGCAGGAGGATCAGAAGTATACTGAAGTGAGGGAGAGAAAGAGTGAGAGAGCGAGCAGGCAGTCCAGTCCTGGACCTGGGCCCAGTGCAGGGGTGGGGGAAAGTGCCAGCAGCGGACGCCTCCAACACTCTCCACACTGCGTGCCTGTGGAGTGAGTTTAGTGGATGTGGTCAGTGTGGGGGTGGGAGAAAGAGAACCAGTTATAAGAATGGATGGCGAAAGAGAGTGAGAAAGCCTCGTTACTACATGCAACATCCAGAGGAGGGGAAAGGGGTGAGAGTTTAGAGTAGATAAGAGACCGAGGAACTGTGAGAAACTTTCAAAGTGAAATCAGCAGAGAGCGTGTGGGAGTATGTGTGTGTGCGTTTATGAACATATGTGATCCTTTGTGTGTGCGATTGTGCATCCGTATGGTGGTCGTCTCGCTCAAGTTGACAGCCTGTGTTTGCTGAGTGGCTTCGTGGTCAGCCACTCTCTCACTACTGAAGTGATGACGGGGTAAAAGGGATTCTGGGAATTCTTTGCATGAGTACAATGCAAATAAAATTGGCCTGGAGAGGTCAGCTGAAGAACCCCTGCCACTTCACCCAGCTGTTTATACAATATAGAAGTCGACATGATGTGGATAAGAGATTCTAATCCTAAACAAATTAGACCAACTGGCTCACTCAAGTTTGGCAGGGAGCCCGAACATAACAATGGAGCCACACATGCCACGCTAAAGAGAAAACGGGAGAAAATGTGCACACATGCCACCAGCGTCTCTCTTTATCTATTCTACTCCTCGAACCTTTTCACTGTTTATACAGCAGTTTGCAAAACTGCAAAAGCCAGCATCACATGTGTCTAGGTACCTGGCCAGGCTGCCATTTCAAGGAGTACAGCACGTCATGTTTATCACAATTAATCATTCATGAAGCTCTTTTTCAGAAAGGTTTATTTTTATCAAAAAGGAGCTTCCTCTTCAGTTCCATAGCCGCTGTGCCAACACTGGTATGAGGGGCAGGAGGGGGCCAACAGAAAGAGATATCAATGTCTGATAGAGTTCCTGCTGAAGAGGTGTGTTATGGGCAAAGTAAATAAAGAAGACAGACTGAAATTTCATGGCTATTTTCTGGGGAGCGGGCCAGGAAGTGTTGTTTAAGAGACAATCAGACATCTGACTGTCAAAGTGAGATTGTGCTAAGCGGTGAAGATTGCAGGTGAGAGCTAGAGCGGAGTAAAAAACTGGGGTAAGAGTGGGGCGATGAAGGGTAAAGTGCAGTGCTAAGGTTTAATGCTACTCACTGTTTATTGCTATTAAAATATTAATAGCCTCAGGCAAAGGTTTGGGCTCATCACTTAGACCCTTGTTTAAGCGCGCTTGCTGTGAGCCATGTGAAAGTGCAGTTGTTTGCTGAGTCACTGGCCTCATCTGTGGAGAACAAGCAGACATTCCAGGTCCGGGACTCGGAAGGTGGGAGGACAGATTCGAAACAGCAACAGCACCAGGCCAGGCCAAATGAGCTCAAGGCCCATTACCTTCCTTTTATACTCACCCACACATGCACACTCTCTTTACCTAGTCCCACAACAGAGATTTAAGAGAACATACAAGAAAACCACAACACGAAATCACCGCATTCTGCTTTTGCTCGTTTCTGTCCTTTCTGTGAGAACTTAAGTGTTCATGATGTAACAGGAAGTGCAAATTACTCAAGCAGTTTTCTCATTACGAAGTGTTTTCTCTCAAAGCACATAGTTATTTCCGTCAGCATTTTACTTTATTAAACTTCCCTCCACGCTTTACTAAACCTATTCCTTTTTTTCCCTCTTGGCTACGTGGATAAAATGCAAATGTTTCTTATGGAACGGGCATAAAAGGCATCAGATTTAGTTGGAACTACTTTACTCCTTGTAACTTCTACAGGACATTTGATGTGTCCAGACCAAACTGGTGGTTGTGCTTGTTAACTGACCCATTGTTCCACGAGGGTCATTTGTTGCATCCCAGCTCTTTATTCCCGAGGCATGAAATTGCGATTCCCATAGTGGGGCTCGTTCTCTCATCCACAGATTCACGCTAACATCCACATTTTTATTTTGCCTTCTCTTCCCTTCTCTGCTTGATCCTGTCTTTATGATATACGCACACAGCAGCAGCACACCCAAACACAAAAAGAGCCGCCCACAGCTGCGTCAGGCCATCTCTCTAACAATCCAATCTGTTTTCTTTCCCATGATGTTTCCCATTGGCACAGGGAGGAGAAAATCAGATTTACTCCCCCACAGGGCCCATGCAGTTGCACTGATATGGAAAATGATTTCAGTGCTGCTTGAGCCCATAAACATTATTTTGGTCTCCCCTGTTAATGACACATTTCTTCCCAGCATTGTGGATCTCACAGAGGAAGAGATGAGATTCAGGGGGCGAACAAGGGAGGAGGAGGAAGAGAGGAAGAGGGGAGGAATCCTCCAGGGCCTCGCATACGACAAGGGAGTCCTTCACCCCTCAAACTGCTTTCTGACATCCAAGACTTATTCAGCCTCTTCTTCATTCACACACGCACACACTCAGAAATACAAACAGCTAATCATCCTACCAATCATTCAGGAGCTTGAATTGCATGGGTCATTAAATACCACCACACTCCCCAAATCCCAAAAAACAAACAGACAGAAAAAATAATAATTCCCCGTTAGAAAGCAGAGCAGAGTCAAAGAAGGCTTTCTCACCTCTCTCTGTATCGAGCTGTCAGCCTGATTCTAAACACACCATGTTTGGCTCCGGGGCTCAAAGCCGCCTTACTACAATTGTGTCATACAGCCCACATATCTTTTTATTGGTGGTAGCAGCCAATATAGCAGCCCCTCTTCTCCTCCTTTAATGCGGGGATAAAATTTATACTTTTAGCGGTGTGTTACAAACACTTTCTGCCCGAGGCATATTGTCAACGACAGGAGCACGCCGTTGCCTTGAGTCCTAAACGCAAGTCATTTAATATGATGGTGTTAAAAAAGAGACTCCAACAGGCCAATAGTGAGGCACTAAACCTCCCATTTGGCATCCATTAAAGCCCATCTGCAGGAACAAATACAAGCCGGATGAGCAGGAAACAGCCACGTTAGCTATGACTAAAAACTATCCTTCATTTGTGAATATTCACTCACAGGTCTCTGAAAACTCTAGATCCAAAAATGGGATTTTCATGGTCCTCCTGTTTCACTGGAAAGATCAGATGGAATGCTCTGAATCTGGTTTGTTTTACAGCTGATAACTGATCCTTCTAAATCCATTGGTTTTATGTTCTGGCCATGGGGATGGATGGGTGACTAACGGCAGCTTGCGTGCCATGTTTCAGCCGACGCAGGCAAAGCTCAGCCAGCCAGGTCACGGACACAGACATGCCTCGTAGTGGGGAAAAAAGAGAGATTAAAACAAGGATTCAGCACTATTCTCTAATTAGTACCCTGTTAACTTTTGAACTTAATTGGTTAATTGAGATGTGGTTAGACCGGGCAGGTTTCCCCTCCCTCAGGGTGACCATACGGCTCCAGCATTTCAGCCTGGCAGTGCCTGGCACAGGAGGTGGCTGCGTCTCTCTCGCTCTCGCTCTCCTTCTCTTTTTGAGCATCCCACCGCTCCACTGACGAGGAGTAATGATGCCGCACAGGAGGCAGTAAAACTGTGTTTTGCGAGTGTGTTTTAGCAGAGATTGTACCCATGCACTGCACATATGCTCGTGCCACATCAAAGCGGTGCTTTGACTACCCAGTCCTGGGTGGTCTAATCCTCTCTTCTCTCAACCAGCAGTGCTAGGTAGATAGACTTTGGAAAAGTGTAGTGTGGATGTTGGTGGATGTTACCTCACCACAGGCGAGGGTTCTGTCAAATTCAGAAGTTAGTTTGCTTTGGAGGAGACATGGGCAACGTGCTGAGGGAGAATAAAAGTGCGCTGCAATGCATACACAGATAAACGCACGCTCACGCTTGGGCGTCGCATTGCTCGAGTCTCCCCATCTCCTTTGGTTCATGCACAATGATAACCACAACACCACATAAATCTGCAAGCAGCTCAATTCATTGGAGCAAATTTTGCCTGCTGTCTTCCCTTTTTCACTTTCATCCCTTCTTCTCCATTTGCTCCTTCGAGCCCCATCACTCATTCCCCTTCTCAGTTTTCCTTTTCCGTCCTCACACCCTCTCCATCATCCCACATCACTCTCCCTCCATCCCCCTGCTGCTCAGTTCCATATTTCTGTCCTCCCTCATCACCTCGGTCTCTTCCCTCAGTTGGCGTCAGCCACATGCTTCAAAATGGAAACACTTTCTCTTCATTTTCAGTTTTTTTTCTCTTTAAAAATCACTTTTCCTCCCACTCTCTTGTCCCATTTGCGCTCCGTTTCTCTGCTCTTGTTTGTCCATCAGTGTTCACAAGGTCCAAAAGTGTAATGAACATCTTGTTTTATGGGGTTAGCCCCTCCCTATATCAGAGTCACCCATAAATCAACATCCTAGCATTCAAACGGCAACGAGGACTCGTCGGAATGTCCTGTTCTCCCCAGTCTTCCCATCTTTTCTCCCTCCCTCCGTCTGTAGCCTGGCACCTCATTTAGGTCATGCAGAGCAGTCCCGGACATCAGGGGTCTGGTTGGAGTCACTACGTTGCTGCTGTCCTCCAAGTTCTCTTGGATTGTCCTGTAATATGATAAAGTCTGATGTCTGTGAGAGAAACAGAAGGCAGCTCCCTGCTCTGGCTTCTCTCTTTTTGATGTAGCCTGTCAGAGGCACAGAGCAGAACAGTGCAGATAACAGAGCCGGGAACCGCTGCACCAGCCAGTCCAAGGTCTTTCTGCAGCCCTGAATGTAATTTGCTGTTGGTTCACAGGGGGAACAAAGGAAAAATGTTTAATTCTTGTAGCGTTCGGCTAAGACAAATGCAAGCAGTTTTGTTCTGATAACCTACAGACAAGGGGAAGCGAGGCACCTGGGTAGCCAAGGCCAAACATTATACAGTATCACCTTGTAAAGAACACAGTGTATAATCTCACATGCATAACCTTGACTTCTCTTGTTACCAAACGTCTTAGCCATAATGACAAAACTCTTCTCGACTCATGGAGATAACCACTTCCTCTCCCACTTTATCCATCTGCACTTTCAAATGCACCAGTTTAGCCAAATCACGCTGCCAAACTGGCCTTTAAAGATGAGTTATATCTTGCGATAACTCTTGACACCGGTCATCTATGGAATGCTGCTGCCGGTGCTGCTCAACATCTGCAGCCACAAAGGCAGAAATGAGTAAAATTAAGAGCATTTCCTGTCATCATTACAAAAGAACGGAGCTCATCATTGCACAAACATCAGCAGATAAAGTGTAACACAGAGCAAGGCAGCAGCAAAGACAAAACCCCCCACAAATTTAAATGCCTCTTGTCTCCCCTCCTGTTCCCTGACCTGCCATGACCTACCTTAGCCTCCTCTGCTCTCCAGCTGGTTATCTTGACGGCTTTAACGACTCATTGTGGAAGAGGCAAAAATACAAGGTCAAACCACGGAGGAGGAAGGGGGATTGTTTTTTCTAGATCAGCTGCTCATTCCTGTCTGTGTGGATGAACAGCTACCACTGCAGTCCTCCATTACTTTTACAGTGATCGCATTTAGTATGTTGGAGGGGCATTATGGGCCATCATGTGTTATCCTCCCCTCTGTATTTGTCTGGGACACACACACACACACATATATATATAAAAGAAATAGCAGAGAAGAAGGGAACAGACCTTGTGGGCTTACAACAGGCTTGCAGCATCTGATCGAAGTCAACAGATGTGTTGCAGCTGCTTGTTTGGTTTGCCTTAGCAGATCCTTCCAATCACACACACTTACTGACAAGTCACACAAAAACACCACTAAATACTGAAAAGTTATAAACCTGCAAGTTAAAAAAAATGTTTTCCAACTGGCCATGTCTAATAGTTCTATACTAGCAGTGTTTTAGGTTTCAAATAAAAACTCAGTATCCCTGAGTAACTATTAAAGTTACTTTGAACAGTGCACCTATTCTTATTTTTCTTTAATTTATGCTTAACATTGGTGGCCATAAAATATATCAGCACCTATGCTGGGTCAGAAAGCCAAAATTTATATGAAAGGTCTGAACTCATGCAATGATTTGGTGAATGTATGAAACAAATGAAGCAAGTCATAGCTGTGGTGGGGTTGACCGGAGAACACGAGGGAAAAGTGATGCAGGGAAACCTCGGCTGGGAGTCTGCATGCTCACAGGAGAGCAACAGCTTTCAGCAGGTTATCATAACGCCAGTGTGAGCCAAGCGCCGTCTAGATCTGGCAGAGGCCATAATGGAGAGGAGGGGCGTGTGGAGGGGAAGCGGCGAGGAAGCAGACTAAAGAAGAGTTATTAGGGTGCTGTGAGGCAATGAGGGGAAGAAGGTCTCCTGAAATGTTTTGACACAGAGATCACAAATGTGACACAGGTGCTTAAACACAGATTTTGAAAATCAAAACACGGACATCTTTCTTTTTGCGTCCTCTCCCCTGCGTCCTTTGTTTTCTTCTGCTTTTTTTTTTGAGACAACTATTAGTTGTCACTTCACCTTAAACCGCTCATTCACTGATGCTTAATGGCAAAGCGTGTTTTATGACTGTCAGACTGATTCGTTACCAAGCTGAGCAATAACAGCAGAGTCCAGGTTCTTTACGCAGACTGCCAGCACCCTAAACACCCCATTATTTTAATGGGTTAACATGAAAACCAGACAGTCTAGCAGAACGAATAACCTGTGCTGGGACCGCAGCTTTATCCATTGTTTTGTGCTGTATGTATTACCACATGCACCGCATTCCCTCACAGCCACTGTGTGAGTATGGATTTGTGTTTTGGAGAGTGTGGTTTCTAGCCTTTACTGTATTTGATCTGGCATAGCTTTCTATTGTGGCGATGGGCTTTGCTCTCCTCAGATAAGAGAGCAGTTATGTCAACACTGGGTGCTGTGAAGGAGCCGCCTGGTCGTGTTGACATTCTACAACATTGCTTATTTACTCTGACCACAGAGTTCAGTCATCATCTAGTTACTAATACGCTAATAACCAGAATCCTCCTGAGGGTGGAGCCCCCTACTGGCACTGCCTGGTACTGACTGTGAGCAGGTGAGTAAAGAGGAGTAGAATGGGGGTAACAAATGGCTTTGAAAAACCCTGAGTTTAAAGCAGGCTGCTAGCAGACTGAAAAAAAAAGCTTGACAAATGCTTCTCACAACACAGACTCAGGCAGCATGAGTCTGCATATTGAGCTGTGCTGAGCAGCCCTATCAGTAAAGAGCCAGTGGAGCAATCCATGCATAATTAGAGTAGGGGGAGGGGGTTAATTGACTTCTTTGAGAAAGATCCTGATTTCTATCAGCCAGTCCCATAATCATGTGAGTCAGGGCTCTCATTAAGCCCCCTCCCTCATTTATCTCTCTTCTCTTCTTCTCTTCCCGTCTAACCCTTTGGCCTCCTATACCCCCCCCCCCCCCCCCCCCCCCCTCCAATGTTTGTAAAAGAAAAGAAAAGAAAAGAAAAGAAAAGAAGAGAGAAGAAAAGAAGAGAGAAGAAAAGAAAAAAGGTGAACCCCCATCGGCTCCTGCTGTGTCCTCACCAGGCCAGGAAAGGGTGAGCTAGATTTATAGCTAGCACCTGAGTGAGTAAGGTCCACATAAAGACATGATAAATGTACATTCACATGCACACCAACACTAAAAGCTCCAGACTTCAGTTGACCCGACTGCGACCTCAGTGTGGTAATGTGCTCACCGGCAGATATTAGCAGCAAAAACCAGTTACATTCAGCCCCGTGGCCAGCAGTGTTCTCCATATAAAGTTGCACAAAAGATGCAAACACATTTTTTTTCATTTATTAGTGTCAACAATGATGCTCAAACCACAATGCAGCGGGAACAGCACCATAACAAGTGTTTTGAATTATTTACAAGCAGAAAGTATACACTGCATACCGACATGCCTGCTTGCCACAAACACAATACGTTACGCTGGCATGTCAACACCTATGAATATTTACTTGAAGCATATCCGCTACGACAAGGCTTTTATTCAACATGGTTTTAAACCAATCGCAAAAAAGGACTACGGCTTCCTTCTGGCTGCCGTCCTTTTCGCTTCCCTTTCTCCCTTATTCTGTCTTATTCTATTGCTGCTTTGTGGAAACAGTGAAAGATCTGGAGAAAAACTGAATTCCACTGAGACGGAGTGAGAGAAAAAAATGACATGAAAAAAAGACGAAAAGTGGCAAATGAGAGATTTCCTTCACAAGCCCATACATCACAAGATGTGGGCAGGGGCAGTATAAGGTCCACCTTAAATTTCTTTTAAAAAAAGACTAACTTTTTTCACCCTTTTTAAAAAAAAAAAAATCCTTTCACAAGTAGCTCTAACCACCATTCTCCCTTTGCATGTTCACAAATACAAACCTACACAAACATATGTGCATAATCAAAAGAACACAAACTTTCTCCCTTCCTCTCCGCACAATCTCCCAGATGGTGTATGTGGTGGGATGGCACTGCTCCCCACCAATCTGGTTGTGGCACAGCAGCCTGGCTGACTGGCTCAGAACCGTGCCTCATAAAAATCTCTTGCAGTTAGGTGCAGGGCGGCCTTCAAACAAAAGCAAGTCCAAGCAAGCGTGCTGTAATGAACCCTGCTCATTCTCAAATAAAAACATACAGGCTGGTAGACCCTGAAGTGCAGCTGCTCCTTCAGGTAAGAGACATGGACCAGTGTGGGGAAATATGCCCTTTGGTGAACTTGGTTAATGCATGCAGTGTAGGGCTACACACTTGGTGAGAAGCTGGAAGAGCAGAGGGGCATAGATACCCTACTGGGATTAGGTATCTGTTGAACTGGTAGGGAGGAGGTGGAGTAAGCAATGGGAGCAACTGTCAGCAGCCTTTTTAGCTTCAGCGCTTGCGTGAGTTAATGTGGACTGCTGCTGGATGCGAGACTTAAAAGAACCGCCGTTACACTCGACATACGTGAGCTGGGTAAAGCAAGGTGACGAAATGGCTGGTTTGGAGCGCCGGGAAGGCTCAGCCGGTGCTTGAGAAACTTGAGCCCTGTGCAGGATGGTCCCAGAGACTGATGGAGATCCAAAAGGACTTAGGATCTGCTTTCATTCTGAGTGTTCGCCATCTGCCTAGCTCGAAAGAGAACCCATGGAGCTGGAGAAAACTGACAACTGACAGATGAGACACTGAGCCCAAAAAAAGTGTGTGTATGTGCGTCGTGCATGTGCACGAGTGCAGTCAGCATGTCAGTATTGATCCTCAAAGCAGCTCCACTTTCTGAAATAAGATCTGTCAAACAGGGATACACGCATTTAGTCACACACACACACACACACACACACACACACACACACACACACACACACACACACACACACACACACACACACACACACACACACACACACACACACACACACAATAGAGTTAATACACTGTGGACCTCATAGCTTAAAGAAAATTTGCTCTCTAAAATAACAGACATCTGCACAACCCTCACATGTTCCACTCTTCCCAACAATCCTCTGCTTCCCACACAGCTGCCTACTTTACCGCTACACACGTGGTATTTATCCATCCAGTTTCCATGTGTACAGATTATTCTAGTCTCGCAATACCCTGTTACCAAGGATGACCAATTCGCTCCTCATACCTCACTGCTTAGCCGACACGTTACTGATCTTGTACATGAATTAATAAACTCAAACTCATCCCATTTTGTTTCCTAACAACCACACACGAATAAACATACACATGACACATTTATGACTGGTAGTCATCAGTGGACTGTTGTTGGGGTTGCATTTGGGGTCCCTGCTGTATGAAAATGCCTCCTGAAGATCTCTCATGTGATCCCGTGAGTAATCCTTGAAACACACCAGTCTATGTAAGAGCCACGACTAAACCAGTAAGTAATCAGCACAGATACACACTAGAAAATTCCTGTGACTCTGTTGAATGTTTTCTCTGACCTCCAGAGCTCAGAGAAACCACAATGATGTCTGTATTTTTTCTGCCTAGATAAAAAAACAGACAACACAGGCCTAAGGGTCTGAAGAAGAAACAGCAGATATTTCCCATAACTGTCAGGCCATATGCAAGGAATATCATGTGATTTTAAGCACTTTACTGCTGAGCTTCTTGTAGAAGGGAAAGAAGCCTTTACACCTGAATAAACACACACACACACACACACACGCAAAATCCTAATTATAATTCAAATTATGAGGTGAAAAATAAGCACAGCTTCTTAAAAGTCCTACCTGATTACTTCAGCAACAGGCTTACAATGTATAAATCCATCTGTGTGCTATTATTCAGACATACCCGCTAATCAGCAATGTAATTGAAGCAGGTGGATTTATCAACCAGCAGCCCCATAAAGAACTGGAGAAGAGAGAGATGGATGGAATATAAAATGCCCAGAGATGAGGTAGAATTAGGCACCTGCATCAGCCCCCTGTCCACCCCCACATGCTGCCCTCTCAGCTGCCTGCCACTCTGTTTCCTCTCTCACTCCTTTCATACAATCTCTACACCACACGGCTCCTTTGATTGCCGTTTCCCATGGGCATACACAGACACACACACAAATACAACAGAGGCATACACACAAAAACTCAAAACACACTAAAACACACTTCTTCTGTACTGTTCAGAGACAGTTGTGCCAGCTGAGTTTTGATTTGGAAAGAAAAGTTGCTTCTACTACAAATAATGACAGGCACTCAAGAAACAAGCGGAGCACAGCTATCAAACAGAAAACGCACAAGTATGCAAAAACTTGCGGGAAAACATGCAAAAAGCACAAAAAACCCCCACTCCTTAAAAGCAAGTTTAATCAGAGATACACACAGGCAGCCACCCACACATACCAAACACACACACACACACAAGTGTGTTCACACACCCTCCCATTATGCTGTATAACCAAAAGGCATCGAGCCATTTCAGCAGCTTTCTGAGAGCCAGCCAAGTAAGAGGTCTGTCAGT
The DNA here is from genome assembly GCF_963969265.1 of Rhamphochromis sp. 'chilingali'. Classification (NCBI taxonomy): domain Eukaryota; kingdom Metazoa; phylum Chordata; class Actinopteri; order Cichliformes; family Cichlidae; genus Rhamphochromis; species Rhamphochromis sp. 'chilingali'. The sequence continues at coordinate 13,377,409 of NC_137942.1, read as the reverse complement.
GCATTAGCCAGCATGTAATCATAGCCCAACCTCACTGCAATTAGAACTGGTTCTAATTCTTCACTGGAATCGCTGCCTTCTCCCACCACTAATAGTTTACTTTACTGCAACAGCTGACAGACCCAACCCTGCCTCCCTGCTACAACACACACACATCCACAGCTGTAGCTCGTCCGTCAGCATGCCAGATCAAAGTGGATCCTGGGAACAGTCCCCTGCCATGTCCCACTTGTGCCACATGAATCCCATGAGTCTTTAGGCTGTGACACAGTTCACCTTCGTGGTGAAACTCTGTGAGTAAAGGCCTCTTCTTTGCTGACGTTCGATGCCTTAAAAAAAAAACTCCTTACACAAATGTGAATGAGAAATGACAGCGGAACCACGGAACAACTGCAAGAATAAAACACGTAAGTGTTCCTAAAGGCTGTCTATATAAGAGGCAAGCATGTAAGGCGTGGGTGGCGAGAGAGTACTGGGGAAACTTAGCTAATGAAGACTGAGGAAGAGGGAGCACTCCCTATACCGATGGCATTGCCATTAGCCTGTGAGCGGGTGCACTTGGGTGTCACTTCAAAGCATTCCCCACTATTAATCAGAGGCTATCCAGCCCTCCGGCAACGACCCTGCTAGCTGTGCCGCTAACTACCCCCCTAAACATAAGCACAATGGAGCTATCATTACGGTCGTTACGCTACACCTCGGCCAGACAGAGCACCTTTATCTCGGCATATATGTTACACACTGGCAGCCAATTAATTTACCTGCCACGTCTGAGAATAAAGGAAAAGGAGTGGGTGGTGGCAGTTTGGTGTATGCAAGCAAGCATTTCCATTATGTAGGAGTTTATGTATTAGGGTGGGGGGATGGGAAGAACCTGTCTCAAGTTGCATCCCACAGGCTGTGCATTCAGCCTCTTTTCTTTTTCCTCTTCTTCCTCTTTTTCTTTTTTGTAATGAAAACACCTGCAAGAGGCTGCAGCCTGCCTGCCCCCCCCCCCCCCAAAAAAAAACAAAAAAACAAAAAGAGGCACATCCCTGGCCTGATCTGGCTCTCACCTGGCATCCCCAGGCAGGAAGCCCAGTGCCTCCCCCGCTCCAGCCCCACCGGCAAACTGCAGCCACTCAGCTGGGTGTCAGCCACCAAGCTTGAGGATTAACTACAGCACTGGCCCCGTCGCTTTAATACTAGATACATTTTATACAACGTTAATCCCAAACATCAACTCTTACTTCGTTTTGTTTGGACTGTTTTGGATGGATGGCGCTCTCCACTGGGTCAAACTAAAAGCCTACAGGGCACGGGTGCAGAATTTATTCTCTTTTATTGGGGTGACTGTCAAGGCTAATGGATAAGGGGGGAAAGGAAAGAAAGAAAAAACAGAAAACAGCGATTGCTTTGTTTTGCTGTTGCTTGTTTCTCATAAATTTGCACATTCATGTTACATGAGGATGAGAGGGCTTACAATACAAGACACTCTCCCCCTCCCTGTCCTGTTGTACTGTACTGAGACACTGCAGACTGTAGCAGTGCTGAGGGGATGAGATAACCGCTCACCATTGTGAGAAAAGGCTGTCAAGGCTTTGTTTTTTTTCCTCTTTCTTCTCTCTCTCTCTTCGTCTCTCTCTCACACCTTCCTTTTATTCCTACTCCCCAACTGTCTCCCTCCCTCCCTCCCTCCCTCCCTCCCTCCCTCCTTCTCTCTCTCACTCTGGAATATGAAAAAAGCTGGAGTAGTGGTTGCAGAAATAGCCCTGTTTCTATAATTAGATGTAAACAGATGAACCAGACTCTCAAGCTTGCTCTGTCCCACTGGCCCCATGGCCTCCTGGGAAGGAAGATGTGTGAGACTGCATGACGTCCTTATGATGTGTGTGTGTGTGTGTGTGTGTGTGTGTGTGTGTGTGTGTGTGTGTGTGTGTGTGTGTGTGTGTGTGTGTGTGTGTGTGCATACGCAAGTGTGTACATGCTGTTTTTTATGCGTATGTATTTGTAATGCACCAGCAAGTGTATGACAGCATTTGACAAGTGTGCATCCAGACTTGCCGTCACATCCCTCTCTCTGTCCGTTTTTTCTTTCTTTCTCGAGGAAACAAAGTAACCTTAACTCGCTAACACCAGAGGGGAGGTCAGTGGGCACGCATGGCAAGAGGAAAAACCTTACTGCAAAGCAGCGACAGCAGACGTACGCACATCTGTTGCTGCAAAGCCAGTCATTTACCCCGGATCCACGGGATGCATACTGTATCAGAGAGAGAGGAGGCAGTGTAGCCTAGTGGTCACATCAGGCAGAGGGGGCAGGGGGAAAATATGCAGAAAGAGGTGGAGGGCAACAAAACAAATCCATTTTGAGGAACTGGTGGTGGTGGGGGGGGGGGGGGGGGTGAATATGAAAAGGGTGGGGGAAATGGAGGATGTGGGGAAGCTTCAGGGAGGAGCAGAAAGGGTATGACATGGATCATCAAAGAACAAATGTGTAGGCATGAGAGAATTTATGGTGCAAAACGAGTGATTTGAACAGAAAGCAGAAGGGGAGGAAGAAGTTTTTGGGGGGGTTCTGATCAGTGTCAGGCAGAGCTCAGGATATTCATGCAAGAGAGAGAGACCAAGACAGAGGGTGGAAAAAACAGAGCGAGAGAGACAGAAAGTGCAACAAGTCCCTTTTGGATTGAGGACTTGGCATCTGGTTGGATATTCCCAAGAGACTTATTAAAATGGAATTCCTGATGCTAATCTTTGTTTTCTCACAAAAGGGCTGACACACTCTTCAGAGGCATACGGCTTGTATATTTAATGGCAATTTTCTTTTTTGCATATACTAAGTGGAACATCTTATTGAATGGTACTGTACATCACAAACACCTGCTTCTCTTCACTGGCAGACTTCGAAACGTGGGTAAAGTTTTTCTACCAGTTTGCCGCACACTATCATTTATAGATTACAGTCATTTGAGTAAGGGAAGCTCAGAATCCAGAAAATAGAAAGTGAAGGAAATAAAGACAAACTCTAGAGAAAAACCATAGCAGTTGCTGAATTATATCGTTGTTTCAAAATAAAAATCCAGACATTACAACATGTTAGTGCTGAAGCAGAAAGTGAAGCCTGCACAGCTACCCCGAAAAACTGTCATTTTCAAAACTCCTAATTTGTGCGGAGAAAGAACACGCCATTAGAGCAGCATGCTGTTTCCTGTGAATGCAGCACAAATTGGGACTGCTACACATGCCGCACCAAGTGGCATTCAATTCTGCCAGAGAACTAACATCAGATCCAGCAGAGACAGGCTCAGACGTTAGAGGGTTAACAATGCACCTGTCTAGGCCTCACAGCCAACCACGGGGTGCCTCAGCTCTAGTGGGGTGGGGTGGTTTGTCTGGAGAACACTACCCCAAGACACACAAACACACACGCAAACCCACCCACCAACCCAAACATAACCACACACACATTCATAACACTCGTGTGCTTGCAGTATTGTCACTGACCGCAAATCTGCTAACAACAAAAGGGCCCCCCTATTTTGTTTTTTTTTTTGTTCTTTTCACTGAACGATTACAATAATAAAATTGAAATTAAAAAAACAGTAATCTGGATTTTCTGCTTGAGCCGTTAATAATGTCTAACAGCTGTCACATGCAATACGGCCATGCGCTGAGGTGGGCCTGGGGCTGCCTGATGAGAAGCAGCCTGATACTAGAAGAGAGAGGGAGGGAGCATGAAGGGGGCAGAGAGAGATCTGAATCACAAACAAAATAGCAGCGGTTGGCTTTGGGCAAACCTATCAGTCTATTTAAGCAGGCAACAACACTTTTATTTTCATTATTTTTTGCGTGCATGCATATGTGCGTGCATGTTCATCGTGGCTTCGTTGGATTCGTCAATTAACTTTTCACTTCCTCACATTGAGTGTAAAAATACATGAGAGGGTTTTGAAATCCAATGCCCTGAAATCCAATACAGGAAGGTACTACCCTGGTAGTCACTGTCACCCATGGGACTCCTTTGTGTTTGTCCTGTGTACACGCCCCAAGCTCAAGGCAAGGGTTCTGTGGCATCATGCCACATGGTGTGGTTTGGGTAGCGGACTGAGTCAAGAGCCTGTATCTGAGGTAACATGGCCACCAGTTAACCAAAATCCTCTTGCAAAGTCAGATCCTTTTTTTTCTCTACCCAAGGCGTTCACTTTGTGTGAACAGTTTTGCTGATAAGCAACAAAATTTAAATAATAGAACTTTAAATTTATTACACTCAGTGGCTGATTTAGATGCTAATATTTTTTCATGATCACTTAAATCATTAGTAAAAAAAATTCTTTTTAATGATACAGATACACCTAAAGTCTTGTTACTCTTGCAAGCAAAGGTATTTGCAAATATGTAAGGGGCTTACCCTTTCACAGACAGTTGACTGCCCTTGCCAGTCAGTTGGATTTCCAGGGGGGGCCGCAGTGTCAGGGGAAGGTGACAGATGGCAGCTGCACAGGGCAAGGTGCTATTTCAGCCAGGTGTAGGATGCCAAGCAACGCCTCCACTATTCAGGGGGACTCCACTGACAGCATGTCTGAACTGTGTTATATCACAACAATCCACAAATGAGCCCAACAACAGGCCATGGTTCTCACTCTGTTTTGCAGAGCCGTAGCGTAAAGCCAAATAGAACTTGGCTTAAGACCCATGCTCTGTCACTGCACATCAACTATAGTTGCCCCTGTGTACAAGTAGCCTTTTAATACAATGCTCACTATATTCAAAATGTATGTTCGCTCAGATGTCACTATAGCCCAAAAGGTTTAGAGTTCCAGAGAAAAGACTAGTGGCAGGATGAGTGAGGCTGGAAGCTGTGCTGCTAAATAATTACACTGGCCATGAAACACACTCCAGCCGCTGCTCTTGTCTGGGGTCAACAAGGAAGGGGAGTGGGCAAAGGCAAACAGGAGCTGGGTACAAACCCGGTGAGTGTTCAAAACACTAGAACTACAAGGCCAAGAAGAAGAAACCTCTTTTCCCACAAACAACCTTCACTCACTCGCTGAAGTTTATTGTTTTAAAGACCCTGGTTGTAACCAGCCCCTTGCTAACTCCACCAAACACCTGTGTTTGTGTTTGAAGCCTCTTCCCAGCATCCACAGACCCATGGGACAGTCCAGCAATGAGACGTTCAATAAAAGTCCCAGTAAAGTTATTTATTCTCCTTTGGAAAAAAAATGGGAGAAGCCAGACAGCATGGCTAACCTTTGAAGGGGGGGGCGCTGCTCAGATATCCAACTAGGACATAAAAACCAAGGGAATGACAGGGACATCCTACCAGAAAACAATAAAGGGGGTGGAAGGGGCTGTTTTTTATCTTTAACAGCAGCTGTAAAACACACACAAATCTGTGGTCTACAACAATGGCCCAGGGGCAAGGGAGGGTGGCTAAAACAGAAGTGGCAGGAAGACCACTACTTCCCAGACACAAGAGTCTTCCTGCTGGAAAGAAAGGAGACTGAAAAATGGAAGGGAAAAAGAGACAGAGGACAGCCTATGGAAAGGGAGGCCGGGCAGATGCAAAGGAAGAGGAGACTAAGTGAGATGGCATAAATATGACCTTTGATTACATGGGATGTTTAGAGCAGAGCTCAGCCATGGACAGGCTGTGAACCCCCCGCTGCTTTCACACAGCCACACCTCAGTCAGAGCACACTGATCAGAACAATATGGCTGAAAGATGAGCCCACAGCCATAAATGCCAGCAGTAAAGACAGCTCCACTGTGTCTCCTGCTCTGACACTATCCAGCATCTGAATCTTGGCCTCACAGCCAAGCGAGGACCGTCTCCAACTCTGCATTGGAGCCAGAAGAAGATAAAATTACTATTTCAAAGTCCTTGTAAATGAACTGGCCAAATTAAATCGCATTAGAGGAGTTTACAGGTCTGTGTCGAACTGTATCAGCAAGTACAGGCAGAGAGAAGTTGCTCCAATGTCAGATTCCCAGAACACAGTGCAAGTGTAAACTATAAATCGACCACCTGACATGCATTACAAATGACTGGCTTGTAGTAGGTGAAGATGGACAGAGGCAAATGCAAACTGACAGAGTCTCTACTGGCTCTAAGTAACATGGTTCAGTGGACAAGAGGGTAGCAGTGTGAATGTGGCATGCCGAAAACCTCCCCAAAAACAAAGGAATTTTTTCCCAGAAAAAAAATTCAAAATTCCAAAAGCCTGTTAGGAACAATGCCAGAGGAGAATGCTGCAACTGCCATCGCTCTTTTTTAGCAGCAATGGGTGAAGGGAGCGCTCGCAATAAATACCTCCGCAACGTCAGAGGAACCCTTTCAAGGAGCCACATCAGAAACCCGCCTTTGAATGCATTTTTTACATCAACCCTGAAATATTCATGCTCTTTGTAAAGTATTCATGTGAACCAGTGTGCAAGTTAGTCCCCAGGGGTAAAGTGAAGAGAAACTGAACACACTCCGCAAACAACACGCTCAGTTGTGCTAATGTTGCCAGCATACAGGACACTTGAAGGGACACTAATGACCTGCCCTGTCAAGATGAACAAACTGGAACCAGTTTGGTTCGACACCCTACAAGCATTTAACCAATCTTACATAGTAAGATTTGATTTAATGTTTTGGGGAAACTGGAAAAAAAAATCTATATGAAAGCAATTAAATTGCAAAGTAATGTTCTTTCTAAAAAAGAATTCAGAATAAGTACAAATCTTTTTTTCTTTTTCCTTTTACAACACGAGTTTACATTTAAATTGTGTTTTAATGAACTTTCTATCCAGGTGCTGGTATTAAAAGCTAGTTCTGCCACCAAATATTTCTTTTTTTTTAAATGTCTAAAAAAATGCAACATGCGGTCTTGACAGAAATAATCCAATATTTTTACAAGCTGCTATTATATATATATATATATATATATATATATATATATATATATATATATAAATTATGCTTCATGTCTCATCCACATATCTGCATCATGGCATGCCTGACATTTACAAATATTATTGAAACAATGAATCAAATGCTGGATGTCAGCAGAGCACAATAACAAAGTCATCCTAGTGGAGGCTAGAGAAGATTTGGAAATTATGTCAAATTATTTTTATGTTAATTCAATCAAACACTTGAAATGTAAAGAATAAAATCATTTTGCAGATCACGAGGATATTAGATCGCGCCGCTGTCACGCCCATGCGCTACTGACAAGACTGAGGAGAACAATAAACCACCTGTGTTGCTCATTGAACAGTGATGACATTTGGAAGGTTAGGCCTTCGTGTGTGTAGCACAATACTACGAAAGGTACACCAAATATGGTTGGGGGGCAGGCGGTGGAGGGGTGCACCTGTGCTCTGTAGCCAGCACTGAGCCTTCGTGCTCTCAAGCAAAACATCTGTAAGAATGAATGGTAAGAAAATAAAACAATAAAAATGAAAGACATATGGATGCAGGCACTGTGTGTGTGTGTGTGTGTGTGTGTGTGTGTGTGTGTGTGTGTGTGTGTGTGTGTGTGTGTGTGTGTGTGTGTGTGTGTGTGTGTCACTACTGCCAAAAGCACACATGAATGATGAGAGATGAATTGTGAACGGCACCCATGAATTCTCCTGAATGACTAATTATGCCTCATGTTTAGTAGGATTTTTGCAAATGAATGCAGAATTTGGTTAGGATCTGGTTAACTTACTACAACCCTGCCCTGCTGTAGCAGAACACTTTATTTAAAAAATCCCAAACATAAATAAACAAACAAGTATATAAAATAACAATTCAGATTTTTTTTATCATCAGGGATGACATGCATGCTGAATTTTCACCACCGACACTGAGCGGGTTGTTACACTTTTAGCGGCTTGGGCATATAAAATAACTTTAAAGGGTTTAAATATTTAAATATGCCTTTTTGCTTGCCAGTAACCCAAGACTGCTCAGCTGCATCATAAACATGTGTTTTTAGGGGTTGCATTTACATATTTTCAAAGAAGATTCTTTCAAAAGTGGAGCTGTTTGATGCAATCAATACGCCTCTGTTTTGACTTATCTTATTTAAATCTCTTTTGTTTTACATGGGTGGACAAACTAAAAAGGGCCAACACGCATTTTGTGATCCAGTCCATTAAAACAGATGTGCAATATAATTATATTATCCTTTTTTTCCTGTCTGAACTGAATTCTTGCCATTATATATTTAATTAAATCCAGAATAATGTGTGAAGAGAATTTTAAAAAAAACTGAATGTGGGCACAAAAAGTGACCACAAATCAAGTAAATGTGTAAAGAGGAGCACTTTCAAGGTTTTGTGGGGTGGAGGGACTGTGCATCATTTTCTTTTATTGTCCTTTAAAAAAAACAAACAAAAAAAAACATATGAGCTGTTGGAGTTAATTCTGCAGGGTTGTAAATTTTGGACTCTTCTGTGCAGACACAAATGTGCATACTTCCGTTTGTAAAACATTCACATTTGGGTTCACATGAAACCCAAGTCACTTGCTAAACCTGATGCATTCACTGTGAACACATTTGCACCCCGACACTTCAAAGCCCAATATAGAAGGAGGATTAGTATTGCTTTCCTTCCTATAACCTTCATACGCCATAACCCATGCAGACCTGCTCATCCATCCATCCATCCATCCATCCATCCATCCATCCATTCCGTGCTTATGGCTCTGGGTATGGCCAAGGGTTTTGGTTAAGCGATGGCATCATTGTGACACTTTACAATTTAACGTGAAGTGACAAAATCTCATTTTAAATTCAGCTCGCGAGCCAGCAGGAAATCAGTGTCGTTGTGCTCTGTCCAGCTTCCTACGTGCAAACTAAAACAGCTCTTAAACACATGGCATTTACCCATCTTATCAAGTGACTATTTGTTTAACAAAGATGTCGTCATTACCTTTAAGATAAATGTTGATTCAGCTTAATCACAATTCCTGGTTTAAGGCCTTGTGTAAATCAAATCTCTCTTGATTTATTAGCTGATATTTGCATAGCGGATTCCTGTAAACAGTCACACCTGAGCAGCCCATAATTTATAACAGAAAAACCCCCTCTATTATTCTCTTTTGTGCAAAAATAATCAGCTTGGTACGACTCCATATACATGCCCGACACCGTCTTGTATTCGGGCTGATAAATGCACAGCTGGCTTTATGGCACAACAAAATGAGAAAAAAAAAGAAAAAAGAAAAACAGTATTGCTGTGTGGGAGACACACACACATTATACGTTTGACTAACCTGAGTGGGGAGCCATTGGTATGTGTGAGGGGTAGTATTTCCCCGGCGGGAAGTGGCCGGCATGCTGCACAGAGCTGTGGCCCGAGGGAGCGATCCGAGAGGCGGCTCGGTGCACCAAGGCGCCCCGCTCAGAAAGGAGGTGCGCCGGAGCAGCGAAATCCCGTCCTTCCATTCCGAAGAATGTTTAGTAATCCGAAATCCGGATAGGGCAGGTCAGGAAAATCAAATGCAACCCATATAATAATCCTTTCCCTCGTATCTATGTGTTGCATTCAGTCGATCGCAGGCTTCTCCAGCCAAAAACGTAGCCCCCGATCATCTTTTCTGTCAGTGGAGAAATTCAGAGACATGTTCAGTAAATGGAAAAAATGGAAAGCTCATTTAAGATAAGCCTAACACGATGCAAAACATTACTGCAGTCTAGTACTATAAAATAAATGGGAGAAAACACATCATTAGTACCGCTTCATTTATTTCTGCTCAAATATCCTTCCTGTCACACTAAGGATATATATTTAAAATATTGCTAATAAAAAAAATAAACCTTACGACTTATAACTGACTACAGAAAATAAGACATGGCAGATACAAACGACCACCGAGGCGCCCGAAAGCCCACTGAGCCGGGTTCAGCTCCGGCTCTATTGATCAGCCTGGGATACAGGCCTAAATATGGAGGGGAGTACTTCAGATTTCACAGACACGTCGAGCAGGGTGACACATTTTAGGTTTCTATATGTTCACTTTTGTATGCAAAGCATTACAATGCTCAGATTACGTCGAGCCTAAACATTTTATTCAACATCCATGTCAGCAGTCACCAGATGTCACCATCTCTAAAAGCACAATGACATGCAATATAATGATTTAGATCAACTGTGATTTCTGCGGCAATCTGACAATCCCCCCTACCCCCGCTTTGTAGTTTTGATAGGGAGAGGAAACGTGTCGTCCTGTTTCGGAGGGTTAAAAATGATGGAAGCCTACTCAGCCTATCTCAAGGTGAACAACGCTGCCTGCCTTCTCTAGCTCGTCCTATTGTCTCGGGTTGATGCATGGCGTTTTTTGTGCCTCTGTAATCTCCATCCACCTCTCATTACGCATGGCACCGTTTTGCTCTATAACGATATTAAGTGGCATAAATCGCGAATATATCATGCAGCATTTTCAAGCTACAAAAATCCCAGTTCTTAATAAATATGACAATAAAAGAAACTATTTGAAGAGGAAGTCTGAGCTGTCAGTTCGCAGAGTTTCGACACAAATCGTAAGAATTGTATTGAAAATATTAATAGTAATAATAATAAATAATAATATACTTAGAATACAGCCTTATAACAGAGATGCATCAGCTCCTGAAAGGCATGGACTCACCCCCTCTCTTTCTCCCTCTCTCCCTGAGTGTGTGTGTGAGCGAGTGTGTGCACGTGCGCGCGTCTGCGCGTGAGTATATGTGTGTGCGCACGTGAATAACTGCACTCTCACTGTCTTCGTCTGCCTTGACCTATTTCAGGTCAGGTAATCAAATGGAGTAGTAAATACATTACAGGCTACATCCTCTGCCATGCCACAAAAATAGAAATATTTAGTCTGGATGGGAAAGTGGCCCATTCTCAAAATGAAAATAAACTGTATTTTACTGTTAAAAAAAAAAAGGAGAAAAATATATATATATATTACGAATTTTAACAGGTCTCCCAAAAGGGGAAAGCTTATATTGTGCTTCAGTACTGGCTGTTGGTGGGGGGGATTCAAAAACAACTCTAGTAATTTCCAAAATATAAGTGAAAGATTCATTTTATATTATAGATTCTCCATCTGAGGTCATCAATAGCTTTTACAAATGGATTGCCAAGATAATAATCTATATCTGTTTCATAAATGTAATAACTAAAATAAAATGTAATTAAATTAAAACTATTTTTTTTACAACGTCCAATAGAGAGCAGGCATATTATCATTTAAGCTATTTCATTCTCAGCACCATTATCTCCCCATGTTGCCAGTTACAGCCTCCAATCCAATGTCACACACACAACAACAATAAAATCGCTCCATTCGCAGGTCCTTGGGAAGAAGAAAAAAATCGTATTGACCGAGCCTTCCTGAGGTAATGTGTGAGCTTGCATGTGAATCCTCAACGCGAAAACGTGAAATAAGCCCTGCTATAGCATTCATGATAGCAGAAGATTGCGTTCTTGGGCTGCAAAGCGATCCAAGGTGAATGGCCGCCCGTCAGGAGGACTGCCTTTGTTTCCACACTGAGAAAGTGCTTTGCAGTCGGCCATTACCTTCCCCTCGCCATGCTGTTACGTTCAGCCTTCCCTGTATGCCAACAGACCTGTAAGAATAACACTACTGAGCATTTACCAGCTTTCTAAATATTCCGAAAGTATACGCACGGGCATGTAATTGCTGCCGTGTAATCGCATGTGGTTATTTGTTGTTGTTGTTTTTTATTTTAGCCTAAAATTTGCGAAATCGTGCATCAAACAATCGTTCGAATAACGGGAGAAAAAAAATCAAAGGATCGACCACCATAATACAATTGATTAAGCCAATGTCAATTACAATTGTAAGATCGAGTCGACGGCAGGAAAGCAGATAGTTAATCAAATCACGCGGTATAGGTCGGATAGTGCTGCGAGACAAGCGGCCCTCCGCGACTGAGCTGGCCGGCAAGGAGTGCACATCGGCCGGGGTGTGTGAAGACATTCCTCCCGTTCTCTTTGTATGCAAATTTTCCGGTAGGAATTTATAAGTCTGGCAGCCATAATATAGACACACCAAGAGGTAAAGCACAGTATTCTAAACTATTAATCAAACGATATTATTTTTTATTTTATTATTATTATTTAAATAGCTGAAATTAAAATTAATCAAAAAATAATTAAACTAAAATATAAAAACACATAAAATATAATACAGCTAAGCTTCTTGATAATAAAAAAGAGCTGTAAAGTCGTTAATTAGTAGTCATTTTATAATATTACATTGCATAATAATAATAATAATAATAATAATAATAATAATAATAATAATAGGCCCTTGATTATGTCATGTAAATGTAAATGTAGGGTATAAAATTACAATTTATTCCTCGGAAGATACAGCTCATCCTGTTTTGTTATTTTAGAAATTATAACAAGGCACTCTATAATGCACAGCATGCCACATACAGCCTGGCATTTTTTTTAATCTGCATTTTTACTACACCATCTGTCATTTTACAACGAGGAAACAGGCCCTGGTATGTTTTATTAAAAGTAAAGAAAATCAGGTATATAAAATTACTACTTACTGGTATGTTAAATCCTTGCATAACCATAAATTATAAAATCACAAAATTCAAGGAGGAAAGGTGCAAGGCCAAGTGCGACGCCCATTTAAATCAAAATCTGAAATAAACCATGTGGCTAGAGTGTAATCCTATAGTAGACTATTTCCATCTGAGGCTGTGCAGTAGCCTGCTGGTTCACTCTATGGAAGCAGTGCGACCGGGGCTTCCGGCCTGGCTGGATTGCGGCTCGGATCTCCGAGCAGCGGTTTCTCTCCCGGTGCAACTGCGTACCTCGCGTCTCGAGGGCAGGGTAAACACATCCTTCCATTGGTCGGATGCCTGCATGTTAATGAGCTCGTGCCGCCTGCCCGCGGACAGGGTGGTTTCCGATTGGCTGGCAGCAGAGACCAATAGTGTGGTGACTGGCAGTGATAAAAGGAGTGAAAAGCGCCAGATTTAAAAGCACTGGATGCACAAATCGCTACAATAGAGCGCAGTGCACCACGAGCACAGCTTTTAATCTATCGCAGATAAAACTAAGATAGAGAACGGCTTGATGATAGTATAAAATCAAGAATTAAACGGCACATATTACATTCATGTGCATTTAATTATTTATAGCAGTGCACCAAAGTATTCTAAGGAAGAGACACTAATAAAAAAAAAAGAGTCGTTTTAACCATTTACCAAAATTCTAAAGCCACAAATGAGCAATAATCCACATAAAAGCATAAACACTTAATATACGTGTGTGTGTGTGTGTGTGTGTGTGTGTGTGTGTGTGTGTGTGTGTGTGTGTGTGTGTGTGTGTGTGTGTGTGTGTGTGTAAACAAGAGAGAGAGAGAGAGAAAGAAGAAAATAAAAGAGTACACTGTAGAGCATGGATGTCAATCTCATTTTACTTTTTGGGCCATATACATCCAACTTTGATGTGAATTGGGCTGGGCCAGTGAAAATGAAGGATATACGTGTTCATTGCTCAGACTGTCTTGTAATTGTACATTTAGAACACAAAGCTTTCTTTCATTCATAGAAAACGTCCTTTTACTTTGGTCTAGTGTGGATGGCAGTGGGGGGTGGGGGTCTTAATCAATAATCAAACCTATAAAAATACAGTTAAACGTTCCAAATTTTTGCACAACTTTCTAAAGCTGTACAGGGAGCCGGATTGGAGTCTTTGCAGAGCTAAATCTGATCCTCAGGCCTTATGTTTGACACCCCCTATTGAAGATGTTAAATTAAATTGTTTTTGTTTTTTTAATTACTTATTTAAAGCTAAACAAGGGATCTTTGCCTACAAACCATCTGAGCAGTCTTTTCATCGCTAGAATATATAGTGTTTAAATAATCAATAAAATAATACCGTTTTTATTCACAAATGCAGTTTTGAAAACAAAACATTGCAACACCAAGTACAAGCAGACTACTTATAGATTATAGATTAATAGCCCATATCTTTTAAAATGTTGTTAGCAATTCAAGGCGTTCATCCATGGGGATACATATAAACACGTGTACTTCTACTTTTCCCCTTCTTTACAGCCATTACAGCATTTCTGACCAATGCTCGCAAGACGAATTTATCTTATCTCCATGCGGAATCATGGAGATAAGATATATTCCCCAATTTTATCCACGCAGTGCTATTACTATGGATTGGTTACTGCATTATTTTAAATGTTTACAAATGAATCCCCTATTGTATGCTTGCTTCTGATTGGCTGGCACGAGGACAGAGCATTGTCAGTCACAGAATGTAAACAAGACTCTGATTGGCTGTTGGCCAGTCCGCATTGGGCTGTCCGGGAGGGGAAAAAAGGCAATAACTGGCCCTGCAGTTTCAAGGCGTCCCAGGTTAGATGATGAAAGGGGGGATAAGAAGGAACGGTTTTAAGGCGCCCCAAAGGCGGACCCCTATTGGCCCTGAAGCCATATGAGTCAAGCGTGAATCAAAGGGAATACTGCAGAGAGGGGGAAATTATGTGTTGGATATTTAAAATAATGGAGGTTAGTTTTCGTGTAAATGCCGACTAGCGATGCCGGGGCTTTATGAAAAGTAATGAAAACAAGTGAAACGAGCCACGAAACGATTCGGGTTATAGGCTGCACGTGAGGGCGCTGGAAAAGGGGGTTAAAAGAAAAAAAAGACCCCCCCCCCCCCCCCCCCCCCCCCAAAAAAAAGCAAACAAACAGAAAAAAAGCTCCGGTTGTGGATCACCCCGCCGAGGTCCGCTTTAATGGAGAAGAAATCCTGCATGGAGTCTTTCAGCGCTTTAAAGTGTGGCTGCATGAGGTTTGTCGTAGTCCGGTCAACGTGCTCCTGCTGCTGCTGCTGATATAAAAATGGGGGGAAGTCCAGCGTGATTTGTTTGCAGGAAATTTACTTGGAGTTAATCGGATGATCGCGTCGCATGCTGTTTGTCTGGCTTTCGGTAAATTCAGATCGGGGTGTAAAATACGAGAGCGAGGCGAGATAGCGGATGGATATGTGGAGAGGCTGGAGAGACGATCGTGAATGTGGTGCAGCCAAAATATTTGACTTTTTTTTTTTTAAACGACGGTCCTGCATGTCCCTTGTTACTATTCCAGCAATAGCTTGTTGACTCAAGGATTTACTGAAAATACTCTTGATCCTGCCTGCCTCGCTGCAAATGTGGGTTGAAATATTACTGAAGACGTGTTTTATTTTATTTATTTATTTTTTAATGTGGTATTTATTTTGAATAATAAAAAAGCGAACTGCCCTAGTTTATTTTTTTCTTATTTGGCAATGTATGGATGATGACTAATAACTGTAATTATTCTTTTATTTATTGGAATTTTTTTTAATGTGTGTGTGCGGTTTTAAAAAGGTAGACTTAAGGGAATTTAGGGACAGCTATTCAAGGCAAAAATAAAGGTTTATGGTAAATTATGTGTGCGCGCGTGTGTGTGTTAGACATCCATCTAAGAATCTTATTTTTAAATGGATAGCCAAAAAAAGAAAAAGAAAAGAAAAAGCGAGTAATTTATATATTTTTGAGCAAAAAGAAAATCTCAGGCTGGTTTGGTGTCACTTCACTTCAGAGAGCCTGTATACCTCAGCCCTCAATTGTTAAAAATCAAAATATGCCCTACGTTAAGATGGACTTGGCTAATGCATTTCCCCCCCTTTCTTTCTTCTTTCGAGTTTTGTGTGCACTGCCCTGTGTGAGATTTCACAAACGCTCGGCCACATTGCTTGAATACTAACTTGTATTTTAGCAGAAGGTGCTGGAATTTCATCTCATCATGAGCCCTTCTCAAGTGAGTGCGTGCAATGCGAAATATTCAAAAGGGTGCTTAGTTGCACACAGGAGCACACACGCTAATACGCGCGTGTGCACGCACGCCCACACACAACAGACATAGTGATAATTAATGCGGAGTGAGAGATTTCTGCAGAAAAAAAAGAGAGCGAGAGAGAGAGACCGTTTTTACGACGGGGATTGTCCTTGATCAATGAAGCATTAATGATTGACAGTCTGTAGCCTCCCACCCACATCTATACACGGATAAAGGGCCCTTGGATATTAGGGAAAGGGGAAAAATGTCCATATGATTTTAGTTCCACAATAAAATACCCAGCAATATTCCAAGCAGCCGTACATCCGGGGTATTTTGAGCGTTATATGGATTCCACGTTTAGAGAATATCTGTACCAGGTAAATTTGGCGAAGGGGAAAAAAAGAAAGAAAGAAAACTTTACATGAATCAGAGATTAAAAGTCATCTGGGCAATTTTAATCCAATTTTCTTACAATTTAGACACATATTCCAAAATCGTAGTGTATTGAGTTTAACCTAAAACAATGAGATTCATCCCTGAATGAATTTATTACTGGGGGTCGCTTTCATGTTTCTACTTTGGCCAAGTTAAGCCTTTAAACAGCATGTAGCCTGAAATAATACAGAGATGGTTGACAACAAATGACCTATGACCTATGAGTGTGTGTGTGGGGCCGTGTGTGTATCTGCATACTTGTGTGCTTGTAAGGTGCTAGTGCTAATAACTGTGAATTGTAGTGGCATATGGCAAAACCAGAAGCCTACTAGGACTGGACTCTATTTAAAACTGCCCTCTATGTGGTCCTGTCTTCACTTCAAGGAGAGAACTCTGGTTTTACCACACTAATAAAAAATATAGATGTTATTCTTGCAAAAAAACAAAAGAACACGCTCATTTCCATCATATTACCTATGATTGTAAACAAAAGCTTACTGAAGGTGTCTACAGCCAATGCACAGAATGTACATCCACAAACCTCCACGCAGACACACACTTATCCATCAGCTGTAGATCAAATGTCTGTGTTTGGCAAAGAAGTATATTTTGACTGCTTTAAAAATAATAAGTACAAATTTAAAAATGAAGCTTTTCAGTCAAATTATCGCAGAGCTAAAAGTCTCAAGGTTTTAAATGACGCAGGTCAATTGTTTGTTTAAATGCAAGATCTAATCTTTTTCTCTCCAAGTTAGCGCTCTGTTGCGTTTGCCCTTCTTTACCTTTAGGTTCACTGAGCCTCATGTCATATTTTAAAACCCTCATTACCTCAGTGAGGATTATAGTGGAGCAGCGATTGTTTCGCCTGTAGCCCTGCAGGCCCACAATAGAAATGATAATATGTGAAAAGTGCATAACCAGTTGTTAGTACAATTCCATGCTTCTGCGGTAACATGAAGGAAATGCACTCAAAGGCTAAGTGAGTGTTCGTGCTCATGTATGTGCTGAAAAAAAAAATAAACATACTGAATTGTTGCAAGTAATGAATTCAACTGACAGGATGCTCTTTTGGTCATGTGAGCAAAATGGCTGTTGTTACCAAAAAGCTCTTGTCTGGGAAAAGAAAAGAGGGTTTGTGTGTTGGGTGACTAATTTCCACCCCAGCTGCAGGTTGGACAACATTGCATAAGCGTCACATGACCAAACTGGGCAACGATCACGACAATCAGTTCGGGGGGTCCCAGACGAGCCTGGTGTCTCCCCAGACCCTGGTCTGTCTGTGGCAAATCAGCTCAGCTATTTGGGTTTCCGCTTTTCATTCAGGAGCACACACAGACACACTCAAACACACAACTCACTGTGTATTCCCTCCCCCTCACAACACCATGAATCCTTGTTAGGACTGGTTTGTTAGGATTTTTTGATTTCAATTGCCAGTTTCAATACTGCGGGATTTCTGCTGACAGTGAAATAGTTCAAATAAAGAATTCTTTTACTGCTTGCTTTGTAATGTCAGAGAGAAATTATGTGGCAAATCCTGCTTTAAGATGATTGCTAAAATCCTTTGCACGAGTTTTAAAATGACAAGAACCCAGATTGTCTTGAAAATTCAGTATAAAGAAAGGAGAGCAAAACATTTATGAGCAACATTTATGATAAATCCAGCTTTGGAAAGGAAAAAAAAAGTATGTCATAATATGATCAAGGTACCAGATAATAATTAGCAAAAGCTGTAAATGTGTTTGAACGGCAGATGCAAGGTACAAACGAGCCTCAAATAAATAATTACAAAAAAAAATACATTTTATTGCTCATGAATATAGTAAAACAGCTCTGCTTCTGCAATGCTGTATTGTGACTTTACTGCAACACATGTAGCAGAGACTGCAGAGCAAAGCAAAAAAATGAAACCAGGGCATAACACTACACCGCTGCCGAATCAAGAAGATGCTGAGAGTGAGCCACCAGTTACTGATGAATGATCAATAGGGATTCAGTGACTCAAGCCTCGCGGCACAGCAAGCTGCGGGCCTGACTGAAACTATGTGGCTTTTAGTTAAAGGCACTGATGTCAGGACATGTTAAAATGCCATGACTTCCGATAACAAGCAGAACAATTGGAGTAAAACTAAGCATTCCTTCACAGCTATCTGATGCGGTGCATTGATTGTAAAGCAATAACAAGAATATAATAATAGTGGCCGGGTGTCTGCCTTTGATTTATTTTCCTTCTAAGCATCTCCCCTTCTTGTCCTGAGTCTCTGTGTCTCTTTGCAGGCTACTATAAATCCAGCTCAGCCATCATTCCAACAAATGAGTTTATATGACATGTATATATTTTTGTGTGACGCATCCAATTAAAAATGTCCTCTGCAAGGCCTAAACCAGTTTTCCTGAATGTTATTGTGGTCTCCTATAGCAGATGGCCCTTCTGTCATATTAATTTCAAATCCCAATGGCCAACTGGGGTTCCAACATAAAAGTGAGCAGCTGTATTTCAGGGTCCTGGCTAATACATGTCTTGAAAGATATGGGGGCCTTCTTTATGGATCTTCAAATATGCAGTTATGATTTCCTATTGCTCACCTGACAAGCCTGCAACGTCTGCCAAAGATAAAAGTTTAACAGCGCCAGATCCACCACAGCAACGCTGGAGCAGAGAAAAGCAGAAACGGCATCAGGCACTGTCAGTTCAATAAGCAACATCTCCTCTAATATCATCAATAACCCTTCATTTTTAAGAAAGAGAAAGTTTGAATGTGGATTTATGAGCTGCCAAACCAGCAGAGTGACACAAAGCAACACACAAAGAGAAAAATTATCTTATTTTTTTGATGATCTCACTACAAGCTTTGGCCTCTTTTTTTAAAAGTTTGTGCTTTCACATTTTTCTGACCTGAGCACGAGCTAGAAAATCATTATCTATCTAAATCATTTTTCATTATATACTCAGGTGGGTTTAAATGTAAACCTTTTAGCATGATCATTTGTCTCTCTGTTTGTTTCTGTTTGTGCGATTGTGCATCAAGTGTAACCCTGATATGCATTTATTGCAAAAGATAGGGGTTAATATTGTTGTTCAGTTGAATATGACCAGGAAGCTATGTTCTTCATCCTCAAGAGGACATGACACATGGCCTAGGCCAGAGAATAGAATAATGTGTGGCAGAGTGAATGGCTGCACATGCTCATTAGTGTCATTAATCACTAGGGACAGAGATGCCTAATGATAGAGGGAGGAGGGACTTCACAGAGAGAGGGGAGAAAAGGATGTGACAGAGATGGAGGATTCCTCAAGAATATTAACATCTGGAAAATATAAGAAGATTTCACATTCATTTAAATGTATCTATTTTGAGCACTCCTGGGTCTGGCAACATCACAGGGATTTCTTGAAACAAAAAGAATGATGTAATTAATACCAGGCTTAATTGTCACTCGAAATTGTCATATAATTCTCACTCAGAGTGTGAGAGCAAAGTGGGCTGTGCCTGTTCCCTTGTGAGGGGGGGAGATCTCTTTTGGGATCAAATGGGTGTGTGACATTTTCTCACAAACGTTTGATTGTGAACTGATGGATTTCTCTTATGGGGGTTCTGCTCAGCGCTTAGGCCTCCGTTACCCTGCGTCATATACGGCTAATGGGAATAACTGAGCCTTGAACCAGATCTCAGGGTGGAGAGTGTCGAGTGGAGCTGCTGGCTTCTCTGTAGCCTGCGCGGTGAGAGCAAGAGGCCGTGAGCTTGTCCATCCCTCTGCTGCAGCAGAGGCTCCGGGGATAGTTGTACACGGTGAGGGCAGACTGTTTGATCAGCACATATTTTTAATTGGCTCGAGGCACCCTGGAGTGTCAGCATTGCTATGGAGTAGACTCCTACCGCACCTTTTCTAATTAAAATCATTATAAATTCCAGGCGCATCATAAAGGATTAAATGAGACTTGTGTGTGTGTGTGTGTGTGTGAGTGTATGTTTTATCTAGTAGTGTGTCTCTGCACAGGCGTGTTGTCTCCTTGATAGCTAACATGTATAGCTTAATTGTTTTCTTCTTAGTAATAGTAAATGAGAGAGGGCTGGCTGTAATTCTGGTCCACTAATCAAATTACAAGAAAGGGTATCTCTCAATGTATTCACAATGAAATGCTGTGATGGAATATGTGTCAAATAAAAAAAGCCTTACTGGAGTGTTTACCTGCAGTTTTGTATCTTTTATTGAATATTCACATATGTCCTGCTGTGCATAGCAGACTTAACAGGAGCATTTTGTCTTATAAGAAATAATTGATGTGAGACAAATTGCGCAATTCCACAGAGAATCATTTCCGAAAGGCTTGGAAAACAAATGAGTTCAAGAAAACTTCAGTGGACGTTTTATTCCCCTGCTCATTTTGATGGGAACAACATACCTTGCCTGTCTTAATCTACAGATGATGACGATATTGTATTAAAGCCCAGCTGCTATACTGCGCTTTAGGGGAAAAAAAGAAGGAGTGGCTTCAGTCCGCTTGACAAAGGAGGCTTAAATCTCTTAAATATCTAGCACTGCCACTTTGCCCTGAGGGAGCATAGGAACAAGGGAGTGTTTCTTTGGTCTGATATTGGAAGCTAGAGTTCATGGGAGCAAAATGCAAGCAAAGACTATAGAAGAATTTGAGGAGCTGGCTCTTTTCAACAAAATATGCGCCTAAAGCCTTAACATACATCCTGAGATAAACTTCAAAATCACATGACAGAGAAAACTACTGTCATTCATATTGTAATAACCATGCCTGACCAACATTTACGATGAATATCTCAGTCATGAACAGTTATAAAAACCTCTGTGGCATTCAGCGACAATATGCAAGTGTTCGACAGAAGCTTTATGGAGAAGAGTTATGAAGATTTGGATTGATAATGGCTCTTTTGGAACACACAGTGGTTCTTTTCACATCAACAACCATAAAAATACAGAAACTTCTACAACTGTTAATGGATGGCATTTTACAGCAATGAATGACTGTACTATAGGTATGTAGATGCAACAATGGATGACATGCAGACAGTCAAAGTTCACTTTAAGTCTTGTTTATGGCGAAGTAACTGCTAAAATGGTGGGGAACTGCATGGGTTTGAGTGACTGTATTGAAAAAGGATGAATGTATAACAAGTATTTAGTGATTTTCTCAAGCTCCCTTTATGCAGTCACAGTTTGCAGAAAATACATTTTCTCAGTGTGGCTCATGACCAACAGACTAAATTTAGACAAACGTGTTTTTGAGGATTCAACTTTGTAGAGAGAATATGAAAAAAAAAAAAAGAAACGCAAAACGTCTTTTTGAGGCCTATTTTTGTGGAACTGGGTTTCTATTGATGCAAGGATGACGGACAACTGAGAGACATGGCAGATGCAAGAAAGTGAAAAATGGATCGGAAAGACAACGGAGGGGTGGGGTGTCTCTTCAAACATTGCCGCTTCCTGTCCGGAAAAGTCCATTCATCATTTTCACGTCTTCATGTCGTGGCTTACTTTAGCAATAGCCAGAAGTGTGGCAATGATGACACCCAAGATTGATGAGGTGCAGGTGGGGGTGGCTAGCAGGGGTTTGGGGTTGAGATGGTCAAACCAGATGCGGCAGGAGGTGGGGCTGGATGGACAGAGCAGGACCCGATGAAGGTCATGATGTTACCCATTGCTCCAATAACCGTATCTGTTTGCAGAACTACATGGATGTAGGCCATGCACAGCAGTCGTGCTATGAATTCTGATGTGTGTGGAAAAAGACACACAAATGCCAATTTCCACTCATATGCTTCCCTTCAGCATGCAGGGATACTTTAGCCATGATGTGCGCAATACATCAGCATTACAAACAAAAAAGTTATAGTCATTAAATTAAAAGAACAGCATTAGGAAATTCTCTTGATAGAAATAATGACACTAATCTTAACGTTTGCATGCTGCATGCAGTACACAAAGCTACTGCTGGCAACTGGTGATACACAAACAACCTCTTATTTTCCCACACAAGTAAAACAAAATCTTAATTATGCTTTGAATGAGAGACAGCATCAGTGTGCCTGTGTTTGAATAGATTGTCTTCTTGATAGCTAATATATATATACTTTCCCCCCCCCAGTAATAATAGCTGTAATCCTGCTCCTGGTATTAGAGATGTTTATACTTTGAGGAGGGTGGGGTGGTCAAATGCAGATCTTTCACTCAGGAGATGAGGCCAATGTTGGGTTCACAACATTGGCCTCATTTTAGAGACTAAACTGTTTTTGTTATGGTTACCAGTATGATTTATTTCCTGAAAGAAAGTGAAAAAAAATTATCTTGTAAATAATATAATTATATATAACTATATATGCTCTCTCTGAAAAAAGGAAGGTTTGGGAGAAAATATAGTCATCCATCCCAAAAAGGTTGATTCTGTTCATCTGAATGTAGCGCTTTCAGTGGAAGAAACATTTCGTCACTCATCTAAGTGACTTCTTCAGTCTCAGCTGACTGCAGGTTTCCCCAACCTTATAAACAGTACATTTGCACAATAACTGAACTTTGCCCACTAAATGAACAATGAGCTGTGAGGTCAGTTGTTCATCCGTTATATTCGTCCATCTTCATCTGTCTATCCAGTTCAGGGTCATGGGGGAGGCTGGAGCCTATCCCAACTACCAAGATAGGCTATGTCCTGATACAGTGAGAATCACAAATGAACCAGACTGGATTTCAACCCAAGACCTTTATGCTGTGAGGCAACAGTGCTAACCACTGCACCACCGAGCTGCCTGGGAGAGAGAAAATATGTTTCACGCATAATTTTTTAAGACTGCAGTTCTATATGGGAACAAGGCATGACTGTTAAATCTCCTTGATGACTACAGCGGTACACAGGTTAACATGTGTAAAATGAAGCATATTTTTTAATGTCTGGTCTTTAAGTTTAGCTTCTCTTCTAACTCTTCCTGAGATGAATTTAACGTTTTAACTTCTGACAGCTGGGATAAGCTCCAGCACACCCTCCCCACAACCATGAATTGGATTAGTGGAAAAAAGTAGACGGATGGAACTTTTGACTAACTACATTAAACATTTTTATGACCCATCCCTAAAACCAAGTGCACCCAGTGACAACACCAGCATGCCCCCAAATCTTTTTTTTATACTAGTTTAAACACTGTAAAATGAAGCGAAAATAAAAAAGAGGAGCCTAACAAAGGCATTTCGTAGATTCCTGCACCTCAGCTGCAAATGGTTTGACCTCTTTTGAGTTCTGTTTGTCTTTAGATGCCTTAAGTTGCTTTAAAAACTCAAACCTGTTGATTGTTAAGTGGATTTAAAGGCTACAGCAAAGGTTTTTAATTATCCTTCAAACTACTGTAACATTTCAACTACCCCCTGAGGGCTTGTACATCTAAGATTGAATCTATATTCTATCCAACATCAAACCAGAAAAGAAGGATGAAAGATTCTTGGGTCTACAGAAGCAGTGATACATGAGTGGGTATTGCCAGACTCCCCCTTGTGGCAAAATAATACAACTGTAAACAACTACAGTCTGGCAGACAGGCAGGGACACTCAAAATTGTAAAGAGGCAACAGGACTCAAACTGAATTTAATTAGAGCCAAGGGTAATATCAAAATGTGTCCTCTCTTCCTTCACTCTCCATCTTTCACTCCGCAGCGTACCCCTGCTGGCACTCGGCGGACTCCAAAGAGTGTGGTTCTCCCAACTCAGTAGCTGATCAAAACCAGGTGGGAAGGCCTCCATGTGCTTTCCATTTGTGCAGGATGTAAATGGATTCAATTAGATCCAAATGCACAACCTGTCAGCCAGGGGGAAGTGGCAGACTTTCAAAGGCCATTAGATTATGGACAGGATTTGGAATAAAAACTTCACTGGCCGGGATTGAGCTATTAAATTGGTTGATGTGAAACTACTGAAGTGATTTGAGCTCGCATGCTGACTGTGCACTGTTCATGTAGGTGCAAATTCTGTCACATACACCCATTCCTAAATTATCATTAGAAGAAGCCCCCACCCCTCAAGTTCTTTTTCCTTCTCTCGCTGTCACTCCCCCTCTCTCATGCACAACCTCTCACACATGCGAGTGCAAACACACAAAGGGTATATGCATAAAGCAGTAATATGTTTTGAGACATATTGCCAGTGGCCTCACAATCTTGCCTGCATAACAAACAGGAGCTCTTACAGCTTTAAAGTCAAATGGCTCCATCAGTCATGGCTGTTAAGAAGCCCAGCCATAAAAATTAAAGACTTCCAGCAAACTGACCAACTGTAACACGTTTGCTTTTCTTTGATTGGCTGCAATGAAATGATGTCTACTGCACACATTTGCTAACACTCAATAGTCTGTTTAAAGGTGCAAAATATTGTAAAACATGGCGGATGGTATGTTCTCAAAAAAAAAAGAAGCAATAACATAAGATTGGGAAGCCTTACAGAAAGGAATATTACAAGAGATGCAGATGCGTTAACTACAAACCAGCTTCACTTATCATGCATTGGAGTGGGGGAGGGGCAGTCAAAAACAAAGGATCTGCCAACCCGATAGAGGCAAAACATACTGTGGGAGAGACCGTTCAGTTGATGACCTATGATTTTAATGAAGAGAGAGCCTTTACTTCACTAGTCTGATACAGGAGTGAATCAATGAGACATTTCTAAGCCATTATTATCAATCACCATTGCTTAAGACAACCTAGTGAGCTCATTAGATAAAATGAACACCAGATTGATTGCAGAATGTGGCAAGTAAAAAGTAAGATGTAGAGTAGTGGGAGGTGATGGAAGAGAAAGGAAATGGGTCTCATGGATCTCTCCAGAAAAAAGAACTGGGGAGTGAAATTAAACGAGTAAGAGACAGGCCATGTGTCTTGAACTGTATTTGAGTTTCCACATTTTTATTCAGATCTAATTATTTGCGTCTTTTCAGTCTAGTTTGAAAACCGCACAGAACTTAGGTGTTTTTATTTTGTTTGGGGGTTTGATGCAGAGTTAGCCTCCGATGGCAAGATGTCATCAAACGGCGGTGACGAAATGACCACAAACCCTCGCTGCTTTAGAAATGATCTTGTGTCTCCCACACACATCTAGCTGTACGTGTTCCACGCAGTTAATTACGAGTCACTTTGATAATATGTGGACATATTATTAAAGTGGGGGAGGAAAATGAAAAGGAAGGGGAAAAACTGAGGGGGACAGAAATGAGAAAAATAAAAGAACAAAAGGAAGAAAAATCAGCGAAGTCACAAGAGGAAGAAAACAAAGAGAAGGAAACAACAACGTAATAGACTGCTCTGTCTGAATAGGGGGAAGGTACGAGAGCCCCGCTGGTGTAGGATTTTGGCTGTTGTGTTGCTGCAGTGGATTGAAAAGTGAATATATGTAAAGGAGGGTCAGTATGAAAGCAGCAGAATCCCACTCTGTCTCCACCTAGGATGGAACAGATGGGCCCACAACTCCAGCTGTTGCCAGATGTGACTATAGAACCATCTGCATGAGCTATTACCATGTGTGTGTGTGTGTGTTAAAAAAAGAAGAAGAAGGGGGGGGGGGGGGAGGCATGCACAGAAAGTTGCAGCTTATATGAGTCAAACTGAGTAATGTCACTATTTTTGATGATTTGATCCTGACAATTTCTCTCTGCAATTATTCCCTCTAAGAATTATGGATGATCCAGATAGCCTCGAGGTGCACGTGGGCTGTTTTATGGGAGAGAAAAACAGCTAAATGTTTAATTACTGGAACATAGTTTGAAGTGTGTATATAAAAAAACAGATCATAAACTGTAGCTGTACAAACACAGTTTGATCTCCCCCATGTGACTGCTTCTATTCATCAGTTCAGTCATACTGACGCACATACAGCATTCATAAAAGGCATGTTTCTTTCTATTTTAGCGCAATGGTACATGCACATCTCTTTTTTTTTAAACTATTGTACTGAAGTGTAAAAACAATACTTCAACTTCTCTTAGGGCCCCATAACATCATCCACTCGTTTAGCTGGAAATATCGAAGAAAAGAAATTGATGTGACTGAAAAACCAAAAACGAGATCAAAGACATAAAAAGCAGAAAGTCATCTTTTGTATGATCGTAGAATATAAAACCTGATGAGACATATAAAGCCATAAAGTGTTATGAGACCCCGGGAGATGGCAGATTAAAAAGTGCAAGGGCAATTTCCACCAATAAAGTTGGAGACAGCGGCTGCTCCACCGCTGTGCTCTGCTCCACCAGGCAAAGAGAATGGTCTGAATAGATTTCAGCAACCTTCATAAGGCCAGGACTAAATCCACTTCACAAACGGGAACAGAGAGCAAGCCAATCAATTAATGCCCCCCCAACAATAACGAACACAGACAGGTAGAAATGCTTTCAGAGCCGGTGCATGTTTGATGCTCGCTGGGTTCCAACGTCATGTGGCATTGAGCAGGAAAGTCAGGGTCTACTCTCTGCATGCGCATGGCTTCGTTCTTTGTGTGTGTACACGGGTCTGTGTTCTAATGTATTCCTGTGTGTATGTCTGTGTTGAAAAGCTCACTATTGAATGAGTACATTCAACAGAGCGCTGTGCTCTTTAAATGCCAATGAAAATAAAGAAAGGGAAATTGTAGGCACTCTGAAGCAACAGGGAAAAAACCAACAGAGCGAGACAGAGAAAGCAAAACCTTACCGCGCCAAGAGAGACTTCACAAGGTTTAGCAGCCCTCCACTCAAATATATAGGGGCCATAAATCCTCTACTTAATGTCTTTTGGGCTCGACTTTTTATGGGCAGTGACAGCGACAGTGAGTGACTTCTTTTTTTTTTTATGTTAATCAACACAGCAAATTTCAACAGCCCTGTCTGGACAAACTCCAGCTTGTACTCTCTGAAAAACTCCAATTCCAGTAATGAAAGTCGACATTACGTTCTGCTGCACTACACAAGACATTCAGAGGGATGTAAAATATTATGTTTCCACTGAAGTTTCGCGGGAGTAAATCATTAAATAGAAACCGGACAGCTCATTGCATGACACTGCGCTGTTTTAAAGACCACACTTGAAGAAATAAAGGTATTATGTCTCTTTCTGGCATTCTTGGTAGATCCTATTCGAGTCCTAGGAATTTAATTTACTGCGACAATACACGTGCAACCTTACAGAAGAAGTTGCGCTTAAGTATCAGCTGTAAAATTTACTACTTAGGAATCAAAAGTAATAGTCATCTTTATGAAGAATGGCCCCTTCCAGAGCGCTAAATTATTAATGCACAAAGCTGTAGGGAGGATTTTAATGTAGTTGTGCAAACTATTTCAAACAGTGTTAGACAGTCTGAACACCTATTATCATTTCAGGAAATGTGGGATTGTCAGAAAGAAGGGGTGCTGTTCACACAGAACCCAACATTTTGTGAAATGTGCTTCTTCTTTCTTTCTTTCTTTCTTTCTTTCTTTCTTTCTTTCTTTTTTTTTTGGTGTAGTATTAAATGTGAAAAATCTATATTGTCACATTTGTGTGAAAAATATGAAGCTAGACCTAACAACTTTGCTCAGGATGAAGATTCAAAGCAGGGTCAAATGGATAACCTGGCTGTGTTTAAAAGGAACAGAGTACACTTACTAGCACTATGGATTAACTTATTTTTGTTTGATCTATAGCAAAGTGAATATGTCAATATGTTTTGATCTCCTGCTGTTAAAAAAACAGTAAAATTGATGATATTTTTAACTGAATGGAATATTGAGCATAGAATACAATAATATTGTGAATGTCTGAGAGGTCCAGCTAAGAAAATCAAACATGCTGAGGCAATACTTCATAGACAGCTGGGCCTAGTCAGTGCCACTTGTCACATAACTGTCCATCCCTCTAAAAGTGCACAACTTTAAGCCTTAATACAATGTAAACAGCAGAGTTTGTTGTAAAACATTTTAACATGGGAGTCTGTGGAGATTAATCACAGACTTTGTACAGATGAACACAGCCACTGTGATGTCACCCACTGGTTTTAGACTTCCCTTTTAAAGCCTTAACTTTAGCATTGTTTAGGGGTTTTTTGAAGCACCAAGATATCGGCTAATGTTAGCTAGCTGTACTCATAATCTGCATGGGTGCAAGGCAAATACATTCAGATCAGTTAATGAATGCTTACATGCTAACAAAACACTAGAATTTCACTCACCACAACTGAAGATTGAACAGGTTGTAGACAATTATGCACCATCATTCACAGTGACATTTAGGCGTTTCAGCAATCATGTGCAGTGCCAAAAAAATACTTTGTCCAAGGATTACTCACTGTTTTCTTTGATGAAAAAACACACAGAAAGCTAAATTATGTATCAGATCATTCAATTAAAAATGCTCCAAAAGGCAGGTAGAGCATAAACACACAGTGGACAATTCAGTGGATTTTAGGCCGTTAGCTAGAGCAGGTATGTTAGAAAAGCTATCAATCAAGGGACCGTCCCCTTTAGTCCACAAATCAAAACATTCTCCAACCGAACAGCTGTTATGATGGAGGAAACTACTCATGTAGGCTAAAAACATATATTATACTTCTTCATGCTGTTAAAGTAACTAGTGAAAGTCAAGTGGCCATTAGAGGAACTGCAGTTTGGCTTGGCTTGGCTTTTCAGTCCTGACATCACAGCAAAATTTAGAAATCTGAAATCAAGTCAGCGAGGGGAAAAGGTGCATTTCAAACTAAATTCCTGAATTACTTTGTATGCTAGCAGAGACTGTATAAAAGACTGACACAGCCACCATCCTGCAACCCATTTGTTTTGGATTCCACATTTTAAAACCACTTGCACATTGGGTTCCTGCAGCCAGAATTGACCATACTAGCTTGACCATACATGCTTTGTTACGTCCAAACGCTTTATGGACATAACAAAGCATTTGAGTTATAAAATGAGTTACAACTTAACCACATTTCAGTTGCTGCTCGAGAGCAACTCGCCTTTGGTATAGAGTTTCAGTGTGTTGTATAACTCCCAGCATCCACATCCACCCATACATCCGACCTTCATTTGCCTGAAGTGAGTATCCTTTACAACCAAGATTCCCATCTCTGAATATCCACTTTCTTTAAACGTCTCACCTCCAGTTTGTAATGTAAGCTTTTTGTTTCAAATCTAGATTTGATTTTTGATTTTTTTTAAAGTCACAAGTATGTTTTTCCCACATTGGATTCACAGCCAAAGGAGGCGGTGGATGGTTTAGAGCAGCGGTCCCCAACCTTTTTTGCGCCACGGACCGGTTTATGCCCGACAATATTTTCATGGACCGGCCTTTAAGGTGTCGCGGATAAATACAACAAAATAAAACTAGTACAGGTCCCGAAAAAAAGAAAATTTATTCATAACACACGTGAAAAGACCAAGGAAAACCGAGTAAACGATAAAAACGATAACAAAATAACGCTGAAAACCGATAAAAACCCTGAAAACTATACATTTCACACCTGAGCCTCAACTCTCGCGGCCCGGTACCAAACGACTCACGGACCGGTACCGGACCGAGGCCCAGGGGTTGGGGACCGCTGGTTTAGAGACTCTTTTAAAGGCACTATATTTTCCCTTAAATTTCACTGGAATAAAGTCAAACATTGCAGAAATCGCCAAGAATAGCGCAAGTGAAGTCAGAGAGTTGAGAAAAAAATGCACTTTACTATATTCTAACTCTACCCATCCTTTTTTAGTATGATTCAGTTAACTCAAAGGTTATGACATGATTCTTATACTCTGAAATACTTTTCTTCATTCTTATGCATGTAATTAAAAGCTTTAAACATTCTCATATATGTGTATATTTTTTTTGTGGGAACCCTTCGTTGTTTAATGGTTACTCATGTTTTTACACCCCCTCACCTTGTAACCAGTCCAGCACAGACAATCATGCCCCATCATTCACAATAACATTGAGGTGTTTCAACAATCATGAATGTGCCCAAACAATGCTCTGTCCAAGGATTACTCGCTCTGTTTTCTTTGGGGAGTCAGTTTGTTTTTCTGTTTTGTCCATATATCCATGACTCCATATAAGCAAGCCCTGTGATGTCAGCCTTTTTTATCCATGTTTGTGGTTGCTCAGCGTCGGTCTTGATGGCTCATCAAGTTGTCATGGCCTTGCAGCTTTTACAGCATTCCTTTCTTTATGTCCAAGAGGCTTTTTCTTTTTTCTTCTTCTTTTTTTAGTGCACACTAACTCTTCTGTAAAATAAACCCATGAATAGACCAAAAGCTTTGAGGTGCACTCAAGGCCAGGTACGCTGTGTTGATATTGGAGGAGCACTGTTTTCCCTCAGAGAGTGATGCCACTTTGGACCTGGCCTTCCTTTTCGGGGACCAGTGGGAGGTCAAAGTCTTTGAAAGTCTTTGCTGTGGGTTTTTTGTGTGTGTGAAAACAAAGGTCCTTGTGCTACATAGAAGAAAGCTGCATGGGATTGAAAAAAGAGCAAGAAGAGGAAAGTTTGGTCACTGTGGGCTTGGTTGCACACTCGGTAGAAGAGTGATCATCAGTGGCGAAAGGAGGTGGAGGGAGAGATGGTGACTGAGTGATTAACGGCCCACGAGATGTGATAGATGTCTTTAATAACGTCGGGCTGTTTTCTTAGTGTCCTCGAGGATTTGTTGTTATTAAGAAGCAGGTCTTATTATGATGACCACCTCTCTCGTAGTCTCCCACATCACGCTGGGCTTCGGTCCAGACAGTCAAAATAAACACTAGTCAAAAGCCCCGCCGCCCCGTACTTGCGCTGATGTGGCACTTGTTGATGGTGCCAGCATGTCTCAGTCCTGACTGAGGCATATGTGTTCTCACATCAGCAGTGAGGAAAAAACACAGAACATCGTATCACCTGTTGAATCAGCTGGAACCTGCAACCAGTGATCTAGCAACACTATATGACAGGGTAACTACCACGATTATGTTTAGGTAAGTGGTGTATAATGGTTTTCATAGGCATTTCCATTATTGGAAGGAGAAGAAGATAAAGGATCTCATTAGGAAATGCATGTTTGACCATGGGAGCCATAAGAAGTTGTGCTCATCACCACTGGAAAACAAAATGAGAACATTTTATTGTACTTCCTTTTCTTCTCCAAATAAAAATCACAAACACTCTCTCCTTTAGTGTGTCTAAGTAGCTCCAAGCTCTATCACAGACATAGAGTTGGTGAAGGCCCATGTTTTATTAATTTGCAGATGAGCTCAGCTATTGATGGTGTTGGCCGCCCATGGGTTCAATTAGGATAATACAGGGAGAGGGGCAGATTATGGGCGGCTATTTAAGTGAGGGTATATCTCTTCCTGACAGTTATAGTCCAAATGCAACAAATTGCCCTTTGGTGGCTGCGAGCGGCGCCATATCGGTCCTCTGGTGATGAAACATGCCAGTGTGGCAGGTCAGCCGTGTTGAGACGACACCAGGCTGTGTGAGCCGCGTAGCTTGTCCTCTCTGAACTAACAATGCAGGCCTGAGTGCAGCCCATTTCCATTCAGTTAATAGGGTCCATTTAGAAAACAGCAGTCTATATGGTGGTGTGCTGAGTGCATGTTCTACCCAGCCAACCCTAAACAGTCCCACTTAGCATGACACTCTCTAAACTATTGCACTTATTCTCTGCAGAGCTCTCTGGGTTGAAAGCCCGCAAGTTTTGACAGTTCAACAGAGCAAAACGGAACCACGTAAACATCACATTTTACAAATACAAGACAGCGTGGGTGAATATTCTCCTAAGCATCCATAAAAGGAGGAACAGCTGCAGCATGCATGTGACACACAGAACTCTGGGATGAACGTTTATAGCGTCCGATTGGGGCCCAGACTCGGCTGTGCGATGAAAAGCTTAAACTGTACATTGCCCATGGAATGTATTGTGTGAAATTGAATAGGGAGGCCATAAAGTGGACTGGAGACAGCGGCCCAAGCATGCAGAGCTGGTTATCTTCCTTGTCTGGTCAGTCCGGTCAAAGCTTTAAAACAGCTCTATAGATAGAGGCCGCACTGTGCTTTCTTTCGCTCAGGAAAATGACGACTGTGTCTCAGCTGCATTGGAGCTGCATGTTTAGGCTACAGTCACTGAGGTAATCCAGCCCTCCCGTCCACACCCGGACATCAGCATTTAGGAAAGTGAGCACTCACAGGAGCAGTGCAGGTCAGCTCATAAAGGAGAAGGAAGAAGATCCTTAGTTTTTGTTTTTACTTAAGAGCAAGTCGTTTTAGCCTGAGTGCTGTGCTTTAGTAGCCATACATTCCGTATTTTAACGACCTCTATCCTCAGATGACTTTCCCTGCTATGTGTTGTTTTTTTCAGATATTGCAATATTTTTATTCTGGCAGTAAAATTATTGATCAAGGCCAAGTGTATAAAGAGAAAATACTCAACATTTCACAATCACCTGAAAATTTATTCATCTTGATTCCTGACCTGTACAGTACTTTATCATCCGGACCATTAATCCTTCCCTCTCCTTGTTTGCCTGCCCTGGCTTTCCTTGTTCCCATCCCCAGCCAGGCAGGGGCAATAGGGCACTGCTAATGTGCTCGGTGGGTCATTAATCCTTAGGATGGCCGTGGGCAGCAGAGCAGGCGAGCTTTGTTGTTTGATATCGGGCGAAATGGTGATGGGAGGCAAAGCAGATGTTTGTGTTGGCTGGAGAAGGAAAACACCATACTTGATGCCAACCCAATCACCATTTCATGCCAGGCAACAGCTGCCCAAATACATTTCAGCCAGAGTCTGGCAAACAGAGTCAAAGGTGACCAGAGCAGCTTAACACAGACTTTTTCTGTCTTTTCTCATGTTCTTTTAGTCCTTACACTTATACGTATAACTATATATACACCTGAATGTCCATTACTTGAGGGACTGCCCTGTGAACATTATTTAGAACAATGTTGGTTAGATTATTCCAGGAGCTTTGGTATCTGCAAATCTTGAAACTGAAGGTGAACCAGACACTGATGAATGTAAAACATGCACAGGTTTCTCTGTTTGCCTGCACTGTTGTGTGTAACTGGTGTTCACCGTGCATTCACCTTTAAAGCGAGATGGGAATCAGCCGAGAGGACACACAGAAAAGGAGCCATAGACTAACCCAGATTTTTAGCTGGCCATGGTAAAAATATAACAATGTATGCGCATACATAGACCGCAGAACAAGGACAGCGCATTTAACTCTCTCCTGCTTCTCCACTCAACTGATGGGAGCCATTCATCATCGCCCACCTTCATATCTGTGTGCTGAAAGGAAAGGACTCTGTGTGTGTGTGTTTCTATGTAACAACTGATTAAAGATAAATATCTTCTATGTAGCTCACATGTCTTGATCCTGCTGTGGAGTTGTTTACTGTTTATGAGTTTCAGACTGCAATGAACACCGTTGTCTAGCTAACAGAGTGTGCTGCCCTCTGCTGCTCTGTTTGAGAACATCTGTGCTTAGAACATCTGCCGCTTCCACAGCACAGACTGGGATGCACACTCAACCCTACTGGGGTTGTTTTAATGGCAGGTTGGTGCAGGAGCAGCCTTTGGGCTTTTGCAAAATTTCAATGACACTTAATGTTAAATAAGATCAGAAAAGTTAGATTAATTCATAAATAAATACATAATTACATACTTGGTTAAAATAAAGACAGCCCTTGGCCAACTTTAGCTGTTGTACCTTTTACAGTTTATTACTTCATCAACTTAAAGAATCATTTTTGGAAGCAATATTGTATAATATCTTTAATAGGCTTCTTTCCTCCCTCATGCATATTGGAAAAAGAAATTAAATCTATTTATCTCTCTCTCTATATGTATATATATCTGTCCACAACAAAACAAGAGGATATTCTGATATACTTCAGATGATGATGCTTAGATGAAAGGCTGTATGTTGCTGTATGTTAGTTAAATCATGCACCTGCAGAAAGAGGTATATCTGTACAATGCAGGAACATTTCTAACCCATTTGTCATCTCTAATTTAGCAGAGGTGGAGATGGGTGAATCAAAGGAGGCAAGTAATGAGCGCCCACAGTAGCCAGTACGGTAACCGTGGTTACATGTGGTGCATTAATGTATGTAATCTATTACTGTGTCTGTGACAAGGACACATAGCATGCTAATTAAAGAAACCTTTCATTGTGCTTCCCTTAGACACAGGTCATGTCTCATTAAAGATGGTCTCAGTGCATGGGGAGCCATTCATTACTGGAGGAAAAAAAAAAGTGGATAGATGGGATACCTGTATGCATAGACTTTCCACAATGAGCAAACCTGACAGCATGAATAGCCAATAGAAAACATTCCTTCTCGCACTGAAAATTAAGAGTTGATATATTAACAACAAACCAAAAGACATCATTACTTTGGAAAGCATAAATCATTTGGTGACCAGAAGCAAAAAAAAGAAAAGAAAGACAACTGTTGAAAAATCAATAAATTTTATTTATGAAATGAGAGGATATTCACAAAAGAATCATTGCCACATTAATATCATGTACATTACTAAATATATAATATAGAAAAAATATAAAATTGAACAAAAATAAACCACATCTTCAAAAGGCTTTCATTTCTGCCATGCCAGTTTAAAAATTAAAATAAAAGAAAAACAACAACTGAGTTTAGTCCTGGGACAATGATTTAAATAAATCAATCCCAACAGGATGCTAGAAACCCACCTGGATGTTTGGTGCAGAGGGACACTCATGCAGCAATATCTGAATGGTAGTGCACAGGCAGAAAAAACTATCTGCTCTTTAGTGGCTCCAGTAATAATTGCAGTCCAAGCCTATTTTTTATTTTTTAAACCTAAAAGGCTGCACCGCAACTCTGTCTGGACAGAAACAACTAGCTGTCCCCCAAATGCACCATCCCCTGTACAATAAAGGAAAGAAAGAAAAAAAACAAAAAACAAAAAAAAACTGAGAAAATAAGACATCTGGAAGGCTGTAGAGCTAATGGGTGTTATTACTGTTTGGATTTCTCTTTGTGGTCACGAGATAAAAAGGTAACATACTGGATCACTTTTCCATGGTCACAAAACACTAAAATTATCTTTACTTCGTCTGAGCTCAACTCACAATAATCAAAGTACTCTTGTGTTTTTGTTAGTCAGCTTTGTCCACTCAATTTTATACCAACCAGCCTCTATTGTCATTATTATAAGAAAAAATAATAATACAGACAAATAAGAGCATTCCCACTGTCCCTTTTGATCGTTATTATATTCATTTGGAAATGGCTTAATCCAGTTGTTATTTAAAACAGTAACATTATAATTACATGCACCTTATTATAGATGATTCAGTCTGCATTAAGGGCTGAGTGGTCGACCAATCAGATAACTTTCACAAAACTTGCAATACAGAGGTATATTATTTTAGGTCTAATTGGAATTAACTACCTTACCCTAGCTCCCATGTTGGCCAGGAGGCTATTCTCGTGGTTTTCATGTCATTTCCCTGCCTCTCCAGTACTTATCACGTTCCACAAATAGACTTAAACGCCATTGAATTGGACTACAGTTAAAGATGTTGGTTCTTGTCCTGATCTGCACGTCTGCTGAGCTTTGCATTATGAAACATGTACAATTTCTGCGTCTGCTGCAGATTCTGGCTGAAGTGACCTTTCAGCTTACAGCTGATTTCGTACCGAGCCAGAAAAGAGCCTTCTTGGGATAACAGACTCACTGAAGGCAGCTGAAAGTTTCCCAGCTAGCAGAAAAAAGGTGGGGCTAGCTGGTTAGCAGTGCCTTGGCTTTCAAACTAAAATAACAAGGTACTGAATTGAGAAAAAAAAAAAAAAAAAAAAAAGTAAGCAAAAGCACTGGTCCATCTTTTTATTTATTTTTTTTTAATTCAGTATCTTGTTATTATTAACATGAACTAACAAAAAGTGTGATTCAAGTGATCCACACATGGTAAATTTCAAAATCAGAAGTAAATTAAACTACATGAAAATGAACACAAGAATGCAATGGCACTGAAAATATTTTACCAGTCAAACTGTTGGAAATTCTCTGTAGTGGAGTGTTATCAATCCTTCAAAAATGTGACCTTCTCCGTGACCCAACTCTAACACGTTTGATTGAGATGCATTTACAAAACAGTAAATCAGGTATTTAAATAATTAAGGGTTGAAAAGATCTTGTCCTTTGCCAAGTTAACAGCCATGGTTTCTACAGCCCCCCATAAAGTAGTCCCTGTCTGATTATGAAAGCAAATGAGCAGTCCAAGACAAGTGCAAATCCTCCCTGAGACTGGTCTATGTACTTACACAGACATCTGATTCAGCATTTTACAACCCCCATTCCCCTACTAGAAGCCTAAAGCAGTCACACTGACCAGCCTAAAATTGTGTATGGTGGCACCTTGACAGCTTGCTTTGTTTTCACACAACATTTAAGACAAAATACATGGATTCATCATCATCTTCTAGTCACAATAAGGCTCATAGAGAAGCACGTAAACCAGACTGGTCGGAAAATAAGTGGATCAAAAGAATGGTTGTTGATCACAGTTATTATTGCTAAAATGATTATCATTATGATTTATTTTAATGATGAACCATCCTCAGACACATGACCAGATGCTGGTCTCCATCCACACATCTATAGAGCTGTGACATACCACAGTGGAGATGGGTAGGGAAGAGATGTGTGAAGTGACTCAGCATGTGATCCTCATACTCATCTCAGGGCTTCAATCCTCTGGCGACAGACAGAGGGACGTTATGTCATCATGTGTCTCTCAGGTGACCTCGGTTTTGAAGGCTCTGGAAGTGGGCATCCTTCAGGATGCGGTTGATATGCAGGTAGGACACTGGGTTCGTGGGCTCAAAAGAATTGCCCACACTAAGCGGACTGCAGGGGCCCTGAGCACACTGACTGACGCAGCTCCCAGCTGCACGTTCAGGACTGCTGATGCTGCTGCTGCTCTCACTGTTGGATGACTGAAATGCAGATATTACATTACCATTAGAATGTTAGAATCCAGGGTCTGCACATCAACGTGGAATTTAATATCAT
This sequence comes from Rhamphochromis sp. 'chilingali', assembly GCF_963969265.1. Classification (NCBI taxonomy): domain Eukaryota; kingdom Metazoa; phylum Chordata; class Actinopteri; order Cichliformes; family Cichlidae; genus Rhamphochromis; species Rhamphochromis sp. 'chilingali'. Next base: position 13,340,129 of record NC_137942.1, on the reverse strand, counting down.
ACAAAGTGAAACAGATACTACTTTAAATCTGCATCTAGTAAAATTCAAAGCTCCTGACTAAAAATAAAATTAAATACTACAAAGTTAAAATACCACATGTACACAGACTAATACAGGAAAACAGAGGGATATTTCAAACTAAGGAACAAGCAGTCATGATTTTACAACAGTTTCATCTGCACAGTGACATTATGGGTGCAAGTAAGTGTACTTGTTTTCTTTTATTGCAGATTTGGAAAACTGACATGTTTCAGGTCAAACCAATTTTAGCATTAGACAAAGATAACCTGAATGAACACAAAATGCATGTTTTAAATGATCTTAAATCTTAATATCTTTAATTGAAAGTTTTGGAAAATAAGGTTTGAGTTTCATTAGTACCAGCATAAAATTTAATTTGTACATCAACATCATATCCATCTATTCTCTACTGCTTATCTTTTTTTCAGGGTTGCAGGGGTGCTGGAGCCTATGCCAGCTGTTATAGGGCAAGAGGCAGGGTGCACCCTGGACAGGTTGCCAGTCCGTCGCAGGGCTAATACACACACACACACACACACACACACACACACACAACTAGTTGCACCCGCATTCATATCTATGGGCAATTTAGAGGTTCCAATTAACATATCCCTATTAACTGCATGTCTTTGGGCTGTGGGAGGAAGCCGGAGTACCCGGAGAGAACCCACACAAACACAGGGAGAACATGCAGACTCCACACAGAAAGACCCCGGCCTGATAGTGGAATTGAACCCAGGACATTCTTGCTGTGACAGAACAGTGCCAACCACTGTGCTGCCAACATTACATTAAAAGTCAAATATGGTAGGTAACGTTTAAGGGAGAAAGTCTGTTGATCAGTTTGTGCCATGAAGCTCAAACACACTAGTCAATGCAGTCGGACTTATCTAAAAACACACAAGCAAGTCCACCTTTGAATGGCTCAAGAAAACAAAAAAATGGACAGCTTTGGACTGACCTAGTCAAATTCTAGACTCAAATCAGATTCGGATGCTTTGGGTTTGTCCTGAACTCGAAAAGTGCTCAAAAACCTAGAGAGTGTAGCTGAATTAAAACAATTCTGTAAAAAAGAAAGGGCAAAAATTCATTTACAGTAATGTGAAGGACTCGTAGCCAGTTATCAAAAGCTAGACTGCAGTTCTTGGGTCAAAGGATGGCACAAGTAGTTATTAGGTTTACTTGTTCACATAGGGCCAGGTAGGTTTGGATAGCTTTTTCCCCTTAATAAATGAAACCATCATTTAAAAACTGCACTTTGTATTCACACCAGTCATCTTTGTGTAATATCAAAATTTTCTTAATGACATGCAAAAAAATGAGAAATGCTTATTCTGCATTTCTATTCAGGTTTCTGTGAGTATCATGTTACCTTCCCTCTATAGTTTCTAAATGAACTGAATAACATGCTTAATGCAAGTTTCAGTTAACGCTTGTACCTCAGAGTCCCAGGCATCACGCCCTGGCTCAGGAGAGATGGGATGTGCTCTGGTCTGCCTTTTGGCTTGGGGCACCAGGTGGCCATTCTCCTCATCACCACCACTGTGCTGCCGTTTCCTGTTCAGGTAGAAAGCCAAAATAGGTAAAGATTAATTTGGCCTCACCAACTTATTAAAAACAAGTGTAAGCAACATATGAGACCTAACTCCTCAGTTAACTGTAGAGTAGACGAATTTAAAAGCAATGACTTATCCCTGCTACAGTGTATACATGACGATTATTATGCAAAGTCACTGCAAGCTGCCATTGTTATATTCAAGACCAGCTAGCTCGGTATATTCTCAACGGTACTTCGAAGACACCATAGACCTACAGCACTACAGTTGTTAAAGTAATACAGTTGCTGTGACCAGTTACGGTTGCTGGAACCATGCTTATTTTGTTAGCATATTCAATATTTTACGTGGGTCCTGCAACAAAGGCCACGGAAACGTCGAGCCAACTCTCGTTCAATCACTACTCAATCTACTCAAATGGAGTTATATTGTAAGCTCACCTGCTTTCAGTCAACATATGATAACACTTGAGCAACCTAAATGAGATTCTTCTTTTTATTTTCTTCTGAGCAGACAGGAGGAGCCGGTTGGCTGTCGTTATTTGCTGGTTAACGGAGCTCGTTTCCTGTCTGTCGACGGCCTGTTAGTTTAGCTAACTTTGCCTGATTAGCTAATTACGCTCAATAACAATGCGATACGGTTTTCCATTTCAGTCACAGTGCCAAAGACATCAGTTAGAGTGATAAACCACACAAAAAAATCAACGTGGCGCTAATTGACAACAAAAAAGATCAGGCGTTGACGAGCTAGGTAGTTAACAAGCCTGTCCTAAAGCGCTTTATCATAGGTTCAAAGCTAATGCTAACGTCACCGCAAGCTAACGGGAATCCTCTTATCATATGTTAGCTAACTACAGCACGCAGTACAATTTTTACTCCCTTTCGGAACTATTGCGCTCTTAAATCGAAATAAAATTACTAGCGTTCAAACTCAACCTAGCCAACGATACTTGCAACTGATAACACGCACAACCAACCGCAACTGTTGTGTTTACATGGCACCGCGCCTGCGCAAAGACCAATTATGGTGCCTTTAAAGACCAATAGGAAAAAACGAACCCTAACTCACATGGCTTTGTTTTTTTGGGAGAACAAAGCATATATATATACCAATATAGACGTGAAGGTTAATAACAAGGGCAACAGAAATAAGCAACAGAAAATAAAGCTAACTTGTGTAATGCATGCTTTTCCTTTTTCATAAGTAAAAATATGAGGTGGCTTGGGACTGAAAGGAAGAACGCCTAAAGGTAACAGTATTCTAGCAATTATAGTGTGAAATTTGTACATTCGCTTTAGAAGCAAGTTTTTGGTTCGATGTCAGTCAAATGCACAAATCTCTTGCTCTTGTTCCCGGATTCTGTGGTAACCGAAAGTAACAAAGCATTCAGAGACTTACGTTCTACACAAGAACTGACTTTAAACAGCACATTAACCCTGAAAATGTACTGATCAAGTCAACCCCATTTATACCACATTAATTTCCCCATAGGATGTCGCCATTTGCAAACACATTTATTGTCATAATGTTTGTCTTGAGGGCTGAGACTATTAAATAGAAACAAGTCAACAAAGCAGTAAGCTGAAGTCTATTTCCACATATACCTTCTTATGGATATTTTATACTGAAGAGTAGACGTGCAGATTAGGTTGCCATGTATTATATTGTATTTTCTGTTGTATGGCAGATAGAAGGCTTAAAACAAAATATCCACTCTGAAGTAAGTGGCTGGCACATTTTCAACCCGGAAGTTGCAGTCTGTAGTGCAGCCTGCTTGCCCAGTCAGCCAATAGAGTGAAAAATTGTCTCCGCCAATGACTCGAGCGAAGGACGAAGGTGAGATTATCAGGGATTGTCAGTAGCGGCGGTCCTTCTGTGTATAAAGGCAAATAACCGCAATGGGCAGCACCGACTCTAAATTGAACTTCAGGAAGGCAGTGATCCAGCTCACGACCAAAACACAGGTGGGTTATGAGCAGTTTATATATATATTCTATCCAACTAAATAAATCGTTAAAAGACAGAGCCAGTGGGCGCACCGAAGAGCATCGTCGACGAGATGAAGGGATAACGCTTGCGACGCAGGAGCAAAAGAAAATATATATAAATAAAAATAAACTAATCTCGTGTTGCATGCAGCCTTTTTGGGTCACGTCTGTTTATTATTTTGCAGATTATAAATATTTATCACCTGAATGTAACGCGGCAAACAGGCCTGTGTCGTATTTTTATTAAACTGGATTAAATTGTCACAGAATCTGTTTTGTGAGTCACCGTAATTTGTTTTTGTTTGTTTGTTTGTTTTTTGCTTGTTTGGTTTTTCAATGCTGTACGCGTTCAGTTCAGATGATTATACATTATGGCGTACAGCAAAATCAAAGGTGATGACGTAGGTCTGGACTACGTTTGCAGATGCGGCAGGTGGACTGTGCCGTCAGTGTCACAGATACTGTTTGCGCTGCTGCTAGAACAACCAATTGTGTTGACATTGCCATGAGCTCTGATTATGTATAAATAAAGGATAAGCGTGTACATCTTTGTATGAAGGTAAAGGTCTCAGATGCGATTTTAATGCTGTGCAGCGCAAGATCAAGGCTGTTGTAAATAAAATAAAATAAAATAAGACGTCTGGCCGAGGTTAAATGCTCAGCTTTGCTTCAAAGGGAACTGAAATGTGCACATATTTTTCTCCAGCCAGTGGAAGCCACAGACGATGCCTTCTGGGATCAGTTCTGGGCAGACACCACCACCACGGTCCAGGATGTTTTCGCACTGGTGCCAGCTGCAGAGATAAGAGCTGTTCGAGAGGAGTCCCCCTCGAATTTAGCGACCCTTTGTTATAAAGTAAGCATTAAATAAACTCTCGGCGCATTTTGTGTTACATAATGGAATGCTGTTGTTTGGAAACTGTGCTTTATTTTGACTGCAGAGCCCTGCACAGGCTCTTAGATGTCTGAATAAATGAGTCAGCTCCCCTTCCTTTTCCCGTTGCTTCCCGTCTCTAGCCACCAGCTTCCGTTTTGAAGCTGCCTGTCAGAAACAAACACAGTGGGGCTCACAGCATAATTAAATGAAGAGGTGGGGATGAGAGCCCTTGAAAGCTGAGCAGGTTCAAAGGGGTTCTTGCTTATTTTTTAGCTTGCTTATCTGCAGCGTGTATTTGATTAAATTTAGATAATAAATCACCAAGTAAATTTTTGTTTTTGGTCCAAAAATTGCAGATACAGAGATTAAGTATGCTTGTCTGTTTGTTGGTAAGACTGCTGGTGCTTAACATGGTGCCATGTTTCCTAACAAACAAATGAGCATGACTCTTGATAACTGCTATAATATCTTTATGTCCTCAAACTAAAAGTTGATTGGGAATTATTATAATCATAGATTAAAATCTATGATTATGGATGGATAGCTGTTTTCCTCATGGTGACATTCTGGTTTGGAAAGAATTCAGTGTTAAAATAATTATATTATTTCAAAAAAATGTTATAAAACACTATAGATCCTTGATGTGTGGTGAGGTGTGCTGTGTGGGTCATGCTTCATTAACTAAACAAGTTCTAGCACCAGTGTAGCTGAAGCATATTCACTGTTTTTAAATTGAATTAAAACACAATATCAAACTGAATTAAATGATCAGTGCCATATATCAGTACAGAAGATGTAGATACTAGATATTATGTTCCATACTAAATATAATCACCCACTTACAATGTTTCTGGATTCTTCAGGCCGTGGAGAAGCTTGTCCAGGGAGCAGAGTCTGGTTGTCCCTCTGAGAAAGAAAAGCAGGTAGTCCTGAATTGCTGTCGCATCCTGACCCGCATCCTTCCCTACATCTTTGAGGACCAGGACTGGAGAGGATTTTTCTGGTCCACAGTGCCTGGTGCTGGGCGGGCTGGGGTGAGTTGGCATGGGAAAAGGAAGATCAGTTTGTCACAGATTAACATTGTGTATCCATGGTTGTATGGAAGAAAATCGAGGCACACACTGGAGAGGTCACCAGTCTATCACAGTGCTCACAAGGCTGGATCAGGAGTTAAGAAAATAGATAGCTAGATAAAAATATTCATAAATATACTCATCACATTCAGCGGGTTTTTAAATCACTTGTAACACTAAATACTGCTTTTGTTTGTTTCTAAAAAAATATGACAGAGTGTCAACAAGCTTCTCGGAAGCTTTCTTATTTTACTTATATAAAGATGGATTCACCTAATAAATTAGTTGCAATGTTCCCTCTAAGCTGAGCGCGTGAGCAATCGCATACTGCTGACACGGTCTCCCCACACAGAAAATCACACACACAAAAAGAAAAAAAATCCAGCCTGAATTGGAATTAAAGTAAATACATGTATTTATTTTATTTCGCTGATTTTCTGTGCGCGGAGACTGTGTCAGCAGTGCGCGATTGCTCATGCACTCAGCTTATAGGGAACAGTGGTTATAAGCCCTGTGCTTTCCCAAGTGGGAATGCTTTATTCCAGTGAACCTAAATTCCCTCATTCCAGATATAAAAAGGTGTATTCTCTTCCTTTTCTTTAAAAAAATGTAAATATTTTTGAAGGATTCCACTTTTTCCACATTTTTTCAGACAGACGAGCTGGATGATGATGAAGGAGCTCGACCACTGGCCGAGTCGCTGCTCCTGGCTATCGCTGACCTCCTCTTCTGCCCTGACTTCACTGTGCATAGTCACAAGAGGGGCCCTGTGAGTAACAGCTGTCCTTCTGACACGGTACAGTCCAGTGTCATTAATTTGTCATCCTACCTCCATCCAGCAAAAGAAGTTACTGCTGACAGAATAAACATTTATTCCTTGACCTTAGTCTCTAACATTGTTCCAGACGTTAGACATATTTCTTCAAGCACTGTTTCCTTCTTCCTGATCAAAGATTTCCCAACTAACCTGCCACTCAAGTTTGACCGAAGCACCGAGCTAGGTTCTGGTGGCTGATACTTTCTCAGCGACAAAGGAAGAATTCTCCATGAGTATGAAAAGAATGTTGCTCAGTCTGTAACTTTGAACTCCCCATTGCTGTTCATGTAATCATTTCAGTGCTAAGGTAGATGTCAGAAAAGTCTGTTATGGCAACTAAAGTGAAATTATCTTTTATATAAAAAGTGACAGCAACAGCAAATTATACCTACCCACAATCTGGATGGCAATGGCAGAATATTAGAATTCATATACCAGAAATCAGGTTTCATAAGCTATTTCTTACCAGGAGTTAACAATGTTTGACAATGTCAATCTTCCCATTATCTACAATTGAGTCTAAGTCACTGAATAAATTACTTTGCAAATCTAAGACCAGGAAATGTAGCTATAAAGCTATTTGACTGGATTTTTTTTGTGTGTGTGTACGTCTGTGTGTGTGACTTTATCCAGGACTCAGTAGAGAGCATGCAGTCTATAGACAGCTGTGAATACATTTGGGAGGCAGGGGTGGGATTTGCACAGTCGCCCCCTCTAAACTACATCCATGATCTGAATAGGTGAGTTGGCCTCAAGTGTGTAAAATCTCATGTGTGGTAAAAGCTAAAATGTAATCTTATTTTTGTGTGTGTGATTTACTTTTCTTTTTTCTTTTTTGTCTTTTCTGTCTTTTCAATCTCCATCCTTCAGGACAGAACTGTTGAGATTATTACTGACCTGCTTCTCCGAGGCCATGTACCTCCCTCCTTCATCAGACAACACTATCCTCAATCCTTGGGTGACATTTTTCTGCTCAACAGAAAACAGGTAATGGAAAATAAAAGCACATGCACACATACAGCAATGATTTAAAAAAAAAAAAAAAGAAAGAAGGAGAAGTACACAAATTTTAAAATCCAATTCTAAAGTTTTACTCACAGGACACGATAAAAAAAAAAAAGGCCCTTAGCACATCTCAAAATGAGGTAAATACAACCTCAGATGAACTATGGCATATGACAGCATGTCATTTATCACTTAACACAACTTAAACCAGACTACAGAAGCGGTGTGTGACAAAACCAAGTACATCCTTACTGGTTCCATGGGAATTAAGAGCAGCCAGGTGCTGCTAACCAAATATACGTCATTAACTGATCATCAGCAAGTGCGACAACTTCTAAAAAAACAGATATTTTGGCAGTGGGAGGTTTATAAGGCAGTTTCAATTGTTTTTCAGCGAGAGACATTATTCACAAGTGGAAAATATTGCAAGACAGCTACCAGTATCTTCAGGAGTGGGCATCCCAGCAAATTTACCCAAAGGTCAGACAGCACAGTGCTCACAGAAAGTGCAAAAAACCCAAGCTGCATGTCAGACTCAAAAAGAAAAAAGTTAATGTTTTTTCAAAGCGATAAGAAAAACACAAGCATCTTCTCTCTAAAAAGAATGGCTTAGATGTGAAAAGTTGCATCTGAAAACACCAGTGTCTTTTATGCAAACAATACCAAAGCAGAAATGTTTGGTCATCATGCAAAGCACCACATTTAGAGAGAACCAAACAAGGCATATCAGCACAAACACCTCATACCAATTATAAAAGGTGATGATTTATGCTTGTTTTCTTGGGCACTTTGCAGTCACTGAGCTGACCCTGAACTTTTCTGTATACCAAATTATTCTAGAGTCAAATGTGGGGCCTTCTGTCTGATATCTAAAGTTTGGCTGAAACTGGGTTATGCATGTAAAGAAGAGTCCATAATGATGGAAAAGACTGATAAAGTCATAGAGAAAACAAGTAGTTCTAGTTATTGCTGATAAAGGCAGTTCTTCAAGCTACTGAATGGTGCATTTTCTTCAATTTCATATCAGTTTTTAAATAAATAAAGATAAAGTGTAATATGTCATGCTGTTGTTCATCTTAGGGTGACACAGTAAGGACTAGAAAATGTTTTAATAATTTCCTGATATGTAAACCTTAGAACTGACAGAAGGTTTTGACTATTTACCATGACACACACACACACACACACACACACACACACACACACACACACACACACACACACACACACACACACACACACACACACACACACAAATGTAGTGATGTACGCAAAAGGAGCCAAATGCAGACTATAGAGGCCAATCTTGCTAAATAATAATGACTTTTCTTCTAGTGGAGTATAAGTCAATACAAATAAAAAGCAGAAAATCGACCACTGAAACCAAGGAACCATAACAAACAGATCGGACTGAACAGGCTGAGAACACAGACGGCCTGGCAAAGGACAAAGGAAGATAGTGATTATAAATACACAGAGGGGTTATTGGTGCAGTGAGGAGGAACCTGGGACACACAGCTGAACTAAATCAGAATAATAAGTAAAATTAAAACATGACACTAGGAGACAAATGACAGAATAAAGCAGGAAATAACAAGACAGAAAAACACCTACCACAGAGGCTAAGAGCTGACAGCAGGATACAAAGAACACAGAGGGGGTAAAAGAAACCGAAGACTTAAGGAACTAAATATTAACAAACTACCATGAGAAGAAATCAAATACTTGTTCAGAAACCAAAAAAGCCTGAGAGTATAAACATAAAGAAACCAACCAAGAATAAGTGCTGAAAGTAAAATAATACAACACTCAAACTCAGTCACAAAACCCCCTCAGTGTTTGTGACATAAACCTTGCTATATCACCATGGTGATGTGTCATGGTTCAGTTATCTCTTAGATGTAAATAAAATTGCAAAAAATGAAAGATGGATTGCATGACATTTAGTGACATTGTCACCATCTTTGTTTGTCCCTAGACATGCTCTGCCTCTATTCACGTCTCTCCTGAATGTGGTGTGCGCTTATGACCCGGTGGGTTATGGCATCCCGTACAACCACCTGCTCTTCTCTGACTACCGGGAGCAGCTGGTGGAGCAGGCGGTACAGATCCTCATTGTGACACTGGAGCATGATGGAGGGATTCCCCACCCCCCTGCCTCTCCATCCAGCATAGAGGAACAAGAGGTAACTTCAAGACTGTGACGAAGACACTTGATGGCTTTATTGCATTTAATTAATGTTATTCAAATCTTTCTGAATTTGTTCGGCTCAGTCTACAGGACCAGAAAACCTGTTTGTGAATTATTTGTCAAGGATTCACAGAGAGGAGGTATGCATATCAGTGTTTCTTAAAAATCCTCCAATGTCATTACTTTAAAGACTGTATTGTGAAAATCTGTATCTTTGTGGTCTCCCAATGGTAGGACTTTGATTTTGTACTGAAAGGCCTGGCTCGTCTGCTGACCAACCCTTTGACCCAGACTTACCTGCCTAACTCCACCAAGAAGATCCAGTTCCACCAGGAGCTTCTGGTGCTTTTCTGGAAACTTTGCGACTTCAATAAGGTTAGAACAAAGATAAAGGCTTCTTTGGGGAGGCGATGCATTAAAAGGTGCTTTCATTTGACGTCACAATCTACTTTGTGTTCCCACTACAGAAGTTCCTGTTCTTTGTCCTGAAGAGCAGCGATGTGTTAGATATCCTGGTTCCTATACTCTATTACTTGAATGACGCGAGAGCAGACCAGTGTGAGTCTCCTCAGTTGCTTCACTGCACACGACAAACCTCTACTAGAAGCATGCATTTAACAATTTCTGGTGTGATTTGTCTTTTCTGCAGCACGTGTTGGACTTATGCACATTGGTGTGTTCATTTTGCTGTTGCTGAGTGGTGAGAGAAACTTTGGCGTGCGCTTGAATAAGCCCTATTCTCTCCATGTGCCTATGGACATCCCGGTGTTCACAGGGACTCATGCTGACCTCCTTATAGTGGTAAGACACACCTGCTGCTGTGCTGAAATGGGAGTTTTCTTGATAGCTAACTAATTCAAATACAGTGAAGTTTTACAGCTGTGGCTCTGTTTGGTTTCTAGGTGTTTCACAAGATAATCACAACAGGCCACCAGCGTCTCCAGCCTCTCTTTGACTGCCTACTAACCATCATTGTAAATGGTAAATACGCATTTGATTTCAGATTTTGTTTTCAACATAACCACGCCATGACAATTAGTTGTTACAGTTTTTATTTCACACCCTTTTAATACTCCTGCTTATCCTTCAGTTTCCCCTTACTTGAAGAGCCTGTCAATGGTAGCAGCTAATAAACTGCTCCACCTGCTGGAGGCCTTTTCCACCACCTGGTTCCTGTTCTCTGCAGCTCAGAACCATCACCTGGTTTTTTTCCTTCTCGAGGCTTTCAACAACATTATCCAGTACCAGTTTGATGGTAAGAGAAAGCTGGAGACATTCAAGGCATAGATAGATAGATAGATAGATAGATAGATAGATAGATAGATAGATAGATATCTAGTTCTTTTGTTGTGAGATACATTATTTTCACAAGTGTCCATGTTTCTCTCCCCAGGAAACTGCAACCTGGTTTATGCCATAATTCGCAAGCGTAATGTGTTCCATCAGCTGGCTAACCTGCCCTCTGACCCCAGTTCCATCCAGAAGGCTTTGCAAAGGAAGAAGAAGTCGCCCGACGTCATTTCCCGCACCAGCTCCCAAGAGACTGTATCCATGGAGGGCTCACACCCTGCAGTGCCAGCGGAGCCCGGTACACTAAAGGCCAGCCTGGTTGCTATGCCAGGTAATGACTCTACGTGTTGTTTGTACGGTAATGTTGTAATTTCAAAACAATCTATTCACTGTGTGGTAGTCACAGCGCACATAACATATATCTTCGCCGGACACATTTTTCCTTCAGAAGTCTTTTCATTTTTCATGGCACAGATTCAAAAACGGTGAGGAAAACATTTCTCTGAGATTTTGATCCATATTGACATGACACCACACAGTTACTGCACATTTATGGGCTGTAAATTCATGATGAGAATCTCCTGTTCCACCACATTGCAAAGGTGCTCTATAGGTCTACGATCTGGTGACTGTGGAGGCCATTCAAATACAGTCAACTCATTATCTTCTTCAAAAAACAGACATAATTTGAGATTCATCACGTGGAGCGTTATCCTGCTGGAAGCAACAATTAGGAGATTGGTACACTGGTCATAAAGGTCATTAACAATACTCAAGTCCTCTGTGGGGTTTAAATAATACTCAGTTGGTAATAAGGGGCCCAAAATGTGCCAAGCGTTTATGTTGTTCACACCAAATTTTGTCTCTACTATCCGACTGAGACTTTGAGACTTAGCAGACCTGGAAGAGTTTTTCCACCAGCCCGTGTGAACTGTAGCTTCAGTTTCCTGTTCTTAGCTGACAGGGGTGGCACCTGGTGTGCTTTTTGTCGCTGTAGCCTATCTGCTTCAAGGTTCAATATTTTGTGTGTTCAGAGATGCTCTTCTGTGTATCTTGATTATAAGAAGTGGAATTACTGTTGTCTTCCTATAAGCTGAAAGCGGTCTGGCCATCCTCTTCTGACATCAACAAGACATTTCACCCAGAGAACTGCTGCTCATTCCATATTTTCTTATTTTTAGACCATTCTCTGTAAATCTTACTCAGACCAACACATCTGGTACCAACAACCATTTCATGTTCAGTCACTTAAACTACCCTTCTTCCCCATTCTGATGCTCGGTTGGAATTTCAGCAGGCTGCTTTGACCATGTCTACATGCCTAGATACATTGAGTTGCTGCCATGTTATTAGCTCATTAGATGCAAGCTGCTGAACATCTATAACTAATAAAGTGTCATGTATTTCATGTACATATGCACATCATGCACATGAAAATGACTGCCTTAGAACTAGCAGATTGAATTCATATGTCTTTAATTTAGTCTCTATGCATTTTTTAGTTACAACACAAAATTAGTTGGTGTTGCATTTAATTTTTTGGTAAGACTATAAAAGTAAAGTAATGTCGCCAGACACATCTGTAACGTATTCACTAATGTCCTGTGATTTATGATGCTGGTTTCCTGTAGGCATTGATAAACTGACAGAGAAGTCCCAAGTATCAGAGGATGGCACCATGGTGTCAGTTCCAAAGACAGACTCCCCAAACGCTGTCCACCCAGACCAAAGTGCAGTCACTGGGACCAGCGACACGGAGTCTAACTCAGGCAGGGACAATGAAGTAAGTGCCTTTTTATGGGGTGTATTGGTTTGCTCCAGTGGAAAGAGGATATTTCTAAATGCATTTATTCACACTATTAGGATGTTTTCTACACTGAAGCAGAAATGGAGAGAAGACGTTTGTCAAGTGCATCGTCAACGTCCTTTTGGGCTCCCACACCAGACTGGGTTTGCTTTCAGCCTCTCATTCAGTTTTTGTTAGATGTTGGATATTTAGAGGAATGAGAAGTCAATTTAGATTTGCTCGCTTTTATCCCAGGTCCTCTCTTGGAAATGTAAGCTACCCCTGCAGACCATCATGAGACTTCTACAGGTGCTGGTGCCTCAGGTGGAGAAAATCTGCATCGACAAGTATGCAAACACTTCGCTTAGCTTTGATCGGACTGCAAAAAGCATATTCTAACTGTTTTGATATATTACTAAAAATGCTGTAAACGTCTACTGTGTCTTTCATTGCAGAGGTCTAACAGATGAATCAGAGATCCTAAAGTTTCTACAGCATGGCACATTAGTGGGCCTGCTGCCGGTTCCTCACCCCATCCTCATTAGGAAATATCAGGCCAATGCAGGCACTGCCATGTGGTTTCGCACCTACATGTGGGGCGTCGTTTATTTGCGGTGAGTTAGAAATTTTAGACGAGAATTATGGACACTGATATCCTCAAAAGCAAATTAAAACGAATCCATTATTTTCTTTTTTTCTGTTTCAGCAATGTTGATCCTCCGATCTGGTATGACACTGACGTCCGACTATTTGAGATCCAGAGGATGTAGACTGTCAATGAAAATGAATCTAGGGTTCTTCATCCCTTCAGTATCTGCTGGTTTTGTGGGAAACCTCATTGTGTTGAAACTATCCTTGTGAACCTGTTGCTTGCTTCTGACACCACCAAACTAGACAGGGGAGTCATTCAGATGAGTGGAGTAGAAATTTCTCTCTATATTAAGATAGAAAGTGTTTGAATTATCACTAGTGTCCATAAACAACTGTGTTTGTACATTTCTTCAAACCTTAAGACCGCAGAATGTTTGTCAAAGCACTGAGATGACTGGAGTGTTTGGTAAGGGCTGAGGCAAATTTTAGCAGTATAAAAGTGAAAGAGGGAACATTGTTTAACTTTCAAAGACGTGTAACATATCCTGTATAGCTCAAAGTTATCATTCCAATATTATTTGTTGTACTTGAAATGCTTTAAAGTGAACTTGCACCTTTTTGAGTTGTCGTTTGTGGTTGAAGTTTATGTGATTATATTTTGAGACAGATTGTATGTTTTTATGTATATGACAAGGTTTCATTTTTGAGAAATGCTTATAATGTTCTATGCTGAAATTGTATTTTCCTTAAAGTGTCCTGAAAAAAAATATATATAATATATAATATGTATCTGCAAATTCTGCATTGGTCACATTATGTATGACAGTGCTGTAAAGCAAATCTGAAATTTCAGGTGTGTAAACAGTTCATAAAGTAGCAGCAGTTCTGCACAAAGTCCAATTCTGCCATCTGTAAAAGCGCCACCTTCACATGTTAACCACTAGGTGGCATCATGCTCCTGTTCGTCACTTAATCTGCAAAAGGTTTATTATATGAACACATTTGCATCGCCACATATCAAATCCCTGCACTGAATCCTTCTACAGGGAAAACTGAAAACACGAAGACATTTTTTAAATTTATTTATTAAAGGTAGTTAAATAACATGTTAAATGTTTTGATACATAAAATTGTTCACCTAAATCAAAATAATGATTACGAGATTAGTCAATCTCTTAGATAAACTTCAAAGAGACTGGCCACAGCGTGCATGCGATAGAAGATTCCAAAAGGAAGTCCAATATTCACAATTGCGTTCCACATTGTGTAATTGTAAAAGTATATCTCAGCGGAGTGGTCGAACTGGGGACGAGCCCCAAATGCAGGCATGATCCATAGCTGTCAATATAGAAAAAGGGAATTAGACACATTTTGACAGGAAACACTGGTTGTTACAACTGTAGATAGTCCAATAAGCACAAATACAACTTACAATTATGTTTGCCAGGAGCAAAAAGGCACACACTTCCCTCAGAACTCTCCTTTTCCAACTTGGCTTTTTAGAAATTGAGTATCTTGATATTTGACCCTCCACGTCATTGGCCATTTCAGCATGATCTTGAAAAGCACGGGCATTTGCCGGCATTACATTGATGGGCTCCCGATGGAGGCCTTCAATGATGAAATAGTTCTGCAGGCCAATCTCAACCACCAATACCACAGCCCAGGCCAGGTTGAGCACATTTAGGTAACCCTGGGCTCCACTCGCCACTGTAGCCACAAGGCTGAAATAGCTAATGATGAATTGCCCCAAAGAGGATGCCACCAGTAGCCCCACGTCCAGGCTGCGAGTGGGGTTTTTGTCTGATACATATTCCCTGCGGTCCAGTCTGTAAATAATGCAGCCAATCATAGTGGAGAGGGACATCAAGCTAACAATCACTATGTTCATAATGAAATGAATCAGCAGGGCCTTATTTCGTTTATCCTTGTCTTCTTTGAGTATGTTAATCTTGTACAGTACAAATGTAACAAGTCCTGCCACCACCAGGAGCAGTCCTGCTACAGGCCCTACGAAAACATCTTTCACATAGAAGTTAAATTTGTAGTGCTTGTGATGTTCAACAATTCTGCCCACGTTTTTCCACATTATGTAGGTCATGGCAGAAGCAAAGAGGCTGTATTCTATGTTGAAGGGGTACAGGTAGTAGAAGGCCTCTTTGAAGGTCTCACATGCCATATGACTGCATGTGCACTTCTTGGCACCGTAGTTGGCTGGAACAGAAAGAGCAACCATCAGTTATTTTCCTTGTAAACACTGACCTTCATCTAAAAACAGGAAGCTACGGCTCAATACCTCTGTACAACTTGTGCGAGACACTTATATTCAGATGAGTTATCTCAGTTTGGTGAATTGACTCCTCAGTCACTGCTGCCATCCACACCACCAGGTTAGTTGAAAGTGTAAGAGTAAGCCCACATCTGAAAGGGAAAAAAGATAAGGAATGTTATATACTCTGAAATGAGTGAATGGAGGTGATGAAATGTTTAAAAGAATCTACCGTGTTAAGCTGGTGTGTAGCTGCACGCAGTCCCTTGAATGAAACCACAGGAAGTAGGTCTAAAAGAGACAACTTTTAAAAGTTTTGCCAGTGCAGCATGCAAGAGCGCGTATATTCTTACAATTTTCATAACATGCAACAACCTGGAAAAATAAAAACACAGCTTGCACAATGGGGTAGGCTACTTTAACAGGAGAATCACAGTGAAGGTAGCCCACATAAGTGGCGATCTTGAAGATGTCCATGAGGAAACTAAGGAGGCCAAACAGCACAAGCCCAGCTGCAACATATAAAAAAATAAAAAATTAGGGGTTTAAGCTGAAACGAGCAATCAGAAACAGAGCCAGAAAGCACTGCTCGGACTTCTCACCCTTGAGCCACACAGGCCCAGCATGGCGATCTTTAAATAAGACTGCACGATCCTTTCGGGAGGTGACGACCATGTAAAACAGCATCCACAACATAGTAAGGACGAGGAGGGTGATGAGGAAGATTTGCCGGTGCACTGGTGTTATGGCCACAACATTGAAGGCGCTGCTGCTGACCAGAGCACAGCCAAGCATCAGGATGTTGATGCAAATTATCCCAGACAGGAGCCATTCACCACCTTGGGGGGTCCTTTCTTTAACTACTTCCACATCGTGTCCACTTTCACTAGCACCATCCACAGTGGGAGGATGGGGAGGACTGGGCAAATGCTGGATGCTGTCCACTTGTGTCACAGTTCCACCATTTGATGGATGAGCCGTCATAACAACGTTTGGCATTTTCCTACAAAAGATCATGTGCTTTAGCTTAAGTGAAGCTGTAATGATCCCATATCTTTACAGGTTAACCGCTGAGAAATACAAGATTTTATTATGAGCCTACTAAAGAAAATAAGCGGGGAAGGACTATAAAAGCGCACTCAAGAGTACTAAAACACCACATGAGTCTTTTATTATGGAAAACAACGATATTTCAGCTTTAGCTACAGGATTAATATTATTTACATCCACCACTATTTTAAATGTGATTGTCCAAAAAAGAGAGAGAGAAAGCGAGAGAAAAGAAAGACAGAAAGAAAAGTGAATCTTTGAAAACTGATCTACAGCGTTCGTGTTGGACTTTCAAACTAGTGTCAAGATGCCAGAGGGTGCATGTTGCTTTCGGGTTAAAGTTTATCTAAACTGAACACTGAGTTGGAAAACAAGGCATAGCCTAAGTGGATCAGCGCTCTAGTCTGCGCAGGTCAGATTGCACAGAAAGCTTCCGCAGTGCTCACGTAAACGACTAAAAACAGGTGCAATTAGTTTTGGCTGATTGTTTAATCTCTCACCGCACCCAAAGGAGACTTACACCACATATTTTGGTGTTTTTCCCCAATCGTCACTTGTGCTGGTCAGGTCCGGTTTCGTATTTGGTCGTTATTCCATAAACAACGAACTCTACTAGCTCGTGACACTGGCGCACGTCAGGAACTGCCTGAAGGGAAATCCAAGTGCGACGGGTACTTGAGTCTGTTTACTATGCAGATTCTTGCAGCTTCCAAGAAGGAGCTATTTTGGTCGTGCGACTGTAAGTGTAGTCCTGTTGACCTTAGACATTTGAAAATTCAAGAAGTAAACTTGATGGCTTTCCTTCGAATGCAAAATAAACAATGTAAATGATATGGACTTTGATGCATTCATATTAAGCATCTGAATGGATTTATGTGCATATAAATGCTCATTACTCACTGAAAATGAATTAGATGATGGTTGATCATTAAGGTGCGTATCTGATGCTGGTAGCAGTCAAATTAATTATGTTTGACACACACACACACATTATATATATATATATATATATATATATATATATATATATATATATATATATATATATATATATATATATTGTTAAGGTTCAAAATTGAGGAGGGAGAGTACAAACCACCCTTGGTCCAGAAGCTCTTGGTCAAACAATGATTTTAATGACTACACACGTGTGGGAAGACACTCTGTACGCAGACAGCAAGTGATCTTCGACTTAATCAAAGCATAAACAGATATTTTATAGCATCAGGGTTTGATTTACTGACGCCCCTTCATGCGTCACAGATACATTTTATACATAGATCAGATCAACACCACAATGACTTTTAACCCAGAAGATCATCTTCTATTTTCATGGCCGGCACTTCCTTTCTACCTTTCAGTTCCTCTTTCTTGCCGAGACGACAAGGACGGTTCCTCTTTTACCGAGACATGACTAATCTCTCTCTCCTCTAAATAAATCTAACTCATGTGTGTGTGTCACGACCTCACATGCTCTCTGTGTCACCTCTTCACCTGTTGCACTTCTGACCTTTCACTAGACCAGAGGCTCACCGAGACTATGTGTATGTCTTCTACTAAATAAATGTTTTAACCAAGAACCTCTACTAAAACCTTAATATGAAATGACCTGATATATAAGTGTTTTGTAAGCATGTATTGCAATTCCTTCTATGTTCTAGTTTTCCCTCAGCATGTATCACCTGAACAGTCACGTCAGTGAAGCTTAAGACCTTTAAAGAACCTGAACATCAACTCAAATAAGCACAGATATGCATTGTGTACACAATAGTTATAACTGCATCTGAAATACAAAATTAACATCATCATAAACATCTTAAGGCCATCTTAAAGCTATCTGTTACATTGTTAAAGCAATGATCATACTGCAGATTATATTATTAATGCAATGGTAATAATGATGATTATTTAACAATAGCAGTAAAATAATTTCCCTGCTCCACAATATATATATATATATATATATATATAATTTAGACCAGAAGCTAAATTATTGCATCGATCAGAGAATTAGCATTACTGACGAAGCAGAATTATCACCACATTTGATTGCATTGGACTTAATGTAATTCAGTGAGTATACAAATAGCAGTGTCAGTGGCAATAGCAGCAATATAAACCTAAATAATTCATTTCTACTTTAGTTCTAAGCAGAAATGCATTGAAGGGAAAATGCAGTGGTAAGGATGTTTTGGTATTACCAATAAAACCGGTCTGTTGTAGCAGAAAATGTAAATGTTTTACCTGCTTGAGCAGGCTGATTTGGTTTAGTACCCTTAGTAAGCTGTGTGCACTCGTGTTAGTCACAAGATTTGAAACAAAGGTCACGCAATATTCTTTTAGGCTGTCACAATTACCCAGGATGCTGAAAATACCAGACATGCTCTTGCTCTTCTGTCTCGTTGGGGTAGCAAATGCCCTATATAAACAGTGGATTCCTGATACAAACTATGAGAATAAGACCAACTGGGACAAAGGCGATATTCCTTGTGGCAATGACATAGTTCAGTTTTCGGCTCAAAGAAAAGTGTCTGTGTTTGTGGAGACCACTCATGCTGTGCTGGAGATGAGGTTGCCAGTTGATGGGGAGTTCATCCTGAATTCAGGAGCTGGATTTTATGCTGTCACCGGGCAGGACCCAGGCTGTGGAACGGGTGTCACGACCGAGTTTAAAGATTCAGAGTCATTTCAGTGGTACGATCCAACTCTATGGCAGGCAGCTGCAACTCTGAATGACCTAGAGCAAGGAAACTTCCTATTCTCTGTCCACGAGGAGAGCGTCCCCTGCCATTACGATGATGTTGTTTTTAAAGCCCTCTCCTCCTTCAGAGTGGACACCAGCTCTAGTCATTCTAGCATCACTGTCAAATCTGTGTCTGTGCTGGGGGATACATTTACTACCCAGTCTGAGTTCTCCCAGTATCTCAGCTCAAGTTTGGGCAAACTGCAGTTTCATGGATCCTCTGCTGTTGCTGTCGGAAACCCAGCCTGTGAGGATCCCTCTGGCTGTGACTGTGGGAATTCTGTACACCATCAGCAGATCTGTAGCACAGTAACGTGTGACTCTCCAAATTGTAAGAACCCTCTTCGCCCAACAGGACACTGTTGTGATGTGTGTGGTGCCATTGTTACCCTCCTTTTTGATGACGGTTTTAACCTTCAGACTTACAGGGAACGAATCCGTCACCTTTTTCTTGCCCTGCCACAATACCAGTCCATTCAGCTGGGGATGTCCAAAGTCTTAAAGCCACAGCGGCTGATGGGGATAATCCGTCTTGGTACGTTATCTGAAATCCAGATAGTAATACTGGATGGAGAGCAGGGAATACAGTCAGCAGCTTTGGCCCAGGACATAATGAAGGATGCTCGTTCTCATGGCTCTAATTTGGGAATCTCCGGAGTTGAAGTTCAGACCTCTTCTGAGGAAACTGGAGATAGTGCAGGGTTGGCAGTTGGAGTTGTTTTTGGAGTTTTACTGCTGATTACACTCATTATCTTGGGTGTCTTGATTCATAAAGGGGTTGTTCAAATGCCAACACTGAACAGATTCAAAAATAGAAACAACATACCAGATCTCGGTGGACCTCTCGACCATGGGTTTGATAATCCTATGTTTGACCAGCCCACTATGATGCCTGACATTCCTAGTCTATATGGGACTGGAGTTAGTAATTCAATCTCGATGACTCAGACAGCTGTACACTTTGTAAACCCAGTTTATGATGAGAGTGAAACAGATTTTACTGCCTAAAGATGAACATATGTTAGCATTTAATAACAGTACTTTTGTTTCAAATTGAATGATTTTAAATCCCACAAATTAAAGTATATAGTTGTATACAGTTTTATTACCACTGAACAATGTAAATAACCTAGGCGACAGGCACTAAATCTTCGAATAACCAAATAAATCTGTAACGCAAATAAAAGAATTGCTGGCAGACAATTGTGTGTTTTCCTCTTCATTTGCATCACATTTAAGAGCAATAAAGTTTCAAAAAGCTGCAGTAAATCCTTAACACTTCATGTGCTGCATAGTTTTCTCCATGGTGCGCATTTACTACCACTATTCAATTTAAACTTCTATGTTATCTATTGTGGGGGTTAAAAAGCTCTTTATACAATATCTTTACAAAGCTTGTTATGTAACATCAATAAATAGTCATAATAGACCATTTCTTTTCTTTTACAAGCTCACAGTGGAGGCAGCTCATAATCTGTTAGCATATACATCATTCTGCATTGACCAGAGCAAAGGTTCAGTGAAGTCGGCCATGAATTTATGGAGCAGCTTGACAGGACCAGTAACATTATGAAATGAAACTGAGCCTTGGTGATAGGCAACATATTAACCAATCCTGCTAATATCAGTAGTTTCCAAGATGGGCTCCACACCAGTATGCCAGGCAGAAAAACATCCGCTGTTCTTTCCCACGCACCAGGAAAAATTGTTCCCGGTGATGCAGCTGCTACTTTACTCTCCCTTTCGATCGATACTCTTCTCACTCAGCTCTGCTTCAATATAGTGTTTTCCCAAGTAAAGGCTCTGTAAATTCATGGCTTGGCATGAGTATTCAAAGTCGGGATGTTCCGGGTATCTGTGCTGCCATGGGCTGATGTTGGTCAGGTGTCTCGGTCAAAGGTCAAACTTCTGGAGTCTTAAAAAAAAGGGGGAAATAGACAATGTGGAAATAAAAATAAGATATGACAAGCGGTGGGTGGGTGATGTATTGAAGGGTTATTTGCATTTTAAAAAGTCCTCTCCGGTGTCAGGGTTAGGCAGGGTAGAAAGATGAGGGACTGGCACAGATGATTTAGTACCATTAATTTGATATAGAGGTTTTTCTCATGATTGTTTACACTATATTGAATTTCAGCTCTGTGTGGCAGTACTACAGCAGTGCTCTGAGCTAAATGCTAATGTTAGCATGCAAAATTTGCACACAACACAAAGTAAACTGTGTTTGTTTTATGCTTAATCCAGAAACAATAAACCACTTTATTTTTCGACATCGTGCTTGGAAAATGTAAACTAAAGAAAAAAAAAGGGTCATTAACGTCACCCTAAGAAAAACACGAACGCCTGCGATGTAAGACTTTTCATTCAAAGGAAAAAATATGAAACTTGCAGTGTTGCTGAATAAATTCATTATCAAAGTAGTCATCATAGTCTGGATCAGACACTGTAGACACAGAAGACACTGATACACACCAAGTGTCATCCCTAGTGTCATGAATGTAACCCCCCCCCCCCCAAAAAAAATACAAAAACAAAACAAAAAACACGCTGTAACAATTCGTATGAGGCCTTTTCCAGTATTAGGCGTGGAACCACCTTGAAAACGACTGTTATTACCAGGATTGGTTTATATCTTGACTTTCACCGAGGCTCAAATAACCAAATATGACGTGTGGAACAAAACCCATGTTGTGAGTGAAACTCACCACTTTTGCAAATCATGCTCAGCTTTCCACTGCAGGAGGAAAAAAATAGGAAAAAAAAATCAGGTTGTACAGTTCCTGTGTAATATCTGTTACTATTTGGGTGTAAAAAGATTCGATGATCCATGCAGTTCATGTTCACATTAGGTAGACATACAGCGGTCATTCCTTTTTTCCACTCTGAGTACCCTTGTAAACAAGCCAATTTAATTTAATTTAATTATATTTGAATATGAAAGGACTTTATATTGCAAGGTAAGACCTTTATGGAAATTGTTATTTTCATAAAAAGAAAATAGCAATTTGATTGTGAGTGGCAGTGGGAACAAAAAACAAACCAAAAACCCTTATACAGAAGAATCCTCTGTACAAACCAGGGTCAGGAGGGTCACCTTCTGCTTTGACTGCTTTAGGTGATGGGATAGTAAAGAGAAAAGATCAAAGAGAGGCAACAAACCATGTAAGAATTATGACTTGCATGCAGGTCTGGAATCAGAGAAACCCGCAGCTTACATAGAGAGAAGAGGGCAAGCAGAAGACACGTGTACACAAACAAAAGAAACATATATCAGGTAACCGATGCATTGTTTATTGTCATTGCTTTTTTTCTCTCTTTGCTTTTGCCTCACCATAGTTAGTTAAGGTAGATTGCTGACCTACGTGCGGTTCTGCAGGTTTTTCCCTCCACACTTCTGTCATTGTTGAAAAATGCCATGATGTGAAATTTCTTTGGTTTATCAAAAAAACCAACATCAAAAGAAACATTGTACTTCTTCTGTATAAATATCCCAAAAGTTGAAATTCCTGTTCTTTGTATACTGTCAACACATTCGTTTCCAAAATAAAGTCTTTGTCTTAAAATGCCACACTATTACAATAGGCTGTGATGCCAAAAAGGTTTCACACCCACTTGACTATATGTAATTCCTCTACTTATAATACAATAACCTGAATGTTTCATATGTTTTCTACCTGTAGGAAGTCAATATCAGACTTTCTCCTGGACACTTTGTTTATTTCAGTCAATGTTCTCATCACCTATGCTCTCTTTTGCCCCAGGTGTGCTTGAATGCCTTCAGTCTGTATATGGGCCTGTTTTTTGTTCTCCTTAAGGCACTTCCACTGTCCCTTTTCTGGCCTTCTCCACAGCTCTCTGCAGCCTAGGAAACTACTGTTCAATGATAACACAAACCTGAAGGAAACTGGACAAAATCATAATGCAACTAGATGAATGAATAAATCATGCAGTCAATGCTCTGCGGTGTTTCAACTGCCTTATCAACTCCTGAGGCACTCTCACTAATCTCCCTCAGTTCCTTTGGTGCTCAGTCTACAAACAAAAAGCACAAAAAATAACACATGCTACATCTACTGACTAAGTGAGCCCCAGATTGTAAGTAAAAGATTGCAAAACCATTGTATTCCAAATGATTTTTATTCCTTTTTTAGAAAATTTTAGGAACATTTTACCCTGTAAATAAATTATATTGTGTTGTATCTTTGAGACCTCAATTTGTGCTTCTCTCTCTCGCAGTCCAGACAATTGAATCAGTCCTCTATCAGGAAGAAATAGTTGAGAGGAAGCTTATGAACCTCAAAATGAGATGTCATGGAGTGGATCCACTAAGTGATGGTTTTGAAATTTGGCTTTTTCCTGCTCTGAGATGGCTCTCACAGTAGGGAATAGGGCAAGTCAGGCAGAATTTTAGGGCTTTACTCGGGCTGTCAATGCAGGAATCACATACCATGTCTTGTAGCAGAAGCATGCTGGACATCTCAACTGTGCAATCTTCCAGTTTGTTTTTGATGTTAACATTGTGTTTATTGCCCTTCGAACTCTCCACTGTATTACCGCTAAGAGTTGCCATGTGTTGTTCTTCGAAACTTGACCCATCTGATCTTTGAGACTGCTTTTGAGCCTAGGGACTGAACATCCTCCCTAGTTCTCAATTACAGACTCCAAAACTGACAATTTAATTAAATTTCAGTAAAACTAATATTATCATACAGCAATATCATTTACAGATGACATTTGAGCCATTTTTAAAATTAGTTTTATCCACTGAGACAACTTCCTCATTTCCTGTCATGTAGCACAGACGGAACAATGATATTCGGGATCAGCAATCGTGTACTATCACTATGGTGATACAACAATGGCGTTTTCACACCTATACTTCGTTAACTCTGGTCAGAATCAGTTCATGTGTTTGTAAACTTGTAGCTTTTTCCTGTTGTTTGGTTTATTTTTTCACACAGAGAAAAATCTAAGTGAACTCCAAGCAAATCAAATTGTGTCAGTTTGTTCAGTTTACCCATTGTCCAGATGCAACAAAAGTAGATACAAGAACAATTTGCTATGTTCTGGACTAATGGAGAACATGGAGAATTTATGTTCTTCTCATGGCTAGTTGCTAGCCCATACAGATCTTAGCACTTCTATAGTACTTTGCCGCACTGACAATACAAAGTATATGTGGCTATTGGATGATTTTTAGCTCAAATTTGTAATGTACACTGGGTAACTGGTTCATATTGAGGTCGAATAACATTCATACCATAAATGAACCGCTCTGGAGTCTGTTTGGAACGATACAGAAACCACCTTCTTCAAAGCGGCCTTGATGCGGTCAGTGTCAGTCTCTGTTTTGGTCTGCAAATGAGTGTGATTACTGTGTTCACACCTGCACATATGAACAGCACCAAATGGAAAAATGAACCAGAATTCAATTTACATGGATTAAGCACTGCCGCTGTGAAAACACCTTATGTGTGTCTTTCAAATACAGACACACACAATTATCTTAGAAGAAGCTTCAAATGCAAACTGTAAACAGGAGATGACTAAAGCAGGATGTTTAGTGATCAGTCAAAGCTATCTCACTAATGAATGGGCATTCCCAGAAAAATGATATCACACATGAACTCAATCTCACTCATTAGAGCTAATGCTCTGCATTATGTAACTGAGGTTTTTTCTGCAATCAGTGTCACTCTGAGTTCAGATGAAATGTTATATAGCAAGAAGAAGTAGTGCATGCACACACCCTTTAAACAAATTACATCATTAAAAACATTTTTAATAAGAGTAAATTCAACCTACATTTGTTTACAAAAGTTCAGATAGTAAACATTAAAGTGCTACTGAGCAAAGGTACATTAATATAAAGCACTCAGAGTAAACAAAAACAACAAAAACGCAATTTCATGATCCCACTTTAGTCTAATTCTACAGAGACATGTTACAGTGTAGTATGCACTTATTAAAAAAATACTGTGGTATTAGATTTTACATCACAAGTGTAATAACAACAAAGGATTGGCCTTCACTGCCAGTGGGCTACTCTAGACCTGACGTGGCTGTCTGTATGTAAACATATACAGAGACAAAATATACAAATACAAGTAAATGTTACTTCAGTTACAAATAGTTATTAAAAATTCTGTTACAGCTGAAATCACACTAGTGTATTTCTAACAACATACACTTTTCAGCAAATGCACAGGCACAAGCAATGCAGGCACATGAGGTCCAGGTTCACCCCGAGGGGGTTAAAAGGTTCAGGGGACACAGACCCCACAATCATCTCTCTGTTAACTGTGCCAAACGGCATACAATGTGCACAGTGCTACACTCAGATAAGGGTCTTTCAGTTTGTGAAACCATGCAGCACGGGGAACTCCAATAAACCAAACAGAGATATTTTCAGTGATCATCCTGAGCTAAAAAGACAGTAAAGGAATCCTGTTAAGGATTTATCTCATGCTTGATATATTCATCATGACAGTGTCCTTTTGGGTTTAACATCCAGCCCATATGTGACATTTACTTTGCAATGCTCCACTAACCTTTAAGGCCGGATGAGCACACAGCAGGATGGGTGACCACATCTTTCGTTATCTGTAGAACAGAAAGAAAAATAATGAATGTTTGTAAAATGAAAGATTCTTTCAAGAGCTATAACAATAAGACAACAAAAAAAGTCCAGAAACACAGTTTTGTCTTTGTGTTTTGGCATGTGACCTAATACCGTAAAAGATTGATTTTGATTATTTCAGCTATACTTTTTTCTATATCCAGCTCTTCAGTTTTAGTGATGATAGCAAAATGCAGACCAGACAAGCATTTTTTCAGGATGGGATGTTTTTGACTTGCAGTCATCTGACCTTAGTCACAACTAGGTATGTGCTTCACTAATAAAGACCAAACATTAGGGAGGAAAAGAAATATCTAAGATTCATCAAGACTAATGCAGTAGCTGATCTATTAAAGTACTAGAACAATAGCAATAGCTACAAATAGAGTTAAAAATTAGCAATAGCTCTACACTATATGTGCAGCACATCAGTTTCATGCTCCATAGTGTTTCATATCTGAACTATGTTAAACTACATTGTCCCTTTTAAAAAAAATAAACTAAAATTGAAACAAAAAATCTCAACACTCACAATTCTGTGTCCTCGATGTAGTCAGGCTCAACTAAAGTCTCTCGTCGTCTCTTACAGGCATCTAAGATCTTTTTCCTTGGTCCTAAGGGTATATGGATGCTCTTAAGGTCATGATCGGAGCACAGTAACAGCGCTGCAAGGTCAATCTTCTCCCTTTTGAAGATGGAGAAAAAGTCGTTCATGCTCTGGGTGGCGAGGAAGACCTCCAAAGGGCTTGTATCAGGCTCATCATCATCATCCAGCCCTAGTTCAACTTCTTCCCAAGGCAGTTCTTCAACATTTCTCTCCTGTAGGCTGCGTGCACTGCCAATGCTGTCTTCATCTAGACTTGGGTATTGCTGCAATCGACTGCGTAAACGCACATTATTGCCTGAACGGGCCACACTGGCTGCATCGTGACTTCTAAGGTCAAACATTCCTCCGCTCACATAGTTCCTCCTAAACACCATGGTGCCAAGACCGGGTCGGTTGAACAGGGAATCGTGTCCAGAATCAGTGCTGATCTCAGAATAGTCCACATCTGGCCCATGGAGGTCTGGCTCACTCATGGCACGTGAAATGGCATCGTCATTGTCTCTGGGAAACATGTCGCGAACATTGCGCCGGGCACGATCCTTTGGGTTGACATAAGTCCCTTGTTTGACAAACATGACATCATTACCCAATTGAAGTCCAGAGAGGGAGCGCACACTTTTCCTACCATCTTCGTAGATTTTAAAGGTGCCATCTCCTTGTTTTTTCTTCTCCAGCTTCTTCTGGATCTTTGTCTTCCCTCGGCTTGTGGCATGGAGAGTTGCCTGATAGGATAGTAAGCATGCAGCAATGAGGCGCACATCAGAAATGAAAGACTTCCATCTTAAAAGCTTTTTCAAATTTGAGACAAATATTCTTAAATTTTGTGTCTATCTTACATTAGTAGTAACACATTTTAATAGATTTATTTATGGTAGATATTTTTCACACTGTTGCCATCCTTTCTTGGTATATGTGTTTTGAATTCTTGGATGTGCTTCCATGCAAATTGAAATACACTGTCATTGTATTTACTACTGATAGCTTTCCCCAAAGCAATACATTAATTTTACTTATATGTCTTGACATCTTTGAATGGATTATCATGAACTTTTGCACAGTTTCACCAATCCATCCATAAGTAATCCATCTAGATCAGGGGTGGGCAATTCCAGGCCTCGAGGGCCGGTGTCCTGCAGGTTTTAGATCTCTACTTGGGTCAAAACACCTGAATCACATGATTAGTTCGTTACCAGGCCTCTGGAGAACTGCAGGAGATGTTGAGGAGCTAATTTAGCCATTTAAATCAGCTGTGTTGGTTCAAGGACACATCTAAAACCTGCAGGGACATCGACCCTAGAAGCCTGGAGTTGCCCACCCCTGATCTACTGTTAAGACTTAAAGTTAGGGATGTGGCAGCTTAACAGACAGGTGGGTTAGCTAGCTGTCTGGTTTTCTTCACCTGTGTTGTTGCTGCTTTTTGAAGGTTTTTCATGAAAAAATCTGAAGACAACATTTTGGCGGTACAGACGAACCAAGAAGTTTGTCTTTTTTTTTTTTCAAGGTACTCTAGAATTTTTTCAGTTTGTCACCAATTAGTAGGTACCTGTCCAGTTTAAAGTGGCAGCTAACCAAGCTTGCTACATATTTTTTAGCACACTATCCTGTTCATATACAATCATTTCTGGCTACAAAGCACCAACGTGGCAGAAGTCAAAATGCTCACGATGAGGAATCAAAAAGCAGAAGACTTCATGGTGGTTACATCCAACTTTTACATACAGTTTATAGTCTTTCACCACTTGAAGTGGCTTATGCCTTATAAAGTGTAACATATTTTGTCTGTGGCTAAACAGGTATAGCAGCAGTTCAAGCCAGTGGCAAGGAAAGGCCTGGAAAAGCATGAAAAAATATAGAGTTGAGAACTCTATATCCTTACTCTTTTCAGGCTTTGCAATTAAGAGAAGAAGCTCTTTCTAGGTGGCAACAATCCAAAACAAAAAAACTAATTACAAACAACAAACCTGGGAATATGGCACACTGACAGTGGCTGTGTTTAAGTTGAGCAGCTTGTGGCTAAGAGAGCTGCTCGTGTAGCTGGAGAAACTCATGACATCTGATGCAGACGTCTCAGAAACTTCCTTGTAAAACTTTCTCTCCATACGTTTGTGGTGCTTCTTCTGCATCTTCATGCATTCTTTGATTCGCTGTTCAGCATCACGAAATGCCCGATCCTTCAGCTTGCTGACCAGCTTGGGATTAAGGCTTGTCTGCTTGGCAGCGATGGAATCCAGGTAGCGGACACAATCCATGTGATTCTTCGTGGCAGCCATGTCCAAAGGTGTGTGGTAGTCATTATCCAAGCACCATATGTTGGCACCAAAAGATACCAGGAAGAAAAGGCAGTTGAGGTGACCATTGGCAGCTGCCAGGTGGAGCGGCGTGTTCCCCCATATGTCACACTTGTCTGGGTTTCCCCTGAAGGTCACAAGAAAAGTGTAGACACATTTAGAAAGTAATTTATTGACTATTTGGACATTCTTATTCAAAATATGTCAATGTCAATTCAGTGTCATTTTTATTTTTATACATTTAAAAGCAGCAAAGTTGACCAAAGTGCTTCACAAGTTAATGAAAAAGAGAAAAAAAAGACATGAGATGAAGTAAAACATAATATATTTAATTCATTTAATATAAAAAAAAAATGAGGTAGAGGATTCTTTCTTTCTGACTAGTGTTCAGATATCTCACTTGTGAGTAATCATGTGATTTTTGACCGTGATTTCACCACTGAACTGCCAATTACGGGATGTTAAATGGACCTCTTTTAATCATTTAAACCTTAAGAACTACATTAAGTTTCAGCAAATAACTGTTGATCTTCTGTAGTTTTGATCAATTGAAAAATGGATCAATTCTTTTTTCCACAGTGGAAGCACCATAATTAAATGAATCCTTTAAAAGAAACAATTGCCCTTCACTGACATTCCACGACCTTAGGGTTACCTCTGTGTTGTAATGTTGCTGTCAGTCTGTAATATGACCACAAGCTTGCTGGTGCCACAGCTACACTACCTGTATCTTATTACAGGAAACTGTAAAAAGAATGAGCGCGTGAATGGCAATGTCACACTAAAGTCCACAGAACAAAACACATTGTTACAGCTGAGTTAGATTACTTTGAGGGCAAATTTTCCTTTTTTTTGCCCCTGCACATTTCCTACCCCACCACAGGTCGATTACGCACATTAGAGCTCATTATCATCATTTTTTACAAACTAGCATCCCATGAAGAAACTTTCTGGTAACTGGTCAAAAACAGCATGTATTCATAATGCACAACTTATGTGTGCCCAGTACACCTAAACCGAGGTAAATTTATTTTAGGCTATTATTTCTGTGGATTTTTTAAAAAGTATACAGTCTTTTGCTGGCATCACTCTTCCTGTATTTACATTCTTATTGAACTGTCTTGTATCTTATCCATTTCCTCCAATACAGCCACATACAGAGTGCTGATACCAAGGACATGAAACTACTGTTGAAGTGAAGCTGTATTATTGATGGCTGCTGTTGCACAGTTTTCATTGGGAATGTATGTACAAAGTCCGCCATAGCTTAATTTAGCAAATCACACCACCTTTATGGACAGTAATAGATTTAAATATGCAGCTTTAAAAACAAGCATTATTTGAGTTCATGTGAAGAGTGACTTTTGTCAGTTTGCATGAGTGAGTGTAAACACCAACCACCCAGAAAGTAACAATAAAACAGAGATTAAACAAAGGCATCATTATTGCCCTTTTGTGCTGTAAAACACTGAAACGACATTATCTTTTCAACTCGGGTGAAAAGATAAATTGAAATTAGATATTCAGGTTGCACGTTGAGACAAAATACTTAGAACCTTCTACAATCTCTATACTCTATATACCATACAGTAGCTGCAGTAAGGGGCCATCTAACTTCATAGGTTTATGTATGTAATTTATACCTGTCCTTGTAAAGTCGATGATTACAGTAGAGCGCACATTTTCCTCATCTGCTCTTTATGACATTATGGGCTGTTTGCTTCTTTACTCCCTGTGACAGTTTGATGTTACTGCATCTGTAATATACTTGCCAAATACGGCAGAGGAGGCATCTTTCCTATGAAGCATGTCAGGCAGCATTAAACTTATCTTATATAATGGGGCCTCTTGGGGTTGAATTATTGGAGGATTTGATGTTTAATTTTAGCATCACATGTCAATCAGTAGTTTATATGTGCTCTTATTAGCAGAGGTGCTTAGCCGCTATCACCAGATGATATGTCTGGTCTGCTGTTGAGAACGTTTCAGAAACACTTTAAATTCATAATGGCCCCATTTGGGAGGATTGGGGGGGGGGGGGATGCAAAACAGGTCAAGTAGATGTAATGATAAATGGGCTGTTCCATGTGAACACCAATCACATTTGTAGATTTTGCTCAATACGGACACCGGCAAAGATGCAACAACTCCCTAATATGATCTAATTTGCTATTAATTCGATAATTCTTTTTCTACCACTGGAATTACATTTTCAAAATATTACGGAGGGAATAGAGCAAACTGTCCAAGACAAACTCTGTTTTAAGGAACTTGCATCATCTTATCATCATGGAATCATGCGCGTCTGTTATAGGACAAAATAGATTTTCTTTCTACATGTAATTCTCTGATTCTGTACTAGCATGAAATAACATCTCCACATCATGAGATGACTTTGAGCAGTGTCATGAGCTGAGCTTTTAAAATTTATGGTAGAGTGCTTCATTTGAACATGACACATAACACACGCTGTTATTTGAAATTCAAAGCTGTGTGTGACCTGAAAATAGATGGATAATAAGGGTTAAAGTGGCATCACAATGTTGGATGTTGAACCTCAGCCAAAATTCCACAGAAACAACGCCACTGTCTAAATTATCTGTTTAAAGAGGTTTTGTTCTTATCAAACAAAGATTTAAAGTCTAAATTAGAATATTAAGATCCCCCCCATCTGAAGACATAAGGTTCATTCAGATTTTGTGGATTTCTGATATTTCTCTGCTACTACGCTATAAATATATTCATATTAAAAGGCAGCCTCTATATTTTTAAGACCTGGCCTAACAGCATATCTACGTGGCTATTTTCTGTTGGTGAGACTGAAATTAGGTTACAGTAAAGAAAAACATTGTTTTAGTGTTATTTCAGTGCCTGTTAAAAGTCTTGTAATAAGTGTAAACATTTTATGGTTGTGCTACAAAAACGCCCGTAGTTTAAGCAGCCATGTCAATTTCTGCAGAAACATACGGGCTTATGCGTCATGTTTATGGCCCTTTATCATTTTGCGCACAGTCTCATAAATCATACTCACCCCCTCGACACAATCAGTCGCAGAGCTTCCAGGTTGCCGTGATAAGCTGCCCATAACGTCGGTGTCATGCCATCCTCATCCGGCGCGTTGAGATCCTTCCGAGTTGCCTCTTTAAGTAGGTCCAGGTAGCCATCCCGGGCCGCCTTATGGTATCTGTCATTCATGGTGCACAATTAAGTCACCCAGCTCGACCCCATTCCGACGCGTCAATATTGCTACCATCGTCTTCTTCGTGTGGGTACACAATGGTAGCTGAGCGGCTAAGGGGGCAGTTTACCCCCCTTTTCACTCAGAACCATTTGGTCAGATCAGACACAGACCGCAGTGAAGAACGCGTCGGTGGTATCCAAGGACGCGCTGCAGTACAGTGCTTCCGGTGGCCGAAAGGTCCCAATTCGCCCAAACCTACAGCTGATATATTATTTATTTTTAAAGTGACATTCAACATGTCAGGGAACAAGACATGAAACACGCTTTACTCTGCTTAAAAAAATAGCTGCCCTGGTTCTTTAATGTATTGTGATATTTGAAAATGCTATTAATATTTCTTTAAGTTTTCTTTATTATTATTTTTTATTTTTCAAATTGAGTAATAAATCTTATTACATCTACTAGCTTTAAAAAATAAATAAAATAATTACACTAAACTACATTAAAGTTGGAAACAAATAAATTATTGACCTCATAGCAGTTGGAACACAGGGGACAAAGATTTAGTTGATTTGTTAATACTGTTTAACCTTTTGAATAAAGTATTATTCATGCTTTAAACCTTATGCTTCGAAGAAAAAAAAAGCAAGGCACACAAAGAATTATTTCATTAGGACAAAGGAGTGTTTCAAGAAAGAAGCACCTCAAATCTCAGCCCCACCCAAATGAAAAGAGCAATGCTGCCTCATACGTTTGTAAGTTCTCAGTCACCCTACTCAGATGAAACTTCGTTGAGGACACAGATCTCGATCATGTGCAACATCTGCCACAATTTATACGATAAAATAGATGGTAGATCACTTTATATCATGGGTAAAATTTGTGGCTGTTCATCACTTTGCACACGCATTCGCATAAATCCTTACCAACCCATTGCCACAATCGCCTGATAACACAACTGATAACACAGACCATAAAATTAGTGTCATGCCATCCGTATCCGGAAGAGATCCTTAAAAGTTGCTTCCTTTAGCAGGTCCAGGAAATCATTCCAGCAGCTTCGTGGTACCCGTCATTCATGGTGCAGAAGTGGCAGTCTGAATGTGTAGAAGCACACAGTGACACAGAGTAGATATCAGTGCTTCTGATGGTCGAGGTGGTCTGAAACTGAGATGACATCTTTGGGGCTCTAAAAAGAAAAAAAAAAATCCAACCCGAAACGGAAACATTTCCTGAGGTTTTTATTAATTATTTTACACCACATTGCATCTCGTTAGGAAACAAAGACAAAACGTGCTTCACTCTGCTAAATGTGCCATTTTGGATCTTTAAAATAAATATCAATATAAAAAATATTTTAACATCTCTTCGACTTCTCGTTATTCTTTTCAACTCATTTTTCATGGTGTGTGATAAATCTCAATCCAATGTAATCAACTTCATTCAAGTTGGAAAAAATCAGAGATATGAGAGGCATCATTATGACGTGGACACAGAAGACAAGAAGTGTCACTGTCCTTTTGAATCAACTATTGTTCTCACTTTAAATCTCCAGTTAGAAAAATGCATGGCACACAAAGAATGATTTCATTAGTACAAAGGATTGCTGCAAAAAAGTAACTCAAATCTCAGCCCCACCCCACTGCAAAGCGTAAAACTGCAGCATAAGTATGCACGTTCTCAGTAAGACTACTCAGACTACTTGGAACTTCCATGACAAAATAGAGATGATAAAATAGACAGGTAGATCGCTTATTTAAAAGGATTAAAAATGGAAACAACTTGAAGCACTGAATTAAAAAAAGATATTCACTTAATACAACCTACACCCATTTAGACATCAATGGATTATTGCTGCCTTACAGTCAGTTCAAATAAATGTATAACAATAGGATCACAGAAAAAAAGAGGTAACATAAAACCTCGAAAGCATTAAAGCAAAAATTTGTTTCATACCATTTGTTTTTTTTCTACTCTGTTTGTTGTGGCCATGCTAGTAAAACTTCCATGACACCCATAGCATACCTTGCATAACAATAAAATGTACTGTATAATATCAAAACACAGCTGTTTATGAGAAAATAAACCAGTTCCTTTTTTTTTAGTTTCTTTAGAATTTGTGAGAAAACAAGTCTTATTCTTGGAAACATCCTTTGAACTTTACAGAAACATTAAGTCCAAAACACACTCTGTTTGGAGTACTTTTTGCTCGTAGCAGATTTATTGATATTTATGACTCTTTGTAGATCATACTACAGTGTTTTCTTGGGCATATAAATGTAGTGACTGTCTAGACTGCTCATAGGATCTTGTTGAGACAGGTAGGCTTACAGGTATCCAGTAACTTTTCACTATTTTTAGCTCATGTCCTGATTTTCGGAAAATCAGGACAGGAGCTTGATTTTTCTCTCTGATAAGCGCCATTTTTTTTTAATAATATTATACAATTCTTTCACCTGCTCTGTTGTAATTCTTTATTTAGATGGCATGGGATGCTGTTGGTGAATTCAAGAAAAAAAGCACAGCTGATCTAGTTATATTTTAACTGCAGGAGATATTTTTTCTGATTTTGAACACATTACACATTATTGTACACACTATGTGTAGTAGAAGTGTGGAAATAGAATTTTGTTTGTTGATTTAAAAATTTGTTTTGTTTTAGATAAAAAGAAAAAGACCAAATTGTGCTGATTTGGCATTCGGAGAAAAGTTTCTTTTGCGCAGGATCACTCTACTAATAGCAACCAAGACTGGGTGTGGCTGTTAAACCTGTCTTGTCTTATATAGAAACAAATCCAGCAGAGAACTCACCTGTGAGCAGAGAGAGTAGCCATGTCTATCAGCTCTTGCTATGAGTTTAACTGTTTGACCACAGGAAATCAATGTGAACCCTGCAGAATGATGGCCCAGGACAAGGAAACAGAGGAGGTCCACCAGTCAAACAACATAAATTCACCTTGTCAGGAGGGAAGCAAGGATGAACCCGAACTGAAGATCTCTTCTGCAGAAGTTGGGAAGGAAAAAAGCCAAAGTTGGGGATGGATGGGATCTGGGATCATATGTGTAAACATTTTGATCCTGGGCAGTGTCTTGGTCACCAGGAGTACTTATGAAGATATAAATATCAAAGCCCCTCACCTGCAGATTTTCCTCATCATCATCCTCCTGCTTACCTCCATGTGGATGATTTATTACAGCATCTACACAGCCAGGATTAAAAATGCTGTCAATTACAAGGATGTCCACGCTGGGCCAACTTGGCTCAGGGGTGAGTAAATGTTCAGTTCAGTTTAAGTATTATTGGGTAGTTTTACGATTTTTCATCCGTTCTACATCTTCTTTCTTTTTTGCTCCTCCAGGAGGACTTGTGCTGTTTGCAGTCCTCAGCATTATCATGGATATTTTCAAGCTTGCCAGCTATGTTGGATACCTCCACTGTGGTTCTGCAGTTAAAGTTGCATTTCCCGTGGTGCAAATTGTTTTCACATTTGTGCAGGTAGAAATGAATAATAAAATGCTCCTTACTACATTTAATCTGGTCTTGATGGTTGCAAAATAATTATTGTAATAATTGTAAAATCAATTTGTAGACATACTTCTTGTGGGTCCATTCCAAAGACTGCGTGCAGCTACAAAAGAACATTTCTTGGTAGGTAATTAAGATATTTCCTACCCCTTTCTTCATCATTGTACTCCCGGGTGGTATCTATTTCGATACAGGGAAAGTAACCTAGTTACTGTAAAATCTGTTGTCCAAGAAGCTGTGAAAAATATCAGAGTAACTTTATACTGGAAATGCTGCAGCCACTAATTATGCTTTTCACTGTCTATGATTCCCAGACCTTCTGAAGGTCTCTTTTTAAAAGGAGGCTATAACCAGTAGTTACCATCTGTATTAAAAGGTGTAGAAAAAGTTCTTGTGAATTGTTTTAGTTAAAAAATGATTTAAAAAAAACCTCAAAGGAAGTTCATTTCCTATAACAGTGAAGTAAGAGAACCAGTTTATATTTAAAATTTAGATTTGAAACTCTTTGCTTTAAAAGGAATTTCCATGCTGATTAATCAGGATTTAGCTTGAAACTATAACAATAACCGGAAACATTACACTCATAGGTATTATCTGATATGTTTTATGTTGGACTATCTAATCCTTGTTTTATTGTACCTTCTTTTTATCCCTCAATATTAGTTGTGGGCTGATGCTCACCCTCTCCACAAATCTGGTTTTGTGGATGACTGCAGTTGCTGAGGAGTCTGTTCACCAAACGTTAGTTCCCACCAATCTGGACAACATCACTAAACTCACTGGGCGAAGTTTGTACATCAGTAGAGGTAATTAAAGCAGTTTTTAAAAAAATGTACTAGATAAAAGAGTCGTTATGAAACCACAACATAATTCTTTGGTTTCATGTTTTACAGCAAGTTATGGAGACCGTGAGTGTAAGTGCAGCCACTCTTCATGTAGCATCTTCAAGGTTGCCTACTACTACTTGTACCCTTTCAATATCGAGTACAGCCTCTTTGCATCTGCTATGGCCTACATCATGTGGAAAAACGTGGGTCGATTAGTAGGTGAACATGGCCACGCCAAAATCAAATTCCGTCTTAACGGCATATATATTGGTCCTACTTTTGGAATCCTGTTAGTGATCGCAGGGCTGGCGACCTTCATTGCATATGAAATGGAAATGAAAAATGAAGATGCAAAAACCAAAGAAGAAGCATTGATGATGCACTTTGTCATGAATATAGTCATAGTGAGCCTCATGTCTATTGTGACTGTGATCGGCATGATGATTTACAGGGTTGATGACCGCGAACACGTGTCAGAAAAAAGTCCCACACGCAACTTGGATGTGGGGTTGCTGGTCGGAGCCTCACTGGGACAGTTCGTCATAAGCTATTTCAGTATCATAGCCATGATTTCAACAGGAGTCAAAGACCCCCTGAATAGGCTTGATCTGTCCTTTGCCATAATTATGGTGATCCAGCTTGGCCTGCAGAACTTTTTCATCATTGAAGGTCTGCATCGGCTGCCTTTTCACAAAGTGAAGGAACCATCTGTGATTGTAAATCCTTATGTGGTGGAACCCGGCAATGACATGAACAACCACGAAGGCTCAAACACGAACACAGAGACAAGCCCTGATATGCCAGAAGATAACCTGCAAGGCGACAAGATACAGTACAAATACAAACCGTTGTGGAAGCGACAAGTGTTGAAGGAGGTCTGCATGTTTTTGCTCATGGGAAACATCATTGTGAGTACCTCGTCTCTCGCTGCCTTAAATATGGTTTTTAAAAACTCACTAAATATTAAGGCTCTCTTATTTTTTTTAATTTTTTACAGTTGTGGATCATGCCTGCATTCGGTGCTCGTCCTCAGTTTGACCACACCACTGAAACTGAATTCTACAAATTCAACGTATGGGCTCCTGTTGTAAACGTGGGACTTCCTTTTGGCATCTTTTACCGAATGCATTCGGTTGCCAACCTTTTTGAGGTGTTTCTGATATCATAACATGGAAGCGTGCAACTTGTACAGCTGACTGGGTGGACACTTAAACCATTTATAACCTGTGGTTTGTTCCAATGATTTTTCTTTACAAATTTCGGTCAAAACTAACTAATGAATACAGCCACTAAGATGTATCTTAGTGTATTTTTTATATGAAAATGCACATGTATTTATAATGTTTTCAGAACTGTTTTTGTTTCTGATCTTGTATTAACTGATTTACACTTCAGGCATGTAAGCACAAAATAAATGCATGCACAAAAAGAAAAAAAAAAAGAGTTGTTGTTGTTGTTATTATTAATTCAAGTTTACAATATAAAAGTCCATCCATCCATCCATTCGCTTCCGCTTATCCTTTTCAGGGTCGCGGAGCCTATCCCAGCTGTCATAGGGCGAAAGGCGGGGTACACCCTGGACAGGTCGCCAGTCTGTCGCAGGGCCAACACATAGGGACAGACAACCATTCACACTCACATTCACACCTAGTGGCAATTTGGATTATCCAATTAACCTATCCCCACAAGCTGCATGTGCAATATAAAAGTCAAAGTAATTATTATTATTTCAGTTTCTCATTTATAGTGATCCCAGCTGTCATAACTATAACCACAAGCAGCCAATACTGTAGTGGTGTATTATTTTGAAATGACCATTGAAAGCTAGGACTGTTCGATATAACGATATATATCGGATGACGATATAAAAACGTCTATCGTTTCATTTTACGCTATTGTTTGTTTCGTGGTGTCGCAAAATAAACTGTTTACGGCAACATTTTTTCATGGTTTTGATGGTCACTGTAGTGGCTATATTAATTTCTTAAAGTTCTCTCTTTCTCTTATATTTTATATGACCACACTAGGGACGGACAAGCGCCTGTTTTTATGCATTGTGGTTAGCAACAACGACGGTAACGCCATCGCGTGTCCGCTTGTTTAAGTTCCACATAAAACTTTCACAATAAAGCTCAAGATCCTGTTGAGATTTTTCAAAATAAACTGAATCACTTGAAAGAGCAGATTATTTACGGATGAGAAGTAAAAAAGCCGCCAGGTGCTAAAAAATAAACCTTAGACTCAAACGTTAGAACAGGCTTTTCCCCGCGGCACACCGTGTAATAAATACTCACAAAGAAAACGGTGGCCTTTACAACTTATGTCTTAAAATGTATAGTTTCATGCATCTGTTAAAACACTCGACTCCAGGTACATGACGCGCAGCTGGAAACACTTCCCGCAAGTCGAGCTGCCCGAGATTCACAGAATTTACAGAAAATGTTATATTTTTGTGATTTATATCGTTATCGGGATGATAGATGTCTTATATCGGGTTATGAGATTTTGGTCATATCGCACAGCCCTATTGAAAACAGTGAAGACCTTACAATAAATACGACTAGTCAGATCTGCTTTGCCCACGTCTTTTCCTGTATAGCTTAAGAAAAAAAAACGAATGAAAAAAATCATCTCCCAACCACCACACACACACAAACGAAAAGAATCGGTCAGAAATGTTCACATTTCTAACTTCACTAGCGATTTAAATGGTGCTATAAATACAGAACTTTTTATGTCGAATCACTGGCTGCATTAGTTTTGGGGGGTTTACGCCCTTCTGTTTGAAGACTATAGATAGATTATAGATGCCATAATAATTGAAAAAATACATCCCAGCGTTACCTTTGTACTGGCCCAGTGACTGTAAAGAGAGTTGTGACGACTCACCTGCTCTGACACGCGCCGGTGTTGTAGTGTAATGACCAATTAACTTTCGCCTCTCGAGTTCCTTGCCCTTACTGCCCTTTTTAAAAATTACAAAACAAATAAGTTAAAACGCAACAAAGAAAACGCTTTCCCAGAGCCCGTACAGCAGATAGGCTACTTATTAATACAACAAGCTTAAAACATAAACGGATAATCTACGTATTTGGGAGTGTTGTGCTTACCTTTGTGTCTGGCAAATTCAAAGCCACACCTTCGCGGGGTCCTTAGCACACGGGTTTGTTTACTACACGTCACCAGGAAGTAGAGCTTTCTGGTGCCAAAATGCAGAGACAGGTGATCGAGCTTAAATTTGAGTTGTATCAGTATTTAAAAGAGATTATTTTTTGAAATAGGCGTTTTAGACTGTTTAATATTTATCAAATAAGAGTAAAGCGCCGTAGCAGGTACTTTTCTCGGTGTGTTTAACTTTGTTCTGGTTTCAGGACACTCAGGATGCCCCTCTTTTTGGAGAAGAGGATGAGAATAACCAGAGAAAAAGGTCCAAAATGAGGTAAGATGTTGCACTTAATGTGGGTTTTTTTTATTTTTTTTAGCCCAAACCTCCTTAACCACGAACTAAATTCTCCATTTGGGGGTTTCAGACATCCTCTGGTGTCTTTTTTCCATCTCTTCTTCCGAACAAGTGCCATCTTGGTTTATCTCTTCTGTGACATTCTCAGCGGTCGCTTTGTTGTCTGCATGGTCACCATCATACTTCTGCTATCATGTGACTTCTGGACTGTCAAGGTGGGTAACGTTTCACCACAGGGCTAAATGCAGTTATATAAGTAGCTGCCACGCATAATTTTTTTTTTTTATAAGGGAATAGATCGTGCCTCAAGAGTTGGCAGTTCATCTTGTAATTGGAAGGTTGCCGGTTCGAGCCCTGGCTCCGACAGTCTCAGTCGTTGTGTCCTTGGGCAAGACACTTCACCCGTTGCCGACTGGTGGTGGTCAGAGTCCGGCAGCCTCGCCTCTGTCAGTGCGCCCCAGGGTGGCTGTGGCTACAATGTAGCTTGCCATCACCAGTGTGTGAATGTGTGGATGACTGGATGTGTAAAGCGCTTTGGGGTCCTTAAGGACTAGTAAAGCGCTATACAAATACAGGCCATTTACCATTTACCACTGCATTGAGATTTTTTATCTTTTTACTTTATCATTTATTAGAAAAAAATTACTAAATGCATCTGGAAAAGATTATGACAATTTACCTTGTGGGTTTTAGAATGTATCCGGCAGATTGTTGGTGGGTCTTCGATGGTGGAATCAAGTGGATGAAAATGGGAAGAGCCACTGGGTGTTTGAGTCAAAGAAGGCAAGTAGGAACTAATCAGCTTTGAATGGGTCTAAGGAGCTTGGAAAGAAAAGAATCTGATCTTCTCTAAGTTTCTTTAAGATGTTTCACCTCTCATCCGAGAAGCTTCTTCTGTTCTAAGAACAGAAGAGAGAGTCACAAGTTTTTAAGCTTAAAAATGTGTGACTCTCCACCAAAGCCGAAGAAGCTTGTTGAATGGTTTTCAGGGGTTTTATCGATTTTTAGCATTATTTTTGAATCGTTTTTATCATTAACCCGGTTTCCCTGGGTCTTTTCCCATATGTTATGAATAAATCTTTTTTTTCCTTTGGTACCGGTACTGGTTTTATTTTGTTGTATTCATCCATGACACCTTAAAGGCCGGTCCATGAAAATATTGTTGGACATAAACCGGTCCGTCGCGGAAAAAAAGTTGGGGACCGCTTCCTTAGACTACAATGACCCGGATGACTTAGAACCTTCACAGACATCAGGTATGAAAGGTTTAAACCACCAGCTTATAGATGGAAAAATAGAAAAACAAGGGAAAATGTACATACACAGCCACAATATACAGTCACCTAAAAAAAGAGTTTCCACACTCTTACTGCTTCCATTGGAATTAAAAGAGTAAGAAACATCCAAGTTCTTTAAATCAAATGTACTTGATTAATTGATCAGCAAGTGTAAGAACCTCTAAAAAAGCTGTTGGTAGTTTGCTGACCTGTTGATTTTAATATGTGGCCATGCCAGCAAATTCACTCCAAGGTCAGATCATATAATGCGATCTGACCTATGCAACCTAGTTGCAACATCTTAGACTCTACAGGCCTCAGTTTGCATGTTTAGAGAATTACTGTGTGGCTTATTTGGAAGGTTTTGTGAGAGAAAAAAACTCTTCTCTGGTATCTTGGTATCTTAGGCCATCTGAACAAACCACAAGTCTTTAGGAATAATGTTCATTGGACATATTTAAAGAAAACCAAACTCAACATGTCACCACATATACTTCTTACTGACAAGACCTGTGCACCTTGCAGTCAGTGAGTCAACTGTGAACACCTCTGGATGCTAAAGTATTGAAATTGGTCCATATGTCAGGATAATGATCCTAAGCACAACAGCAGATCTACACCACACAAAGAAAAGACTCAGAGCTCGAAAACCTCAATGAATTGAAGCAAATGGTACAAAGAAGAGTCCAACACAACATTGTGAGAAACTCATCCAGAAAACAATCACTTCAAGTTCTTTAACTTACTGCTGCTAAAAGTGGTTCTACAAGCCACTGAATCATGGGGTGGACAGGACAGACTGCACAGATTTATGTGACATCTTCCTTTTTCATTTGACTGATGGTGATATAACATGTGTATATATATCTTTAAATATGTCTACTTTTCTTAACAGACGCACAGCAAAAACACAAAGTCCAGCGCAGAATCCCGGGTATTCTGGCTCGGCCTTCTTGTCTGCCCCATTTTCTGGATCCTGTTTGTGTTCAGCACTGTCTTCTCCTTTAATATTAAATGGCTGGTCAGTTTAGAGTTTCAGCGTGTAAGACACATTCCTGACAACTTAAATAGCTGCTGATTATTGGCTGACATCTACTTCTTGTTTCCTCCAGGTTGTGGTAATATTGGGCTTTGTTTTACAATGGGCAAACCTGTATGGTTATGTCAGGTGCAAGGTGGGTGGAAAGTCTAACCTGAGAAACATGGCAAAGAACTATCTCGGTGTCCAGATTCTTAAACGGGTATGTGAATCATCATACATTAGCCCTTCTTTTCTGTAGTTTGTCTAATGAACTTTTACATTAATATTTTCCTCTTTTTTTTTTTCTTTTTTAAAACAAAGGCAACGAAGCAACCAGAAAGTTTTTGAAGTCAGCTGCTGGATGGGCCTGTTTCTTATTAAAAAAAAAAGGTGTTTGGTCTTCTTTCACAGCACATGGGTGATTTCAATTCCAGGAAGAGGATTTGGATAAGGAAATCATTCCTTTTATCTTGAGGGTGTGCCACTTTGTAGCCTTTGACAACTCATGCATTTTTGTAGCCTCATGGAAAAATACATTTTACTGTGCATTATTGGGAAAATGTATGTAATTACCTGCTACCTACCCTTTTTATGGTGTTTGATATTGGGTATTGTAAAGACAAAGTGTTTTGCAGTTTAGCTGTAAATTTATACAAAAGTTGGTCATTTTTGTTAAGGTATGTTTATGGGAAATTATATGTTATGGTAAATAAGAAAATAAAGGTTTACTGTCATTTTTGGGTTGAAATTTGAATCTTACCATTGTGGTAGTCCAACTATATTATTGTCGTCAAAAAGTATTTAAAAGGCTTAGGAAAGATTCAGCATGTCTATACTCTCTTAAAACACTCTTGTATGTGTCATGAGATTTCGTCATGTGACCCATCAGATTTCATAGAGCCAGGGACTATTATCTTGTGGTGCTTTCCACCAATAAGAATGTCAAAACTATGAAATGGGTATTGACTTTCTTAGCTGCTCATTAACGCAAGGAAAAGTAACAGTAAGTCAAACAAATAACCACTTGTTATCACCAAGGCATACAGAAGTCCAAACCAGGTGCCACTGTTGCCAGCTAAGAGGAGGAAACTGTGGCTACAATTTTCATGCAAATTGAACAATAGACGATTGTCTCAATTTCTGCTGTAGCACTCCGATACTAGGTTAGAATATGGCATAAACAGCATGAAAGTATGGATTCATCTTGCCTCCTGTCAAGGAGGTGGCGGCGTAATGGTATACAGGATCATTTCTTGGCACACTTTGGGTCCCTTAGTACCCACTGCCACGAAGCTGAAATGATCTCAAACTGGTTTCCTGAACATGACAAAGAGTTCACTGTACTCAAATGGCCTGCGCAGTCACCTGATCGCAATCTCAATAGGGCATCTTTGGAACGTGCTGGAAGGAGAGATTTTCACCATTGAAGTGAAACCGACAAATCTCCAGCCAGCATGTAATGGTATCATGTCAATGTGGACCAGAAACTCTAAAGATAGTTTCCAGCACTGTGTTGAATATTCCATGAATAAGGCAGTTCTGGCAAAAGAAACCCCAACCCAGTACTTGAAAGCTGTACCTAATAATGTGCCTGATGACTGTATATCGTCCCAAATTCTAAATATGAACATCCTCACAATTTAGTAGTGTTGTGCAGATAAACAGAGGTCCAGCTACTAGCTAATCTCATAAATATGTCAAAGAGGAAAATCGATTAATAACGTTGTCGCCAGACTGCAGGTG
This sequence comes from Rhamphochromis sp. 'chilingali', assembly GCF_963969265.1. NCBI lineage: Eukaryota > Metazoa > Chordata > Actinopteri > Cichliformes > Cichlidae > Rhamphochromis > Rhamphochromis sp. 'chilingali'. The sequence goes on along the minus strand of NC_137942.1, from coordinate 13,296,326 downwards.
AATCATTCAGCCACTTGGTGGCAACAAAGGAACACTTGGGTTTAGCAGATCTGGTAAATATGTGGATATAATCACAATAAAGAAACCCTAAAAATGATTTTTAGTTCATGGTGAAAGTTAAATGTCTTTATTTCTCTTATTTTTAGAAGTATGCAATAACATCTTTTTTGCTAAACACCCAAAGAGACAGTACAACTACACATTTGCACACATCTGTAGACATCTGTAATTAGCATATCATAGTGACAGTGTGGTTTAACTAATCTAATACACACATGCAGAGGTTTTTATCAGTCATTGCAGCTGACATGTACCCTAAGATTTAGCTTTAAATAAATGTAGTTTGGTTTTAAGAGCAGCTCTTAATGCACATCAGTTATACCAGAAATCAAAATGGTTAACTTCACATTTATAATTTAACATTATTACAGTCATCATAACAAGGTATCCAAGGCCACCAATGAAATAGATCCAGAAAAAAGTCTTGTCCAACATGTCGGCAAACTTGTGTTGTCTCTCCTTTTCCGCTTCGTTGGTCTCATGAGTTTCCAAGTATTTGGCCACTTTTCTGAGTATTCGACTGTTCTCTGAGCCATTCGGCTGGATGGTGCTAATGTCAGCTTTAGTTTCTGGAGGGATTGAAATCATAGTTAGAATAGGTTATGCCATTATTACTAAAAAAAAAAATCAAGCCTCAATAAACATCAAGACACCTCATACATAGTAACAATTTACAGTTTCAATATTTGCAGGATTTGCTCTACAGTCAAGTCTTCCTCACCCTCATCCTCATTTTGTTCCTTGTTTTCTGTAATTTTGGGGGCTGATCCTTTGGACCAACAGCAGAAAACCAGTTGGCCTTCTAGGGATAGCCTAGTAGTTAGCATGGACACCAGCATGCTCACAACCAAGAAGATCAGGCAAATACAGAAGTGGGGTCCTGCAGCACAAACAAATTAGTCAGGTTTTTTATTTAACACCCAGTGTGAGGCCATGTATACGGTTTGTTTGTGCACATGTTTCTCTTGTAACATGACTCACGGATTATTGGGCTGCATTCACTGTCTCCAGGGAGCTGGCTATTTAGGATATTGATAAACAGGGTGAAGCTGAGCACCAGGGTGACCTTGAAAGCATTGCGTCCTCCACCTCGCAGTGGCAGAGCAAAGCTGACTATATCAACAAAGAGGATCAAATAACTGGGCAGCATCAATGTTAAGAACGGGTTGGTAGGTTTGAGTTTTAGTTCCACCTTAGGAGTATAACAGAAAACATAGCAGAAGGAAATAAAGTAAGTGGCTTTTCATTTTTGAAAGAATCTTTGTAACACTTGACATTTTTTTACACCTACAAATTTCCCACGTGTGGGACTAATAAAGGTTATCTTATCTTATCTTATCTTATCTTATGTATATAAATGTTAGCCAGTGTTCAATTTAAAGATGAAAAGGACGTTATCTAAGGATGCAGCAGATAATAAGATAAGTCCTTTCTTTGCTCGTCCTAGCTGTTGAAAAAATGTTGGGTCACCATCATATGTGACAAGAGAACCAGCAAATCCCCCCCCCCCCACGAAAGAAAGTGGGTCTATGTACAGCCAGATTCTTTCATTTTTGGACAGTGACACAATTTGTCACTGCAGTAAAGGCTATGTCTTCTAAACTTCAGGAATTCAAAAAACACAATGATAATCATTTAATTTGTTTTTAGTCTAATTCGTTTTTAACTGCTGGAAGGGGGGGGGGGGGGTGTATAAAAATGAATTTAACTCTTAAACAGTCACTGCAGTACCCTTAGTTACAAATGGCAGGCCTGGGTGAACTTACCTGGATGTAATTGCGGTCATCTCGTTTTTTCTGAAGTATTGCAGCCATCGTTTGCCAGTCTCCGTGACTATTATCACTTAGTCTCACTTCACCAAACACCAGTGTTGTACCACATTCTGAATAAAATTAAGTCTGCTTTGAGATTGCTTATTTTAAAATAGAGTCATAAAGATAATTTCTTTTCAGTAATCGAGTGACTTCTTAGCAATATTGTAAGACACAAATTAAAAGCAGTAAAACTGGTAGCAAAGACCTGCAATGAATTAAGTTATATTGAAGAACTGCAGTTACCCTGCTTTTTTCCATGTTACACTTTTATGATCGTTGATCATAAACGGTGATCAGCGGTGTTGTTATGAGATTATCGTACTGTTAAAATTATTACAATTCCATTCAAATGGTAATGCATAAATTTTACATTTCAACTTATACAAATGGCCAAAAAAGTACGCGAAAACGAGACATTATAAAACACATCTCAGAAATGATCACATATGTAGTATATTAGTGAATTGCTGAGCTTACTGTCAGTGTCCCAGGCTTGTACTGCAACAGGACACACATCATAAGCGAAGGGATAGTTGAACAGGTTAACTTCACAGTCCACTTCTGCATTTATGATCAGATCGTCCTTCACTGTGCCGTTACTGTACACCAGCACATTAGCAGAGCCATGCTTCAGAGTTGATGTCATTCTACACAGAAGAGATAAGTGATGTCTCAGAAGAATTTTAGCCATTGTTTGAACTGGCTTAGTGATGGCTCTTGGATGAAACTACTTACGCGTTTGTTACAAGGAGCTCTGGAGTCCAGATTTTGTCTACTGGCAGAATTACTTCATCAAACTTGTACACCGATGTGTCCCACGCCAACTCAGGATCTTCCCATTCCTGTGTTTTCAAATCAAAATTTCTTTTTTTCAAAATAATGTTTTGGGGTTTGTTTGTTTTTTTTACTTTTTTAAAAAGTATTTTGAAGCTTACGATCGAGGCTTGTAGAAGAATTAGTAGACGGAGTTGCTTTGTGTTCTGTTGAAAACAAATTAGGTAACAAAGAACTGTCATACAGAAAAGTCACCAAAGAGGTGTAAATGGAGAAATGAAAATATATATATTAGCTCCACTACAAAAAGTTAATACTTACAACTTCCAGAGTCTGGTACTCTAATTTTGGCACTCGGACTTCGTGAGTGCAGCTATCGTTCTGTGGCTGCGACAACAGATTTTTATCTATCAACACGTTACTCAGACATCGGCGACTTGTGCAGTTGGATGAATGCACATGTTCTAAAATTGGAGAAAGTTTGAACATAAGTTTGAATACTTTTTACAACACTTTTTCACTGTTCTGCTCCCTCTTACAATATATTTTGTAGGATAAGCTTTGACAAAAGTAAGGTGCACTTACCTACAGTTATTACACTCAGTAAGAACATAGTCCTCACTAAATTGTGGGAAAGAAATTTCAGCATTTCTGTAGACTCTAAACCGGACTTTATATCCAACTAAAAACTACAAATTGACCGACCAGTTGTGTGCAACTTTTTACCATAACTGTCCTATCGTCCTTGTTTAGGTTCAGCCCAACATGTCACTTTTATAACCCAGCTATGTCGTGTAACCTCTTAGAGTGTGCACGCTTCAAGACACTGACGCACAATAGCCTTTAGGAACACAATAACATGGTTATTTACAGAGGGTTCAGTGTGTTCGTGAGTGATCCTGTGTAAACAGAGAGCACATTTATTTCCAGTGTATTTTTACCTACTGACAGATACAGGTAGCTCCAGCTGCTTTTTGTTATTAGAGCTATGCTAATCTGCCTAACTATGGGCTGTGTATGTCATACATAAGAGTGAACTGAAGCAACCAGTAATACAGACAGTAATGCTGAATGAGGCTGGTCTGCCAGCCATAGATTCAGAACAAAGATCTGAGACATCTGTGGTTTAAGTTAAGTTGAAAAAAGGCGTGACCATTGATCAAACATCTAGTTTCGACAGCTGCATGATGAAGTCACTCAGAAGCTTATTAAGTTACATAATGCTCAGTCGAAATTCTGCATTGAGCTGGTACAATACATATTTTTTCATATGTAAAGACATATTGTTGCTGTACCCTATAGGCAGTATAATTATGGATTATTAACAATGCGAAAATAAACAGATCTCTCTGTCTTTCAAACTGCTGTGCCTCTGCGTGTTGATTTTAATTAAGGCCATCCTTAAATTTCGAATTGTACAGCAATTATGTCATATTATGTTAATGAAAATTTGAATTAATATGCATTTGGATTACATAGTTGTAATATAAAGAAAATAGTTATAATAGTTCCAGTAAACTAAAATTTCTAAAAAACAAACAAACAAAAAAACAAATTTGGCCTCAGTAATATTTTATGTGCTGGAAAGCATGTGCTACTGTACATTTAACTCCTTGCATGCTTGACACATGATTTAACAACATCTCTTAAATTAAACCCTTCTTGCCTCTTTTTCCAGCTCAAAACACCATCTTCTTTTTTAATCAAAGCTTTCTCTTAAAAACTCTGTAGATTGTCTTTAATCTGATTGTTTCCTTACCACTTTTTCGTGGTGGATCACTACAGCATCACTCCTAATCCATAGCAGTCACATACCTTTCAGTCACAGACACATAGTCTACATCAGTGGTCCCCAATCCCAGTCCATGAGTCCCGTTGTCCCTGCAGGTTTTAGATGCGTCCTTGATCCATCACAGCTGATTTAAATGGATAAATTAGTTCCTCAACATGTCTTGAAGTTCTCCAAAGGCCTGGTAATGACCTAATCATTTGATTCAGGTGTGTTGACCCAGGATGAGATCTAAAACCTGCAGGGACACCGGCCCTCGTGGACTGGGATTGGGGACCCCTGGTCTACATGCTTTCTAATAGTCTTGAAAATAAAGTGAATTAATCTTGGCCCATCACTTGCATGGCCCTTTAATTCTAATCTTAATTCAGGTATGTCATAATGTGTAGCCTTGCAGACATTGAATTATGTATTCAATATTGAATATATTGAATCCTACTTGTTATTAATCTCTGGCTGTCTTCCACAGTATGTCTTTTGTCCAGTCTTCCTTCTCTCACCCCACCTGGTCGTGGCAGATGGCCCCGCCCCTCCCCGAGCCTGGTTCTGCTGGAGGTTTCTTCCTGTTAAAAGTGAGTTTTTCCTTCCCACTGTCACCATAGGGGGTCATATGATTGTCGTGTTTTTCTCAGTATGTATTATTGTAGGGTCTACCTTACAATATAGAGCACCTTGAGGAGACTGTTGTTGTGATTTTGGCACTGTATTAAAAAACATGAATTGAATTGACAGTCAGTATGAGCTTATTTTATTGGTTATCTGATCAAAATCTTCTTTTAACTAGTTTACATTTTTACTTTTACCTCTTATTTATTTACAGTTTCTCCCTCCACACTGTGCAGGGCCATACAGGCCTATAAAGACATGTATGGCCCTGCACAGTGTGGAGGGAGAAACTGTAAATAAATCAATAAATCAATCAATACACCCTTGTGTAACCTTCATATTTTTGTGTTATCAGTCATGTAGTTAAATAGATATACTATTTCCTGTCTGTTTTCACTTATTCAATATAAAGCTGCTGCTTGCAAGTGACACACTGATGAACTTCCCTTCCAGGTTATCTCTCAGAGGAATGTCTCTTATCTCTGTCTTCACACATTACTTTAGAAAACCAGCTTCGTGAATCAGGCAGGTTTTGAAATGGAGGGACGATCATGTTCTATTTTTGAAAGCACAAGAAGTTTGTTTTGCTGTTGCTGACCTTGTTGCAGCTAAATTTGCTCTTATGACTGCAGTAAAAGTGGTTTGAAACGTAGTGTGTACTTTCGGTTCACCTGTGATCTTCCTTGTCTTATCAGAGCTAAATTGGGGACAATTGAGACAAAGAAAATCTGTGTGCCAATGACAAAGCCTTTACATGACTGAGCAAAGGTTAACTTCTTTTCTAATAAAACACAGAATTTTAACATGAAAAGGCTTTAAGGCTTTGTCGTAAGGAACTTCTAAAATATTCCATAGGTCATAAATTCTTGTATCCAATAAGGGTTCAAGGAGACATGCTAGCAGTGATATTGCAAAAAAATGGGACTTTGCCTCAGGACCAGGCCAGCCCCCTACAATGTCACACTTTGCAGCCAACTAAATGTGAAGGTTACCACAACTTGAGCAACACATCGTCTTATGCTTGGTGGAATTGATGGACTTGTGACACCTGACGTACTCTGATCTACTCTGCAAGTAAGTTGAACATGTTTGTGCTTTGCAATGGGTTTATTAAAGGGGTACCTAATGTGTAAGACAGCGTTTTTAATCGAATGATCATATTTTCTAATAAAAGAATTAACTTTGTGAGCTACAAAAAAAACGCTAATAGAAAAAAAGTGCATAGTTTCTTTTACTTAATAATTGATAATATTTAAAAGACAAGAGGCTACGTTTATAAAAGTAAAGCTCACAAAACTCACAGAAAACAAAAGAGACATTCAGTTATAATAAGTGGATCCTAAATAATCTTTTATTATTATTATTACTCTAAAAACAAGGAACTAATTTGGAAAGACATTTAAAAACAAGCGATAGTGATATATACATTGTAAACTGCAATGAGTTAACAGCATACTGGATCTGTGTCATTTCAACTGTCTTGTAGAATTCCTCGAGGGTGGGAGTGGTCTCAGTTTTCTTAGACCTGACTGTCCTTGTCATTTGACATTCAGGGAACAGACTGATTGTTGCAGCAAATATGAGTCTAGCATTCCCCTACTTGTAATCCAAATACCTTTGCACTTGTTTTCCTGTTTTTTTCTGTGCATTAATTTAACATATACCAAAATGCAGACATCACCTTGACATAGTTTTCCATGGAAGACTTAGTAAAAAGTAGAAATAAGACAGTTCATCTTTTGGGCTGACATTTATTAAACTGTCATGAACACTGATTTGAAGATGATGTTGATTGACACAACTGTACAAACATTAACATTATTTGGTTTCATAATTAAACCACAGGAGATGTAAGATTAGACCTATTGAGTAGCCATTTATCTCGAGAGCAGATAAACAACAGCACGCAGCTCATTCAAATAAGTAATAAAAACACTCACTGGAAGGACATAGCTTATTGATCTGTGACTAAGATCCTGAAGAACAAAACTGGTAACAAGCTTAAAGCGGTGCCTTTGATTGTCAGGTGTCATTTATGATATCAATAACACCCGAAGTAGGCGTGTGTGCTGCAGACAAAAAGTGATAAAACCGTCTTGGCTTTGCCTTATTTTATGTGTTACTAAAAGAAGTAGGTGTGATTAAAGTTTGACATCTGAGGTAACATTTGGAGGTGAAAACTGTTAGAGGTTGTTGGTGAGTAATTATTTACCCTTTCGATAACAAACACAGATTAATAACTACACCGCACTAAGGTCAAGATTTTTGCTTAATTAACCGAGACAAACCGAGACTTAAGTTCTTAGGATTCGAGTGAAAAGTTACAGTAGCTGGCCTTAACTTTTTATGACTTTAATTTCTCAGAAGTCATTTAAGATAAGATAAGATAAGATAAGATAGAACTTTATTAATCCCTCGGGTGGGTTCCTCTGGGAAATTCGATTTCCAAAAAAGCACAGCACCGACAGAAGTTACAGAGTTATACACACACACATATATATAAATACAGAGACAATATAAATAAAATATACGAAGGGGATAAATAGAATAAATAGGAATAAAAATAAAAATACAAGTGAATTGCACATTTCAAGTATTGAGTCTATTGCACCGTTGACTATTTACAAAAGTATTGCACAAAAGGTATTGCACAGTGAGGTGAAGAGGCACTACAGCTTAGTTGTTCCCTCCTTTGTCCTCCTGTTTCCCCTCCCTCTCCCCTCCAGAGAGGAGTTAAACAGTCTGATGGCGTGTGGGACAAAGGAGTTTTTCAGTCTGTTAGTTCTTGTCTTTGGGAGAAGCAACCTGTCACTGAACAGACTCTTCTGGTTGTTAATGGCCGTGTGCAGAGGATGCCTGGCATTGTCCATAATGTCCATCAGTTTCTTTAATGTCCTTTTCTCTGCCACTGTCACCAGAGTGTCCAGCTTCATGCCGACCACAGAGCTAGCCTTCCTGATCAGTTTCTCCAGCCTGGATGAGTCCTTCTTTGCTGTGCTGCTCCCCCAGCACACCACAGCATAGAAAAGTACTCCAGCAACCACCGACTGGTAAAACATCCTCAGGAGCTTCCTGCAGATGTTAAAAGACCTCAGCCTCCTGAGGAAGTACAGTCAGCTTTGGGCTTTTTTATACAGGTACTCTGTGTTGCATGACCAGTCCAGTTTATTGTCCACCCACAGCCCGAGGTACTTGTACTTGTTGACCACCTCCACCTCCTCCCCCTCTATCTGAACCGGCAGTGGACCTGCTCTAGACCTCCCGAAGTCCACAACCAGTTCCTTAGTCTTTGAGGTGTTGAGTTGCAGGTGGTTTGTGTGACTCCATGCGACAAAGTTCCTCACCAGACTTCTGTACTCCTCTTCCTGATCATCCCAGATACACCCCATGATGGCTGTGTCATCTGCAAACTTCTGAATGTGGCATAATTCAGAGTTGTAGCAGAAGTCAGAGGTGTACAGGGTGAAGAGAAGAGGGGACAGCACAGTTCCCTGTGGTGCTCCTGTGCTGCTGACCACTGTGTCAGACGTGATGTCCTTCAGCCTGACGTACTGTGGTCTGTCGGTGAGGTAGTCGGAGATCCAAGCCACCAGGCAGGGGTCCACCTCCATCCTGCAATTTGCACTCTGTTATCAAAACACTGGTCACTGCTCCCTGCTGGCCATTGTCACATCTGGAAGACAGCAAACTTGGCTAAAATTCAAAACTAAAGAGATTAGCCAAAGTGATTAAAAAGAGGTTTTTCACTGAGGAAAATAGGTTTTCCCATAGCTTGAGTTAATCTTGTTGGATGGTCGGGGCCTAATCTATATAAAGCAACAAAGTCTGTAACAGTGAGTAATTTAGCAAGCAAAATGTGTTAAAGTAAAGAAAAATGCACAAACAATACAGTAAAGGACGTATCATTATGAAAGAATTATGTCAGGCACTCAAACAGAATATTAAGCTTGACAGGATAAAAAAAATACACACTGCGTAACATCTAACAATTCTGATCATTAACAGTTGAAAATTGAAATTGAAAAAAAAATTGATCCAACTAAGTTAATGCAATATTCTTCTTACTTAAATAACGGTTAAGTACAATAGGATCAGAAAACTAGTGTTTATGGAAGCTTGTTGAAATGCCATGAAATTGACATAGATCTGCCTGGTAACTGTTTTTTGGGCTTTTTTTTCCACTGGTAGAAACATACATGTTTGTTCTTTTTACCGTAAAACAAAGCTGGTGTTTTGTCCAAGACAAAAACAACATAAGAGGAAGAAAATGGCATACTTACAATATAACAGAGGAACATGCCGTGCTTACATAAGTCTGTGTAATTGCCCTAATAACAATTTGGTATCAATATGATAAAAATGGTTTTGGACCTGGATTATATCTGACCTCTCTTAATGTCTTATATAACTCTTTCTATGCAATTGATGGCTAAACTTAAACATTAATGTGTGCGTGCAAGTTACAATGCTCGGCTTGTGGTTTGATCATTCCCTGAACGATGACTGATTTATTAATTTTTTTCACATATCTGTACTAATGAGTCTGACCAGGGGCGACCACAGCGCTATTTTTTTATGCCTAACTGTAGATTTATTAACTGGCTTATTTTCAGTGCTGGTAATTTAACAGAACTGAAAAGAAAAATTCCTATTCACAATTGCACTTTTTTATAATGTGGCCATATAAGTGCTTATTGAAAGCTTTGTAATGGAACTTTTTAGTTAATCATCAGCCAACAAGAAGCAGGTGATCACGAGGTCTATTTTTTCACACCTGCTCATTTTCTGCTAATAGCCAAAGGCACAGAGTGACCGTGGCTGCTAAAACATGAAGGTTTTGAGTCTGCATCTACATTTTAGTCACATGTAATGAGTGAATGAATACATGACACGTTATTCAAGGTAAACTAAAAACTTGATATTTTAGTCTGCATTTTCATGTCATCTCTGTCTTTCTGCAGGAGACTGAACTTTAGATTTAATCAAGATGAGCACAGAAAGAAGTGAGCAGGTCATTGATACCTGCTGCACCACAGTCCACACGCTGGGCAGGCAAAATGCAAAGAAGGAAAAGAGTCTCCGCTACATGCAAAAAGATGGCAAATTCCCTGTGATGTTTCAACAGGCCCCTGGAGACTGGACCACATATTGGATCGACATCTTCACCAGTCTTGTAGAGATCCGCTGGAGAATGATGTTCCTTATTTTCTCCCTTAATAATATTGTGTCTTGGCTTCTTTTTGGTCTGTGTTATTGGTTAATTGCCCATGTAAATGGAGACAGTGATAATGCAGATGACGATCTCTGTGTTTCAAATGTGCGCGACTTCACTGGGGCATTTTTGTTCTCAATGGAGACCGGGGCGACTATTGGTTACGGCTACAGGCATGTAACCGAAAACTCTATTGTAGCTATCATTGTGGTGACGATTCAAACTGTGTTTAGCTGTCTTCTTGACACAGTTGTCATTGGCGTTGTTGTAGCTAAGATGGCATCTGCTCGTAAGAGAGCCCAGACGGTGGGTTTCAGCAGATGCGCGGTGGTCAACTTACGAGACAGGGTTCTGTGTCTGTCATGGCGCCTCGGGGACTTCAGAGGTAATCACATCCTGGAGGGGGTCGTCAGGGTCCAGTTAATCCGCTATGTAAAACAGCCAGTGGGGTCACTTGTAATCACTTACCAGGACTTAGATATAGAGGAACGGGAGATTGTCCTCGCCACACCTACCACTATTATTCACAAGCTAGAGCCTGGCAGTCCCCTGTACAACATGGGTCCTGATAACCTGCGGGACAATCGCTTTGAGCTGGTAGTTTCTTTCACCTTCACAGGGGACTCCACAGGAATACTCCACCAAACACGTGCTTCCTACACATCAGCAGACATCCGCTGGGGCCAGCGTTTCCAGGACGTGCTGAAAATGGGCAAGAAACACTACAAGGTGGACTTCAGTCTTTTTCATGTGACCACATGGGTGCCGGTGCCTTTCCTCAGTGCAGAGGAATACAACAGGAGGGGACGTCCTGCAGATGGCACCACACTTATACCAATAGGGAAGAGAAACAGACACATTGCTCAGGTGAATCTTAACATCAATGAGGAGATGATCCTGCAAACATTTTTGTAGATGAAATGACAAAAGAAATCAAAATGAAATTAAAATGCAACTTTCACTGTTCCCATAAAGATTATGTGATAAGGTGAGCTTTTGTAAATATGTTTATAGCCAATGTAAAATCATATAATACAGCATTCAGAAATTCATGTTTGCTTCTGCCATGTAAAATGAAAGTGTAAGTGAAATAAACTGGAAAAATCTTCTCTTTGGTCATTTTAAAATGGGTTTTATTTCTAATTGCATGATAAAAATAGTACCAGTCATAAAAACTACTTTGAGTCCTGTGTATGTAATTACCTTTGTAGCTCTTTACCTCCCCCTTGTGTTCACCCACTCAATATTCCTGCAGTCCTAGAGATTTTTGTGCAGGTCAGAGATACAGTCATATCGTTCTCGCACAGTCACTTTATTTACTTTAGACTTAAACACCGATTAACAAACACCTTACCTTACCACCTTACCTACATTGTATTCCTGTGACCAGCGTCATGCATGTTTGTTGCTTGGTTCCAGTTTCACCGTGAAGTTTTAAAAGTGATGTACACTGAGTGTCCCAGTCTGCCAAAAAGTACATTAATAAATAAACTATAAATAAATAAGAACGATATAACCTCTTTTTGGACTAGAAACCTTAAACAGGCGCTGCAGCTTTCCATTGGTTGTCACTGCCACAGGGGCGGGGATATGCGCACGTGTTTTTTTATAGTCTGTCTTTTCAACCACAAATATCTTCTCTAGTATTGCTGGAGAGGGTTATGGCAGAATTTACAGCTCCACACGAGAAGCCAGAAAAAAATACTAACAGAACGTCGAGATTTAAAAAAGGGCAAAGTGCGCATATCTGGCGCACATATGGAACTTACTGCGACAAGAAACGATCCTATTTGCAGCCAAGGACTAACAGGTAGGTAAAAACATGTGTTGTGGGAATGTTCTGTGTAGTTATGGATGTGGGGACATTGGGAGTAGTTGAATGTGCGTGTTGATGTTAAAAACGTGAAAAATGACTTTTCACGGTTTTTAAGGAATAAAAAGTTTTGATCAGAAAGTAATACCACTTTCTGCAACAATATTATTGTTGTTGCAGTGTGGTTTCAGAGACTGCAGGATGTGAACTGGATGTTCTGCAAGGATTGTCTTTGATTTGAACTAAACTCTTAACTCTGTAGTTGGCGCGTGATAAACATGTTGTTAACTGTCTAATAAAAAAGGAAATAACATACAGCATACATACATATGTATATCTATATCTATATCTATATCTATATATATGTATATATACACATACATATATGTATGTATGTATGTGTGTATATATATATATATATATATATATATATATATATATATATATATATATATATATATATATATATATATATATATATCGATTTGTGTGATGAAAAATAGACCACCTTTATGTAACCAGTTTCCATCTGCCTCAGCTGTTAGCTCTAAATGAGAACACATGCAAAACAAACAATCCCAGGTTGTGCAGCCTTTGGAAGCCTTTTCTGTCACCATGAAACAACCTGCTGTAATAAGTGATGTGATACTGAGCAGATAAAAGCTAACTGAGCGGGAAAGTACTGAATAGTGCAATAAGGAAGGAAGCTTGCAATGCACTCAGTGCAGGTTTATCAGGACTTGCAAAGCTGGAGACTCCATCCAAGTGTTTGAGTTTGTGTCCCACAATACACCAGTATAATTGCTTGTATAAGACTCCTTGCAAGTGTATGGGAGAAAACAAAATAAGATAAAACATTTAAAACTTGGAACAAGCATGGTTTAAATTTCCTGAAAATACCAAGTAAAATACATTGAAACCTTGAAACCTATTAAACATAATGTTTTGGCATGCTTTGCTCTGTGTAAATGGTGCCTCATATTATGAGTGGCCTGTTGCTGTTTCAAGTTGACCCCACAATGACATCATAATAAGTTGAGAAAACAGAGATGATGCAGGGAAACCACGTCCAGCAAATCTTATCCCATGTGACCTTTGACAATATCCAAAACAATTTAAATGACTTGAATGACTATCGAAGAGCTTTGTTGTTGTTGTTTTTTTTAACGAGCTACAATTTCAGAGTTAAGAACAATCAGAATATTCACTGAAAAGGGCTCTGGACTTCATTTATGCACTTCAGATGTGAATCTCTGATGAGATAATGAGTTTTAAAAGTGGAGCAGTGATTTATTTTGGCACCACCAGAGCGTGTCTGGCTGTCCATAACCTTTTGTAGCCTGTGGTGTTGTATTTTAATGGACATCTCATGCCACACACATCAAGTCAATAGCTTTTCTAATTTAGCTGTCCTTGTTGTTCTATTACATATAAAGCAAGGCTACTGCTTCATTAATTGTGGTTCAGGGCAACTCTGTATTCGCTCAGTAATGACATGTAATAGCTTGTGAATGTGCTATAGGTTTTTACATGCATGCAACATATGATTCTGTTATGTCTGTCCAGAGCTGCAGCTTGTAATGTATTTTTCTTTAAGAGATTTACTAGATTAACATGAACTTGATCTATAATTTGACTCCGTTCCCCAAGGAAGGGCCTGCCCTAATTAATACTTATATTAAGCAGTGTAAACATAATTTCCTACTTTGCCAGGTGTCTAATGCTTTCCTTCTATTACTGCTAATTTACCTAATCTGTTGACTGTGCTTTCTGACTGCTCAGTTTATGCATTTTCTGAGAGTATACTAGAATTGTGCTATTAACTTTAGATGTGCACTGCATTATTTATTTAACAGCTACCACACACCTAGCTGTGCTGATCTATGTTATCTCTCTGTCTATAATTTCCACAGCCCACTTTACTAATGAGGTCCAAGCCAGGCATCAAAGAAGAGTGACCAGCCCTCACCAACAGTGCTCATCACTGGCAGAGAAGCACAGACCTAGTCTCCCCCGTCCCTCACAGGACTGAATCCTGTTTCCCACATTTTCTGCACAAGTTTGTCCTCAAGATCATTTAAAACTGTTTCTCCAACGCTTCTACCAAAAACTTAGACTGTTTTCCAAAGCAGAATCGGCCCAGCCCTCCCAAGAGGAAACTATGGGGAGTGTGAGAGGCCACCGTTACAGCATTGTGTCCTCTGAGGAAGATGGCATGAAGCTAGCGAATATTGCCATGCCAAATGGCTACGGCAATGGCAACGTCAACAAGGGGCATACGCAGCACCACCACCAGAGCCGCTTCGTCAGGAAGGATGGCCACTGCAATGTGCAGTTTATCAATATGAGCGAGAAAGGCCAGCGTTACCTGGCAGATATCTTCACCACCTGCGTGGACATTCGCTGGCGCTGGATGCTGGTGTTATTCTGCCTTTCTTTCCTGCTGTCATGGCTGTTTTTTGGCTTTGTCTTTTGGTTGGTGGCTCTCTCTTATGGGGACTTGGAGAATGAGACGCAGATGTGTGTTTCCAACGTGGACAGTTTTACTGCTGCTTTTTTGTTCTCAGTGGAGACACAAACCACAATTGGCTACGGTTATCGCTATGTGACGGAGGAATGCCCCATTGCTGTTTTTATGGTCGTCTTCCAAAGCATCGTAGGTTGCATCATTGATGCTTTTATCATCGGTGCCGTCATGGCCAAGATGGCAAAGCCCAAAAAGAGGAATGAGACGTTGGTGTTCAGTCACTATGCTACAGTGGCCATGAGGGACGGCAAGCTTTGCCTGATGTGGCGGGTGGGAAACCTGAGGAAGAGTCACCTGGTGGAGGCCCACGTAAGGGCCCAACTCCTCAAGTCCCGTACCACTGCCGAGGGAGAGTTCATCCCTCTGGATCAGGTAGACATTGACGTAGGCTTTGACAGTGGCATTGACCGAATTTTCTTGGTTTCTCCAATTACCATTGTTCATGAAATTGATGAGGACAGCCCATTTTATGAGCTGAGCAAGCAGGAGTTGGAAACATCAGAGTTTGAGATAGTGGTGATCCTCGAGGGCATGGTCGAGGCCACAGCCATGACTACTCAGTGTCGGAGCTCCTATATTGCCAGTGAGATCCTCTGGGGCCACCGCTTTGAGCCAGTGCTCTTTGAAGAAAAGAACTACTATAAAGTGGACTATTCTCGCTTTGACAACACCTATGAGGTGCCCAGCACGCCCAGCTGTAGTGCCAGGGAACTGGCTGAGAAGAAGTCCACTGCCTCTAGCTCGAGGAACTCCTTTTGTTATGAGAATGAAGTGGCTCTTGAAAAAGTTGAAATGGAGGAGGAGTTTGAGGTGGAGGAAAACATGGTAATGAGGGGTGTTGAGGTTTGCGCACTTGAGGACAGAAACACAGATGAGGTGTTAGACTCTGAATGCAACCTTGACTCTTTGCCTTTAGAGTCAAGGCCTTTGACGGCAGAATCAGAAATATGAACCCAGGTTAAAAACTGTCACAGGGTACGTGAAGCTTCGTATGACTTGGGTCTCTATTGCTGTGTTTGAAAATACAGGGCAAATAAACCCTGCAATTTGAGTATGAACTTCTCAGTATGCAGAAGCTCTCACATGAAACAACACGTACAGACAAATGTGTTGTGTATGGTGAAAGTGGTGAGAGATTAACTGGTTGCATGGTGCCAGAGGAATAAAATGGGAACGATGCCTTCGCTAATACACACTGTGCAGTTTGTTTTCGTGCACAATGCAGAATATTATCCACCGTAAAACATTTTACTAGAATAGTCAGTTCATTTAATGACTAAATTTGCCTATTTAATCAATTGCATATTCGTAGTTTGCACTTTTTGCATGGGGTTCATCTATGGTGTAATACCTCATCCTTGTGGAATAAATGTCACAAGGTGTGATTAGCTAGACTAATTTTATATATATGTAATTTTATACATATATAAAAAACAAGGAATTATTTGAATCACATGTTTTCATCATTCTTTGCAGCAACAACCCAAACCTATAAATTTCTAATCATACATTTAATGACAACATTTTTGTTTAACAGGCTATAACATTTTTACAAGTTCAACCACCATTAAATAAACAAGGTATCATTTGTTAATGAGCTGGTCTCTTAGCGAAGTTTATTTGCAGTATTCTTCAATGTGTTGGTCTGAAAGCTCGATTGAGGATTAAAATTATGTCTTGCACAGATTACGGGCATAAGTACACTGCTGTCCTCAACCTATCATCTTGTCTATAGAGCATCTCTTGCAATGTGTGCCTTAACAGAAGTTTTAGTCCCAGTAGAGGCACTCAGGTGGTTTGGCTTCGACTACGCACACAATGCATTAGATGTAAAGCAGAAGGAGTAGCATTAAGATGTGATTCATTGTGCAATATACTGCCACTTCTTACAGGTCTCTGTGTTGTAATGTGCAATACTGTTCAGTGGTGGAAAGTGACAGGAAGCTCAACCTTTAGCCAAGGCTATGAATGTTGATGACAGCTGCTGCTAAGTTACATATTGTATGTCAGACAGAAATCTAGAAGCCAAAATGTATTATTTGTGTTTTAAAGCGTTTTGAAGTTTGCCGATGCAGCCTATAGTTTTATTTCTAGCTATAGACAAGCATGACTCTTGTCGGTGTGTTTTCCAAAGCTTTAGTGCACTTTCTTCCTCATTTGAGATTTTTCCTCCCAGTAAGAGCAGAAACTAGGTTATTTCCCTAAAAGCCAGATGTGCACATATTAATAAGAGGCAACTGTAACACATCTGTTAGTTAATTGGAAACTTGAACTGATCCTCATCTAACAGAGCTTGGCTTTTGAAACACTGAATTATTTGAATAGCTTTTTAACATGTTATTTTAACATCAGTGTTCTTGGCAACTTGGGAGATTTGCAGAATTTGGAATTTTTTAACCTTTTAGCTTCCTTACTGTGGGTCTTGTGAAGTTATTTGTCATTTCTGAATGGACCCCTGCTTTGTCTTATGAAAGATCAGGACTAATAATTCACTTACAATCAGAAATCCTGGCCGGATGGAGAGGGCTTGACTTCAGTCTTACGTAACATTAAGCTTTACCTATTACTCTAGGAGTTATTATGACACATTCGAGCGTGGATAATGTCAGTGGATGCCAGAACACTGTAATGCTTTTTTGGTAAGGAAATCTCACATGGGCACTTCTCCTGTCTTAGATTTTTATTTTTCTACCAGGGTCTTCCCACCTTCCTGCACAAACCACAGACTGAACAGATTTTTTTTTTAATCTTTTGTAAATTATAATGCAAATACTGTATTCTGATATTGCAGTTGTTGAAAACAGTTTGTCCTTTTTTCAATAAAAAAATTAATAAAATGAAATCATTGTGAAGTTGATGCATTAATTGTAAACTCCGCATCATGGAGATATTGTGTCTGCATGATCTTGTGATCTGACTAACTATCCATCCTGCTCTGTCGCTTTTCCCAGCAAAACTTTATAAAGAGCTGTGTGGTGCTGTGACCCAAATTTCCAGCTGTCAAAGCTAACGCCATCAATTTCTGTATTTCAACAAACTGATCCACTCCACTTCTGTGAAAGCCCACAGTGGCAGGTGGCTTAACTGGATATAATTTTTAATGACACAATGGAAAGAATTTCGACTTCACTTTTCTCTGCCTTTTTCCGTAAACTGTGGGAAATAAATTCTGCGGTGTACAATGTCTCAAGGGAAAGTGTTGATATGTAACAGTATAATATCAGAATGCGTAGCTCTGCTACTCAAATCCTTTGCTAAGACTTTATTTTGAATGGAGATGCTCTCATATTCTCTTAGATGCTTCAGTTGAAATGATATATGTGCTGCTCAGTAAAACAAATTGCGTAACAAACCAATATTCTAGATGCAATATGCAGAGGATATGCACCATGCAATGCCTCTAATTCCGCATTTATATGCACAAAATACTATTAAGCCACAGATCTGATCAATGTAGCTGAGTAATAGCTGAACTTCTGTTTTGCAGGTTGACACGGCTATCTGCAAATTTAGCTATTTTCCATCCACAGCACAGACTGATCCTAGTCTCATCCATGCTGAATGCAACAGATTGATCTCGCACATCCGCTGGGAGGCAGTGGGCCGATTTGATTTGTTTCTGCATAGGAAGTGTCCCAAGCCTCTGGGCTTTTTCCACATTAGCCAATCAAAATGCCACAAAGCTGGAGTTTGGAATAAAATTGAGGGTTATCCCTTTTTCCTTCATAGCAAATTAATTTTAGTTCAACAATTACAATTTTCTGTAAAAATCAATCTTGTTGTCAAAGAAAGGCAAAAAATTAATTTTAATTCTTATTAGCTGTAAAATCCTATAAAGCCGAGTCCATATTTGTAGCTTCCTTCTAAAAATATCTTCTTAATTTCACCAGTATCATCTCTAAACTTTTGCTATGATCACAAAGAAATTTCACTGGATGCGGATGGTGGATGGTGACTGTTTAGTCCATGCTGCGTGCCCTATTTGCAAGAAATCGACAGCCAGCGCCGGCCTGAGAGCTCCTGTCAATGCTTCTGATGACGTCTCTCTGGCGAATTCCCTTGAACTGGCTTATTAGCAATAGACTGATCAATCTGACCTTCAGATTAGAAGGGTGAATGTAAACATAAACAATTAACCAGCAGAGTCAACCAACACGCGAAAGAACATACAGTATAGCTTATGGGTTCATGTTAAATATGGTAGCAGTTGCAGCAATTTGAACAAAAAAAACCCTCTGACATACTCCATGTTTCAGACCTGAACATAAATAACACATTAAGATATGACCTCCTGTCAAGTCTGTAAAGGCAGAAATGTCCCTGGATTATCTCAATGGCCATCGCTTGCTTAAAGTTTATGGTCATAATTTTAAAATGTATTAAAAACACAGTCATATTTATTGCTCAAGAGGAAGACTGTCTGTAGTCTGGAAAGTTGGTCACATCTAGGAGGGAATTATATCAGAAAAACTATCCGAGCCTCATCTTATGTGGGCCACATCCGCAGCTTGTCACTTTATAAATAGCTGTAACAGTGTATTTGCCCTGAATTAACGTCCTAAGTGTCCTGGTGAGGTCATTAGGCGGCAACAAGATTAATGCTGTAAATCAGATTTTAAAAAAGAGGGGGGGATTACAGAGGAGTTTCCTCTTTATTGTGAAAACAAATTGTGAAAATCCAAGACAGTGACATGTGTGCGTTTGCCTGATTAAATGACTCCGGTCTCTTTGTTTTCACTGGGTTAACCTTGAATCATGAGTTCTAGCAGTTTGATTTGAGCCGATCTGTGTCACTTGTTTTGGCTTATTGTTTCTGGTCATCTAACAGCTAAGACATCTCTGTTACAGTCACATCAAACGCTAGTTTAGCTCAAGCAAGCCACTTGTTTTTCCTGATAGATCAGCTGATCTAAATGCCACCTCATGTCAGTTCATGGTTCATCTTACATCCTTCTATGCATCATTTTGGCAAATCTAATATAGGGCATGCACCCCACTTCAATCCTAGGAGTTTTCAAAGATGTGTCTGACTTGCCTGCTCCATTTTGTACAGTTGGTCTTGAATCTGATCTCCCTACTTTACGCTTTTTTTAAAGTATGAGCATAGTTGAGCCAGGCCATAGAGTGGAGCCATACTGCCAGTTATGAATAACTGTTAAACTACACCTTTTACTAAACAAACCTCTGAAATTGGGATTAAGAGACAGCATCGGCATTTTGGATATACTAAACAGTGGTTTGGGCCTTGGATTTTGCAATAATATAACTAATGGCAAGTATATGTAAACCTCATAGAAAGTCTGTGATATATTGCTGTCACATAAGAAGACGGGGAATGCCACAAAATTCAGTAATTCAATCATAAATTAGCCTTTTATAAATCCTTGATCTTTAGTGTAAATAGGGGGGAAAGACACCATGACACCATAATGGTGTTCTGTGAGTGCATCAGGATTAAATTAGGTAATTATATAATTCTGATGACATGGCAATTACATAAGTTTTCTCGGTAGATCTGGCAGTGCAATGGAGGCCTGCTGACTGTCAGTCGATGATGGCGGTAGGGTGACTGACAATGGGGCAAAAAATACTGATACTCACCTGCTGCATTTAAATTGCCACACCAAAAATGATCATGTTGCCATATTTCTCATGTAAGGACACTGCTGCAGCAGAAATGCTAACCCATGTAAATAAAAGAAATGCAATCTGAACAGTGCTGAAGCACGTGACTGGTAATGGGATTAACTCTTACACAAGCACTCAGAATCTAGCATTATATAGAAGAGAATCAATTTTTTTGTCTCTATGTGTGATTTATATTCACACATAGATTTTTATTCTATAGATTTACAGGCCATTACACACAGAACACTGAAAAAAAAACAAAGCAAAGTTTAGAATTTTTCTAATCTGAACTTGTCGTATAACATGTACAACACAGTGCGTTGCATTTCTGCAGTAAATTTGTCCTTTAAAAATGCACTGTACAAAATAGTCAACATCAAGCAATGATGAGCTGGTCCTGAAACAAGAAGAGGAAAAAACTGAGATTCTGAGTTCATCTGATTCTAAAGAGAATTTCATGGTTTGATCCAGGAGTGTTAGTTGTATGATGACTGCTTTCGCACTTATTATAGGATGTCATTGCAGCAGTTTGAGCTCTTGTTGTCAGAGCAGTGGCCACAAATGACAAATTATTTCAGACGTGGAGCAGCATCATCCATGTGTACTCGGTAAAATAGTATTATTTTACTATTTGTATTTATACCAATGCCAGTTTTGCCACTGTGCCAACACACTTGTTGCCAAATGCATTGGCTTGATTAGGCTGATCTGTTTATCTGAAAAATATGAAATATGAATAGCTGCAATAAGAAGAGTCCAATCATTCTTTTTAAAGCAGGAAATATTTGCACAGATTTTACGTATATACAGTATATAAAGACCTTCATAGCCAAAAAACTGATGTAAGCGGTATTTAGCATTAAAACATGTTAGCATGATAGTTGTTAGCACATTGATATGAGCATTTAGCGCAGAGCCAGTAATTGTAGCATCTGAGATTACGCGATACAATCAGTTTGGCATTTTCTGTTGGAGCCACACAGTTTTACAGTTCATTTTAAAAAGCAATAGAGTGCCAGATCACAGATAAATGTGTTTCACTAACACGGCCAACACTCAACACACTTGTCAAAATCTTCTGCTGTTGAGTGTTTAAAGAAGTTTCTGGCTAATTTATTTATTGGTTTCATTTTATCAGCCTGGGCGATTTCAACTTGATTTTGCCCCCTTTGTGTTTTTTCAGTTGTTACTCAAGTTTCATTGTTTTGCCTACCAAGAAAAATTTAAAAACGATTTCACGTTACATTGGCATGCGTAACAGGATTATGCTGTATCAAATTTCAAGTAATCCTTGCTAATTTTTAATGTCGTTTCAGCTACAATAACCTTACACATTTGCACAAACACATACATACACACAGCACACTGACACTCATTTTGGCCTCATCTTTGACAGCTGAGTGTCTCATGACACTCAGGGGAGGAATAGGAGAATCCAGCAGGTACAATATGTTGGATGGGATTCAGGCTTTTTCCATTCCCCGAGCCCGGTGAAAGACAATATGTATATTTATTCACAGTGGGTGTGTCCGGTCACACAAGCAGCAACAAAAACTGCATTCAGCAGATTGCAGTAGTCACATTTACATGCTGTCAGTTTATTGTTGTTCCCACTTTGCGTTCTCATTTCATGCAAATTTTGTTTTGCAAACATTGTCATTTAGGCACGGTGCATGCACGGGCTTGCAATCCTATATGTCATATCTCAGTAAATGCTTGTCTATTAATGCCTCTGATCTTCTGGCTCTGGCTCCTCTGACCTTGACAGAGACAGCCAGAGCCAGGAAACAAAAGTGATCCCAACTTTATGGTCATTGTTGGCTCATAACCAGTAGCACTTTGTACTTAGAGGACTTGGCTGTGTGCGGTATCACACTTTTTACTTGTTTATTTATTTTAACCTATAATACAGTTGCTTCAGAAAATAAGAAGCAATAGCTAACATGCAGCCTTCCTGTCCTCCGTATATACTGCACGCTTCCATTTCAGCATCCCCAGCATCTACTTGCAGCTCAAATGAGCTACTCGTCCTGAGGTGGAAGTGATACATTATAGGATTAACAGGTGCAGGTAGTCATCACTGTTTTGTGTATCTCTGTCTCCTTAAATGTCTGATTTGCCCGTTTTATGTCATTCTCCTGTTTTGTCATGCCTGCAAAAGTATCCGGTCTCCCCTTAAACTTGGTTAGTGAAGTCTGGAAAACAATAAAGGAAAATAAAACTTGTGATTTCATTGAAGGATAATTTAAATGGAACTGGATACTTGAGAAGGGTTTGTTTATGGTGACAGCTGAGGAGTGATGGATTCCTCTCAACTGTGTCCAGCCCTTGAGTGATAAAGGTCAACATTAAACCGGTCTTGTCAGCCAGCGACTCTTGTACATTCATATACAGAGCACAGCCAACTGCAGGCCTAAGTGCCAAACAGGGCATTGTTTATTTATGTCAACCAATATCCGACCAAATTGTGCTGGCCGTAAGACTAAATATTTTCTTATTTACTTATTCAAATCTTCTCGATGATGTTTTCACAAAATAAATACAATTCCAGAGTTTGAAAATTATGATAGAGATGATCCTTCGCTGTATTCGCTGGCACCCAGTTCGACCACAAGCCTGTTTCTTTAAGAAGCGCACCAGCTGGCTCCATGTTCAAAGAACAAAACTGCTCATTCAGTGTTGTAAATCTGTTTTTGTGAATGGTGCGCTGTTTTCTTTCCACTGAATGTGTGGCACAGCAGCTCCCTCAGGACAAAACAGCTTCCACACCTAAAAGAGCCAACAGCCAGGGTTACCATAACGATATCTGGGCAACAAGCGACGTCAGCTCCAGTATGGAACCCTCTGCGGGGCAAACAGAGACACATAATAAACTTGGAATCAAACTCTTGTTGTTTGTTCGGCGTCCCGAATAGATGATGATCATCATCATCATCATCATCAACTTTATTTATAAAGCACTTTAAAACAACCACAGCTGACACAAAGTGCTGTACATTGGAACTGTAAAATAAAATTACATGAGATATAAATAAAAAACAAATAAAAGAAGAGTGAAATCATTAATTAAATAACTACTGAATTAAAAAAGAAACTAAGTCTCACTGAGGTTAAAAGCCAAGGAATAAAAGTGGGTTTTAAGACGTGATTTAAAAGTGGACAGTGAAGGGGCCTCTCTAACATGCATGGGCAAACTAAGATTTTTCTTTCTACCACATTTCTTCCTTGAGGGTCCAGCCAGATTTTAATAACATGTTCTTACCCCATTTTTAATAGTTTCAGCAACCTCTTTAGGATATGTCTTCTTATAGGGTTATTTAAAAAAAAAAAAGGAGAAGCAACTCACTGCATCAATTAGGGTTAATTAGCCTGTTGTCAGTCAAAACTCATATTTAACTTATATATTCACTGTGCTGCTGTGGTTACTCGCTGCATTGTTTGAACTCAGATAACCTTGGATATCTGTTAATGTCAGATAAAAACGGTTTGTCTGATACTATACCTGTTAATCATGGAAGAGGCGAAGCAGGAGTCGCAGCGACACACCATCACAGAGATGTGGAGCAGACCCAAAGTGAATGCGGTCATCTTCTTCCTTGCTTTAAATTTAATTCACGTAGAACAAGATTAGAGGATCCAATCAGTGGTGACACTGAACCTGGCACCCAGTGGAATGAGACACCAGGGAGGCCTAATCATCCCCATGACTCGACTCAGCTGCAGCAGGCCAATGAAATCCCCTCCAGACTAAGCAGATGGTCGATATCATCTTCTTTCTTTTCTAGGTGAGATTATCTTTTAGGCTTCAGACTTTACAAGTGGATGTTTACTGCAGTAGTGGCCTTTCTGCTATCCGGTTGTGGGACGCTAATGTTTCCCACTGCTGTGTGAGACCCAAAGTATACAAACAGCGAAAGGGTCGCCAATGTTCCCAGTGTGTTACAGTGATCATGGATTTTATACATGCATACACTGAATTTCTAGTATCATAATAAAATATAACTGAAAGAAATTGAAGGGAAGCAAACAAAGACTCTAAAAATAGTTAACATATTAAATGCATATTTAAGTAAGCAAAAAGCTTCCCCATTAAAAAATAAGTAAATAATACAGACCAAAATACACACACACACACAAAGCAATTTCCTCATTATGCTCGGGCTGCAATTTCTCCAAACAAGAAGATTATTTCTTACGTCACAGCACAATTTTCTCTTCGGCCCTGCCTGTCCTGAGATTACAGAGGTAGTTTATGCTTGATTTAAGCAGGTCGCCCCAAAGGAAAACAATGCAGAAAAAAGCTCGGCATGAGGTGACACGTGATCCCCTGATTAGGAACTCTAGAGGGGAAAGAGTGAAAGGGGAAGAGCAGGCCAAGGTCGACATGATAACACTTGTGTCCTTTACAGTAAATTATCAAAAATAATAATGTAACATTTAATATTATCAGCTTTGTCGCTTTAAAAGCAAATACACAATATATCACGAATCCAGTACCTGTAGTTTGACAAGTGATACATATGATAATGATACATCATCGCTCCTCTGGCAAACTAAGTAATGTGTTGCATAGCAGGGTAACAAAGTAGGTACTGGCTATCCAGTGCAGTCTAATTAATGTGATGTAAAAGAGCCACAAGAGTAACAGAAGCTACTGTATCTCTGCTCAAGTAGAGCACTGAAAACAGGGCAAGTTTTCTGTCCAAAGAGAGTAACGGGTAACAGAAGAGGAGCAGCGCACCACTTAAGGACATCCTTGTGCCAGAGAGAGGGATCAGCTTTACACCTGTGGGCTAGGTAATCAACGTCGTGCCCTGATCTCTTTACTTTCCTTGTCACTTACCTTGGCACCTTGGAATCAGCACAAAGACCAAGGAAAAGTCAGCCTTCTGATCTCAAGACAGCAAGAGTTATACGAGCAAAAGGGAACGGGAAAAAAGGAAGTGCCTTGCCAGAATTTAAGTGAAAATGATGTACTTGCAATGCTGTGACCCCATGTGAATGTGCATGTGGCACACTCTTTTGTCAACTGAAAGATTACTTTGAAAAGGAGACGCAGCACATACGCCATCATCCTTTTTCCCAGAAGCCAGGATTATTTGTGTCATTTAAATTTTGGCAGACTTTGAAATAATCTGGACAAAAGTCAACTGCTTTGCCAAGTCTATTTTAAAAACAATACATCATCCCTTTCGTGAGAGACGATTACTTTCCATCGCTAATTAAAAGAAGAGGGGGGGAAAAGTGAATGGGGTGTGTTAAGGGATATTGATGCAATCACTGGATCTAGCAGGGCCACTGGAGCTGGATCAGCTGACTGGCCCTGCTCCTGAAAGAAACTCATAGCACTGGAAAGAAAGCGTTTCCACTTTTCACAGTGGCGTTTTGAAGATGAAAGATGATCGTGAGCTGATGAAACGAGGTTTACGTATGCACTATGATTGATGGTGTTTTTTTCCATCCTGGTTATACTGCATGAACAGGCAAAGAGAGGCAGAGAGGTACTCACGATGAAAAGCATCTCACTTTGGGATTCTGTGCAAAAAGGTTAAAAAAAACAAAAGCAAAACATTAATTTACGAATTACTGAAACTCCATATTTAAGTAAAAATATGACATTGCATGTTTTGCTCGTTTTACATCAAATAGAGGCAGCAGGAGATAAGCAGGAGAAATACGTGATGGAATATCTAAAGGTAGGTATGCAAATATGTAAAAATTGTGTATGTTTCTGTTCTGTGTCTTGTGCACTGTTTGTTTGTATATGTGTATTTCTTGCTGCTGTTACACCCAAATTTCCCCTTGTGGGACAATTAAAGGATTCTTCTAATATGATTTGGCATAAACAGACCATAGGGAGGCTGAGTCTTTCAGAAATAAAGATGGGCAGGGATTACCCTTGTTCAGTGAAGGCTACAGTGGCCTCCCTACAACCAAGGCCTTTCATGCAATTTTAAAACTAAAACAGAGGCAAACTGCAAGCATGGAAAAATGTTTGGCTTTCAAAACTTTAGCTGCTGGTTCCCTCACTTCTCAGTGCTTAAAGGTTGCCAGTCAAAGAAGAGATGGTGACTCAGAATATGTTTTCATTCAAACTAGACTGGCAACACTGAATAAGCAGAAACGAATCTGCAGATAATCTCAGTTAATCACTGTACTATTTATGAATCAGTTACTGACTAATCTTGGTATATTGGTGCAATGGCACTGATGCACTGGGAATGTATTCTGTTTTAGATAATATACATTTTTCTAGGCACTTTTGCTCTTTAGCTACCACTTTGGACCTGTCTCCCAGGAGCTTGAGCAGCTATTTAGTGTATAGTTGACAGATCCTGTAAGATAAGGATTAGCAACAGGAATGCAATGGGTCACCATGTGGTCATTTAGTGTGTGTAAATGTATCTGTGCACTAATTTTAGTGCAAAGTCAATTCCTGGGTGTAGCACACGTACACACTCGCCTGTTTTCTCCTTTGTCCTCCCCTGGGCCAGAACACTATTTAAAGGTTCCAGGAAGAGATCGAGGATGTGGGGGAGATGCTTGAGGAGTTTTTAGGTGCTTAAGTGGTGTTTTAGAATCACATTGTGTCAATATTAGACACTGCACATGAGTTCCAGTTTTATTGTTTCCTATTGGAAAAACAATGACACAACATCCTCCAGGCTAAAGAAAAGAGGGACGGTCTTTTTCAGGAAAGGCCAAGCTAGAATCTATAGAATCTTATACCAGATGAGAATGGGAGAGCATTTCCTCCCCAAAGTCCAGCAACTGGTCTCCTCAGTTCCTAAATCTTTACTGACTGTTATTAAAAGAACAGTGGATGCTACACAGTGCTAAACATGGGCTTTGTCCCAGATCTTTTGAAATATGTTGCTGCTACCAAATTCAAAATGAGCTAACAATTTTCATGAAATACTGAAAATGTCTCACTTTAAATACTTTATGATATTTGCGAATCACTAGATCCAGTTTTTACTGCTTTTGTTTTCCAGAATGGGAGTTTATCTTTACAGACCTGTTAAAAGTACATTTTATATTATGCAAACACTGTAAATCTGTATGGATGGACCACGTATGAGACACTGCACAGGACCACAATACTAGGACCACACAAGCCGGCACACGTAACTGTTGAGTTACGTGTGCCGGTTTGTGTGCGTGTGTGTTTGCAGGTAACAGGCTTGGCACAGAAAACTCGTAAGCATTCTTCATTTCATTCAGGAATATTCTAGCAGTTTGATGGGTGTTACCATTCTGCTCATTTGCGCAGATGCCTACCAAAACACAACTGGTAGATCAATAGTTGCTTGTCAGTAATGCTGGAGGTCATCAATGGAAACATTGAAACGCATTTACGTAATCAGGCAAATGGGTGATGAGGGGTCAAAAAAGCCCTTGTCTCCTCCTTTAGGTCTGGCTGAAGTTGCAGCGTGCAAGCAACAAATTAATTGACCTGGGCTGGAATAAATATTCATCAGTGAGGTTATTATTCCAGATTTGGATGGTGAGGGCTCTGCCTTCAGCTGTGGTTTGACAGGAGAGGCTGCCTTGTCTCACTGCAGCTGTTCAACTTGTTGACATCAGTTCACAGCACTTCTGCTCCAGCAGTGATTGTGAAGATATTAAATTTCACCTTCTTCTGCTGTCCCGAGTTTTAAAATAGTCCAAATGTTCCCAATCATGCAGTAAACAACACACCCTCCTGGTTCCCTCAGCAGTGCAATCCATCATCTTAGCAAAGGGCTATTACTGATATAATTATGGTCTCTACTAATGTTTCATACTTTATATGGTGGAGGAATCATTGCATGATGACTTGACTAAACATAACTGAGCGAGGGTTAGAATTCTAAGCAATCGAAACTCGTACGTCACACTCACCTGCTTTGGGTCTTTGCAGTGGATCCATTTTACTGAAACCATAAACTAGCACAAACATTGGAGCTGAAATTTGATTGTAGAAACCTTTACCACTCATTAGATGGGCATCTGAAAGTACACAGAACCCATTTGCCAGTTTGATTAAATACACTGTCATCTCTTTTTCATGAGGAGTACTGATGACAAATATTTGCTTTAATATGCGCTCTGCTTATTTACACACGCACTTCATTCTGCACACAGGAAGCAGCACCGAGACACACACATCTCCTCTCAGACTTTGCTTTGGCCATGTTGTTTAGGATGGATGCTTGCCATCGGTGCATCAGCATTTAATTACAACATGCTTTAATCCAGGCCCCACTATCAAATCGCTAATCTGTTGAGGTATCACCTTCAGCACAAGACAGAAGTACTAACATGCACCTGAAGTATGTTTTGGGACAAAGTAAGGTTAAGCTGCTTGTTAATGTAGTGTAATACTAGATTGTTGATTTCCAGTGGGTTTAGCTTGGAACAACTCTGAAGTTTTTTTTCGGGATATCCATTTGAAGCAAATCATTCTGTCAAGAGGTCGAGAAAATCTCTCTAACACAGTTGCTGTTCATAGTGTAATGCTTCTATTCAATGTTTAATTCAATTAGCCCTTACATTTGATATGCAGCACCATGACCTTGCACCTGATAGCATGCTAAAGCTGTATCCGAGGATGGATTACCAACCACGCAAAGGCCCACGAGGTTTGCTAAATATCGTATCTGTCACTGTGTCAGAATCTTTTTTTTTTTTTTAGTTTAAACTTGCCTCCAACATTATTAGTTGCATCTTAGATGATTGTGGTGTACATATTTTGGGCAATGCCTTCAAGAAGCATACGTCTAGTTCCAACACCACCCGAAGGTACCCTAACAACATCACATCTTTGGTTGTGGAGGCCAAGTGAGTAAAGTGATCTCGTTCTGTCGTCAAGAAAACAGGCCGAGATAAAATGAGCTGTGTGACATGGCATGTTATCCTACTCAGGGTCGCCAATAAAAGATGACACTTTGGTCAAGGTTAGACATGGTTAACATCAATACTGTGGAATTTAAATGATGCTCAGCTGATGACGAAGTGTGCCAAAAAAAACCCACACCACTGCACCAGCAGCATCAGACCTCTCTGCATTGAATCATATCTGTTATTAACCTCTGTCTCTCTTCCACAGCATGTCTTTTATCCTGTCTTCCTTCTCTCACCCCAACCAGTCGCAGCAGATGGCCGCCCCTCCCTGAGCCTGGTTCTGCCGGAGGTTTCTTCCTGTTAAAAGGGAGTTTTTCCTTCCCACTGTTGCCAAAGTGCTTGCTCATAGGGGGTCATATGATTGTTGGGTTTTTCTCTGTATCTATGAAGCGCCTTGAGGCGACTTATGTTGTGATTTGGCGCTATATAAATAAAATTGAATTGAATTGAATTTTCCAATCCGGTCGTTAAGTCTGACGTCACTAGCTGTGTCTGGGCCTAAACTCCGCTGCAGGTCCATATATCAAATGATCACTATGGCATTACTGAGAGTTGAAAAACTGTCTAAAGTCTTTCATCTTTAATAAAATGATCAGCGTTCTGCTCTACCAGGTGTAACAATTGAGCTTAACATCCAGGCATCCATGAAAACGGAATTTATGATATTTAACGGAGTCAGAAGTTAGCAGGAAGTTAGCTCGCTAGCTTCTATCTAAATACAATATAGCATGTCCTGACTGCAGGGTTTTGGAAACAAATTAAAACGTACAGCTCTGTTATCACTTCCAACATAAATATAAGATAAGATAAGATAAGATAAGATAACCTTTATTAGTCCCACACGTGGGAAATTTGTTTTGTCACAGCAGGAAGTGGACAGTGCAAAAGTTATGACGCAAAAATTAGAATACAATAAGAATAAATACAGTACACAGCTGTACAGAATAGAATAAAATAATATACTATATACAGTAGAATAAAATAGAATAAAAATATACAATAAGATAAAAATAGAATACGAATGCTATATACAACTGAGTAAAAATACAACGATGCCAGAAAGGATTATTGCACTTAGTGTTATTGCACATGTGTGGATGTGTGTGTTTGTTCAGTTAAAGTCTTTGTTGTGGAGTCTGACAGCAGTGGGGAGGAAAGACCTGCGAAATCTCTCCGTCCCACACCGTGGGTGCCGCAGTCTCCCACTGAAGGAGCTGCTCAGTGCTGTCACAGTCTGCTGCATGGGGTGGGAGACGTTGTCCAACAGGGATGACAGCTTAGCCGCCGTTCTCCTGTCACTCACCACCTCCACTGGGTCCAGAGGGCATCCTAGAACAGAGCTGGCCCTTCGGATCACCCTGTTCAGTCTCTTCCTGTCCCCAGCAGAGATGCTGCCGCCCCAGCAGACCACACCATAAAAGATAGCAGAAGCCACCACAGAGTCATAGAAGGTCTTCAGGAGTGGGCCCTCCACCCCAAACGACCTGAGTCTCCGCAGCAGGTACAACCTGCTCTGCCCTTTCCTGTAGAGGGCGTCTGAGTTATGAGTCCAGTCCAGTCTGTTGTTCAGATGAACACCAAGGTACCTGTAGCTGTCCACAGCCTCAATGTCCATACCCTGGATGTTCAGTGGTTGCAGTGGAGAATGCTTGTGCCTGCGGAAGTCTACCACCAGCTCCTTGGTTTTACTGGCGTTGATCTGGAGGTAGTTCAGCTGGCACCAGTCCACAAAGTCTTGAGTCAGATAAATATAGACAGAAAACTAAACAGCAGTGACGTTTGTAGGGTTACTGAAGTTGGGCTAGCTGGTATATAACGATGTGCTACGTGACCGCTAGCGACACAGCTATGTTAGCATAATATAAACAAGCTAACTTTTTTTTCACTCGATAAAAGTTAACGTGAGTGTTCTCGGTGGTCAGGAACAAATGTAATCGCATGGCAGGATGCTGTAAAAGGACCAAACTTCAGCCAGGAGAACAACTAAGATAATCCATCCACAATACGAGGTTAGTCATTCATATACTGCTGCATGGGCTGGGCTGTAGTTACATCCTAAGGTTTTAAAACTGATTAGCGGTAATAAAAGCCGAGGGAGGTCAACAGTGATCACTGACTGTCTTAGAGCTTTTTGAGATTAAATAGAAGAAAATACAAAACATTAAACATGTTAACAACACAAAAGCCATATTAAACGCAGACTACTTTAGGCCCGGAAGTAGGATTCGTCAAGTCATCACTTAATGACCGGATTGTTTATGCTCATCAGATCACAGAACCACCGCTAACCGCATTTTTGTTTTTCTATTTGGGCAGTTCTCTGAAAATCCCACAGATGATTGCGCACTGAAATCCCAGTAGATCAGTAGTTTCTGAAAGGGCTCACCCTTCATCATCATAGTAGGTTAAAATAACCTTTTTTCCCCATTCAGGTACCCTTGACCTCGTCTACATGCCTTAATGGATTAAGCTTCTCCCAAGTAAATGGCTGGCTTGAACAACTAAACCGATGTTGCTGACAAATATTGTACATCCACTACAAAGCTGTGATTTATTGAAAAGTGCGAGTAATTAACACAAAAAATGGGAAATAACAGCTATTATTAACTCAAAAGACAATAGCAAAAGTGGTGAGTATCATTACATTCACAGCTGCTAGCAGTTATTTTTTGGCACTTTTAATGCAAAATAACAACATTGATTGGGGAAATAATGAAACCAACTCGTATCATGAGTGTCAAAAAGGCCAGGTGGGAGGGTAATCGGGCCATGCTGCTTCTGTAATCATGCAAGCCTGAAAAGCTGGAAAAAAAAAAAGGTACAGCAGCAGACATTCCCAAGCCACTGGCTGTTTTTGGTCCCAAAAGATCTCACCAAAGTGTAATTATGTAATTGCCTCGTCCTGTGCAATGCCCTCTGAGACATTTTTCTGCAGAAGATTTATTTATGGCCTAGCGTCTGCTTTGTCACCCAATCCTTTGAAACCAGAGAGCACAGAACTCCCCTCAAGGCTTTTAACAGAAAGGAGACAGTTTACATCCAGCAATGTGGCGCTGCACACCAACATGTTTGCATGTAAACATGGTGATTATTTTGCAGGAGTTGTTTCAGCCCTCTCGTCATGCTTAAATGATCTATAACTTTCATATACTTTTCAGTGGTGAAAATAAGCTTCTTGAATGTTTTACTAAGGTAAAATACTGTAATCCTTTTTTTTAACTTTTATATTTTATTCTGTTTTATACTTTCACTGTGTTACATTTATAAAGGAAAACTTTACTTTTTAAACTGTATTCGTTCATATATTTTTTACTAGTATAATCCGGAGTTCACAGAAAAGATTTGCAGTATGGAAATGAAGCATCCAGCAGATATCAGTTGAGTAACATTTGTTGCATGGCTTCTTATTATTGCATAAACTGTATTATATTCAATACAAAATGTAACACTGACAGACCCGTGTTTGTTTTCTCAATGAGTACCTACTCTTTTAGGTATGTTTTCCAGTAATCCTTAAGGATTAAAGGACTGAGAAAACAATTTCCATCTGAACTTTGGAGATTTAAAAAAGCTAATGTGCAACAAAAGGTTTTTCAGCGAGCGGACTCTTTCTTACGATACAAAAAGTTTCTTTCTACATGAAAAAAGGTTGCCAACTGCTTTGTGATGTAATGTTTGGCTCATTTCAAAGATGGCATCTGGTATGTCTCTCATGGAGGTTATACCTACAAATATATACATATATATATACACATATACATATATATATATATATGTATATATTTGTATTTCCTGAGGCAAGTTAACTGGCCATGTTCCTCTTTGATGTCAACAGTCACCACTTTGTAACCCATTCTTTACACCTCCCAGACTCTCAGTGTGAGTTGTGTGCATCTACAGTACAAAACATTGCATAAGATTGTGATGTCAGCCCAGGGCTTAGGAAGATCTAGTTCCATAAAAGTTCTTTCACCAGTCTCAGTAAAATGACCCTATTCTAACTTCCCACCACAGGCCACGCTGTGTTATGCCCGTCAAAGGGAAACATACACCATGTCATCTGCTTCTTGTGCATCTGCCCTCAAAGGGCACGATAATGGCCACATTTTCCCTGGCAAGGAGTAGAGAAAGAGAAGGCTACCGATTCAGAGTGGCTCGACGCCGAGCTTTCTCACAGTTTTCATTACACCGACTAATTATGATAATTAGCAAACAGAGTTATCAGTGGATGCCGTGATTGTATGTGTAAGAGTATGCGTACGTGAGACACACTAATGAGTTGTTTAATGGCTTGGAAAAAAAACATTCCACTCGAACTTCGATCTGAAGGACGCAGGCAGGTCAGGAGATCGTGAGATCTGGCATAAGATTAAGAAAACAGTTCCAAAATGGAGTGCACATACTTTGTCTTGTCTGGCACTCTTCTGTCCATCTGCGGGACCCTTGGGGCAACAGCAAGAGTTCCCAAACTTTACTACACCAGGCAAAAAATAGGCATAAGTTTAATCCACTAGTGCTTATTTGTTAAATGAGACCTATCTGAGAATTTGAAATGAGATAGTAAAGGTTGAACAGAAAAAAGAATATCAACACAGACCCCAACATCTGCCTGCTGATTGATGACGTGCTAAGATAGTCAGAAATATGCGATAGTCACTTGAAACCACAGCAGAAATATCCAGAATGAGGTGGACTATTAAAAATAAAAACCATAGCTTTTTCCTAATTAATGCCTATAAGTTAGGATTATGTCATAACCTGTTTTGGCATCTTAACTTCTCCATCACAGTGCACTTTAGGCTGAGCTCGGACACTAATTCAAGCAGATGTTAGCTGTTTTCCCCCTTCACACGACAATCTTTTGTGTAGCATTATGTAAGCCATCATCAAAAGAGTACTTTCTTAAAAAGCGCGTCTTTAGCTTGGCTGACAATCCCCCTCTACTGCACAACACTGGACCACTGCCTGCAGTCTACTGGCATTGAGTTTCCTCGTCCTGGCGTGAAATCATAGGCCTCTGCCTGACACACTAGAGGCAAAATAGGCTGCTCAAAGTAAGCTTTTGTTGAACTGCACTGTTGACACTCGTGTTTTTTTTCTTTTAAAGCAATCAGAAAGAGTCTACAAAATGAAGGAATCCTGTTCATCACGCACCCATTAAGGGTCACTGCCTTCCCAAAAATGTGCATTCACATCAGTGTAATTACATAAGGACGTTTACACAAGCAGTAACTGTGGTGTTACTGCCACAGGCAATTTTTTCCTCTGAGCAACACTTAACAATAGATGTATGCAGTTGTGTCTCTCGCCTCAATTAAATTATATCCTGCACTTTACAGCATAAAGTGCAGGACGGACGTCTTGGTGACAATTGCATCAGTCGGCTTCTTTATTCATGCAAGAGTGCATGGCTGCACAAACAAGTGTCTAAAGTGGAATTCTTACTAACATGCAAGTAAAAATTTAGATGCTTGTGGATCATACAGGCCAATTAAAGTGTACAGTGTACTGGAAGACAGATCTACAAAGAGACAATACTGGAAAACAAACAAAAACCCAACAAAACTCTTGACTGGACTCTTTTTGAAGCCTTGACTTTAGCCAAGACCAAATTTACAAATGGACAACTTTTGCTTTTCCATTACTTTAAATTACCGAGTGAAACCTTAAACTCGTTAAATGCTTGACATCGCCAATCAAGTGAGCAGCATTTTCCTTGTAGATAAAGAATCTTGTGTTTTGTAAACCAGTCGCTCACTGATGGCAATTGTATGGAATTTAAGTTTAAGGCAAAAAGTTGT
The DNA here is from genome assembly GCF_963969265.1 of Rhamphochromis sp. 'chilingali'. Taxonomy (NCBI): domain Eukaryota; kingdom Metazoa; phylum Chordata; class Actinopteri; order Cichliformes; family Cichlidae; genus Rhamphochromis; species Rhamphochromis sp. 'chilingali'. The sequence goes on along the minus strand of NC_137942.1, from coordinate 13,261,416 downwards.
AGTCCGTGTCCATCTTTGACACACTGTTTGATTAAATGTCACTCCAAACAACTTTCTAACTTTAAACTTCAGAGCTGTACCGTAATGCCTGCATTACCCTTGGAAGGTTTTATTGGTACACATGCAGGAATAATGACATGAAAGTTAGTTACTGAACAATAAAGCATTTATTTATTAATTTTTTTGTCTGTCCGTAGTTCAAGTTTGTCATTCCCACCCAGTGAAGAGGTGGCAAATAGAGTGAAGGAATAAGAGGTAGAGCAAGTGTTCCATTCTCATTGTGATCAGCGTAAAAGCTCACTTTTACACACCAAGGGAATGGCCATGCAAAGAAGGCCGAAAAAAAAAAACGAAAGAAGAAAAAAAAAAAACCCCACAGCAGCTTCTTTGTGGTGTTGCTAGCTTTTCCCTTATTCACAATCATAAATACTCCTAATTCACTGACTTAAAAGGTAGCACTACAGTGTAAACCAGAGGGGCAGCGAGTACTAGCCATGAACTGAGGCCCGGCAGTTATCGCCACCATCAATACCATCACCATCTCAGTCTCTTAACACTTGGGGGTGGGGAAACTGCCACATAACAAGGGCCTCTTGCTGTGTGCACATGGAGCTCTGCATAGGATGGTCTGAGAGAAACAATGATGGCTGCCCACCATGGACTTAAAAAAAAAAATAAAAAAATTAGGATCTTGGTCCAGTACTCATGAAGATGACCAGGGGGAGGGGGGAACAAAGGGGGGGGGGGGGGGGGGTGTCATCTTTGAGTACTGATAGGAGAGCGCAGAAACCTGAATGGTGGAGCACATCAGTCCTGGCCCAGTCAGCTTGCCCTGTGAGTTTTGTGTGCATGCGTGTCACACTGCATTAAAACAAACTAATCCAACCACTCTACCATTCATCTACACCGGGACAGGTTGGGACAGTGTCATCTTACATTTATAAAGAAAAAACAAAGCAAAGATATTTACATCTTCCAAACATAAATTATTTCCCTAACATACTGCCTGTGTAAGGCATAAAAAGATCTCTAAAACAAAAACAACCAGAATCAATAAGATAAGAAGGAACTGAGACGAGGAGGGGGTGGGGTTAAAAGGGTGGTTGAGGGGGGGGGGAACAAAACAAAACACAGGAAAGAACAAATGCAAAAAAGAACACAAATTATTTAATGCAATAAGTCATGAGAACGATTTGCAAAATGGCACATAGAAGACGAAGCTGTGAGCTTGATTAGGCAAACCCCTGAACACCACCAGGCAGTAACAATGGCAGCACAGGAGCCAACTCTGTAATACCCAAAAAAAACACAATGCGGGGAGGGGCCCACTGCATGGATCAGATCTGTGCGACTCGACTTATCCAGAATATGACCTTTGACATTTCTTGCGTTTTGTCTCGGCTCCGGAGCCTCCCACACAGCCTGGCCCGCAACAACTGGAGCCCCTGCACTGATCAATCACACGTGGGCAGCAACCAGGTCAGACCTGATCCGAGCTGACCAGTAAGGCCCTAGTGTGGTAAAATTCACACTTTTCAATGAGCTACAGTATTGAAACGGATACAAACGGATATGCAAATATAGCTTTCAGTACAAGAACAGCATACACATTAACTGATGGTTTTGCAGATATAATTGAAAGTATGCATAAAATATGTCACAAACAAATAAAGGCTGGCTCTGTCTGCTTTAGAGAAAGAGTTAAAATAAGGATTTTTTGGAGGGGGACTGAACAAGATAAGAACAACAAATTGGGGTGAGTTCATATTTGTCGTACTGCATAACTGCTCACACAGGAAGCTTGGGAAGAGTGAATTAAAACCTCTCCAGTTGACCGTACAAGTTCATATCACCACTGCTGTCCAACTCCAGTGCTGTTGGGCTGCTGTCAGTCTTTGGGTCACCCCCTTTGTTGTGTGTGGGTGCATGAGTCTGTCATTCCAGTGAGTTTTCACAAAAAGGTAGGCCATAGGTTCGTTTGCTGAGAGGTCCCGCCTATCCCCGATGAGGCGGAGCCTGGAGTGACCACATCAGTCATCCAGGATGACCTTGACGAAACTGGCCACGTCTGTCTCTTTGGAGTCATGCAGGGTGAAAAATGGATGTTTCTGCATACATATAAATAGAAAATACATAATGTTTCAGAATGGCAGGAAAACATTCTACTTACAGCTCTCTTGTTATTTACATGTTAAATGCACATAATTTAACAGGTTCGTTGGGTTAAAAGAACAAGGCTGCCCTCTTGTGGACAAAAAAAAGAATGAGACACTGATCTTCATGGCAGGAATGCTAATGGCGGCAAAACTGCTTGTTACATGACAGGTGTTTAGAATTTTTGAGAAAGTGATCAAATATTTACAAACAACTAACCATCAATTCTGTATAAGCCGGTCGTTCATTGGGCTTCTTTCTTAAGCTGTAAAACAAAAGAAATGCAAAAGTGAGAAAAATAATAACAATTTTATACAAAAACTATACAAAAGAAGCACTAAAATGTGTGAGCATGGTCTCATGTCCTGTTACACACAGAAACACTCTCCTCCACCTCTTTCATTAAACAAACGGCAAACACTGACCCCTGCTGGATCTCAGTGTTTACTTCCTGTTTTTTTTTTTAAAGCACAAGGTAATGATTGCCATCTAAGGTGAAACTCACCACTGAGAGATGAAATCTACAAACTCTGGGGAGAAACGGTCAGCAGGCAACTGTGGAGAAGGTTCATCCACCACCTGTTTGAGCTGTTGGAAGGGAGTTCCCCATGACTCGTAGGGAAATTTCAAAATGGCCAGTTCAATCTAGGAAGAAAAGAAAGGAGAATTCAACAAATACTGTACTCATTACAGCTCAACTTCATGATTACATGTTACATGTACTGGTTTACTTTCATGTTTGCAGAAACTCAGCACATTTTGCAAAATGTCTTTCTACAGAATTTGAATTTTGCACAATTGGAAACTTTTATTACGCTCACTGGCCACTTCATTATGTACACCTGTTCAATTGCTCACCAATACAAATATCTAATCAGCCAATCACATGGCATCGGTGCATTCAGGCACGTAAACACTTCAAACCAAGCATCAGAACTGGATGGACATGGCTGTTGGTGCCAGACAGGCTGGTTTGAGTATTTAAGAAAACACTCCCGATCTATGGAACAAAAAAAAAAAAAAAAAAAAAAATCCAGCAAGCATAAGACCATAGTGGAGGCCACTCCTGTCAGTTAAGAACAGGGAACTTAGGGTACAATTCACACAGGCACACCAAAATTGAGCAATAGAAGATTTCTACTTCATCATTCGATGGTAGGGTCAGAATTTGGAGGATCCTAAAAGTGTTGCACTGGATCCCTTTGAATCAACTGAGCAGCATTAAAATGCCACAAACCACCAGAGTATTGCTGCTGACCATTTTTATCCTGTTATGATCTTCTGATGCTTCTTCCAGCAGAATAACTTGACATGTCACAAAGCTAAAACCATCTCAAGTTGGTGGTTGAACAGGACAAATGGCTTCCACAGTCACCGAGTCTCAATCCAACAGAGCATGTTTGGTGCGTGGCGGAACGGGAGATTCATTTCAAGGATGCAGAGCTGGCAAATCTGCAATAACTGTGACGCCAACATGTCAAGACGAACAAAATTCTCAGAGGAATGTTTCCAGCACTTTGCTGAAAAATTAAAAAATGGTTTCATGCAACATAAAAAATTGATTTAAAAAAAATTTAATCAGCATTTGTCTTGAATTAGACCAATTTTTACTGAGAAGCCTGAGATGTATCCTTCATGTCAGAGCAATCAGATTTAGGAGTGAAAGTAAAAACGAGTTAATAAAAGTTCTAGCAATCTGTAAGCCATTTTATATATTAATTGAAACCACCATGAACTACTATTATCAGCCGAATGAAATGGAATCCGTGTGGCTCGGTTATCAAAAGCGTAACGGTCACCATGACTCAGCATTAGCTGGTAGCATTGTATCTCACCAAATGGTTAGTTACACAAATCAACCCGAGGAAGCCTGCCATTGTTTGCATATTCGTTCTCATGATTTCTGACAAGAAAATTGAGTTTATCATTTTATTTTTGTGACATATTAACTGCTCTGATTGACAGGACAATGGACAGATGATTACATAAAACTGAACCAACATTGTGAGTGTGGTGGTTGCCATCTGTGTGACTGGTGTGGATCCAAAATAAAGTCGAAGCAGCAGAGCACATAAAAGCATTCATCATCTAACAGAAAAAGGACGGTTTGCAACCTTTAAAAGTGGTTTTATCCGCATGCGAGTAAAAAGGTAAGTCAGTGGATGCTACGAGGCAGCACTACTTTTTGAAAACATTTCTTTGCGTGCAGGTAGAAAAGATTCAAATTTCCATGTACAGCTCCGCTCACCATTGTGATACCGAGGCTCCATATGTCCGACTTGACACTGTAGCCTTTCTGGTTGAGGTCAGGGTTGATCCGCTCAGGCTGAAAAAGAAAACATTAAGAACAGATAAGTGGTACAAATATTTGATCATTACTTTTCTATTTTTTTTTTAATAAACGAATTTAAAAAATGAATCTCAAAGTCAGACATGAATTAGAATCATTGAACATTCTGAAGTATCCAAAATAGGAAAACTTTCAAGACTATTTCAAATAATGCTCTGGTTTTGTGAGCTGACATTTCAGGGAGGATGTCTGAAAGCTTAGACTGTTGGGCAGCAGAGGCTCTGACAGTCCTCACTCACCGCCATGTAGGGCTTGCAGCCTGCATCCATCGTTTTAGCCACTGAATCCACCAGGTGGCCACTAATGCCAAAGTCGCACATCTTCACTTGGCCCAAGGTGTTGATCAAAACATTGGAGGGCTTTACATCTGGTGAGAAACATAGTTAAGAGTGTAAGAGAGCACATACAAGACTAAAAATGATGAGAAAAATCTGTACATTTGTGATTTGATCTTTTGATTACCTCTGTGTATCACTGACAGGTTACGGTGCAGATGTTCTAATGCCTTTACAATCTGTAGAATAAATAACAAAATTTCAGAAAAAGAATATATATATATATATTATGTGTTATGCTAGGGCAAAAGGATATGGTGATTTGCAAATGATTCATACCTAACATTTATTTGAACATAAAACATATCTGATATGGAAAATTTACAAACAGGAGGTTGCGTTATGCTCATTTACAATTTGATGCAAACAAGTTTGAAAAAAAGTTGTGCATTCTCCCACTGTGCTGCATAACTTTTAATGGTAGTGTTTGGTCTGTGTGTGTGTTGTGGAAACAAAGAGACCAAATTGTGTAGTTCTAAAAACAATAATGTCACAATAATGTAACAGTTCAGTGCCACGTTTATTGTGTTTGTTTTCATAATTCAACAAAGTTTCTCATGAGTCTTTTTAAAAGCTTCCTGAAGTCTTGCATAGCCCGTGCAGTGATTTCCACCACATAATCATATCTATTTTCAATGCAACACTGTGCTTTGCATAAACTTTATCACTCTTAAACTTCTCAGTTTTTTTTTTTTTTTTAAAGGCTTCACAGCAATCAAACGAGGCTTATGCTCTGCAAAAAACACAAATTCAAATTTGCTGTTTAAACCATTTTCTTACTGTTGTATTTTTGGGGTTTTGCACACATCAAAGTTACGATTTTTTTCCAAATTGTACACATGCAGAAATGTAAAATGTTTGCAGAACTGGAGGGACTTGTGAGAATGTTCTGACAAACGCTTATCAGAGCATCCATACTGAGCATCTCAAACTGTAGCTCTGCCTGACTGGCGACCTCAACGTGTGGCAAGATTCTAGAAAGTCTCTACGCCCAGCTGCTGTTCACCAGCAAAACCACAAACTGTCATTCTACTTATCTTCCTCTTAAAAAGAAAGTAAGCATTTGTTCTAGAGAAAAGGAAAGTGAGCTACTCCTTTAGAGTATTTGCATGCACATGTGCATCCACCTAATCTTAGTGATACTGGCTTTAAAATGTCGAGGACGTGACTTACTGCTACCGTGATCTTGCCCAAGATGTCCTCGGGAATAGTTCTGCCCTTCTCAATAACTTTCTTATAGAACTTATCCAAAGATGTGTCCATCAGTTCCATGCAGATCCAAACATCACCCTAAAAAAACCCAAGAAGATGATCGACCATTAATAAGGTGAGAAACACACAGTGCACAGCACAGTCATACACGAATGACGTTTAAACACTAGCTTCACCTCTCTGAATAGGGCGCCATAGAAAGTCACAGTGAAGAAGCAGTCCACGGTCCTCATGGAAATGTCAAGGTCCATCAGCAGCCTCTTCTGCTCCAGAGTGTTGACTGTGGCACGGATCCTCTGGTGACACAAATATCATAGATTTGCAGTTTCAGCACCATTCAATTTAGCTTTATTTACATAGTGCCAAGGCTCCACAACAGTCACCTAAAGGTGCTTTACATTAAGGTACAGACCCAACAGTGTCTGACAGAAAATCCCAACAAGACTCGCTACAAGCAAGCACTCTGAAATGGTGATAAGGAAAATGTCCCTTTTAACAGGATGAAACCTTCAGAAGAACCAGGCACAGGGAGGGGTAGCCATTGACTGTGACTGGTTGGAGGATGAGGGAAAAAGAGATGGGACAAAACCCAAACTCAGGGAGCCAGAAGACAAAACTGCAATGGCATGCTGCAATGGTGCATAAACACAGGTAAGTGGAGAAGTGCTCAGTACATCACATGAAGTCCTGCAGCAGGCTGACTCTATACCAGCATACATAAGGGGTGGTTAAGGGTCACTTGATCAAGACCTAATTATAAGCTTTATCAAAAAGGAAAGTTTTAACTCCAACCTTAAAAATAGAGAGCGTGTCCATCTCCCGAATCCAAACTGGGAGCTGGATCCATAGGAGAGGGGCCAGATAGCTGAAAGCTCTGCCTCCCATTCTACTTTTAGAAAAGTAAGCCTGCAGTCTCAAAGCAAAGTGCTCTGTTGGGGTAACATGATACTATGAGGTCTTTAAGATATGACACGGCCTGATTATTCAAGACCTAAGGAGAAGGATATCAAATTCAATTCTTGATTTAACAAGGAGCCAATGAAGGGAAGCCAATATGGGAGAAATCTGTAATAAATGCATGAACTCGGGCAGGTATAGCTTAAATCAAATTGTCCATGGCGCTCCTTATATCTACATTGCCCCTCAAACATTGAGTCACTGAGTTGGAAGGCTCCAAGTGTTTACAAGCTGAGGTCATATACCGGATACATCTATCACTTATATTAGCATTTTAAAAACACAGTGCATTTACAGAGATGATAAATCAGGTAGCCAGAGTAGTAGCTTTGCAGCCTACCTTGACAGCCATGATAACACCACTGGGCACATGTTTCATCTTGTCCACCACACCATATGCTCCCCTCCCCAGCTCTTCAATCTGCTCCAAGTCATCTGCCTTCACGACAAAGTTCTAGACCAAGAAGTGAAAAGTTGTGACATTGCATGTATTTAGCTCAGGAAAAATCAATAGAATTGCATGTTTCTGAGGAACACAGAGCCACCTTTACCTTATCTCCAATTTTGACACAAGTTATAGAGTCAAGAGCTCGAGGGGGCCTGCAGGAAAACAGGAAATAAATAAGCAACAGCAATTCTATGCTCAGTTGTAATGTAACTGAGATTTATCAATCTATTTGAGCCAACTTTGAGAAGCATGGCTCACTATCTCAATATTAAAAAATAGCCTTACGCTGTTACTTCTGGTGGTGGCGTTGCAAAAACTTCTTTGGCCAGCTTCAGCCCATGGCTTTTCTTCCTCCCTTAAAGCAAAACCATTAAAACAAATGAATAAAACATTGCCATCTCAGTACGTGGTGATCAAGAAAACTGTATGCAGTAGAAACCACAAGTTGTATAATTAGCAGTCCTTCCAGTGGAGCAATTATTCATCTCTTCTTGCAAAACTTAAAAGGCTATTTGGCACTGAGTGTAAAGCTGCCATCGTCTGCACAACAAAATATGAAAATTGAGGTTCAGAATACTTCGTTTCAACTACTGCCTTTTTATTAATAATCCACATTTGCTTATTGATATGTTTTTTTTTTTAAATTCCTTTTCTGTTCTCATAGTAAAGAGCACTTTAAAAGTCAATCACTTTGCTGTAGCCTTCCGCTTACGCAAACTAAAGCAAATGACCTGTTATCTAACTGGAGATTAGGTGTGCCCAAAGCTAAGGCCCTTCCATAGAGAGAAGGTGGACTAAATGACTAATCAGCACTGGTATGATGACTCAAATGAAGCGGGGGAGTGAGGGGTACAGTGGAATCAAGCCTTCCTTCCTGGCGTGTTTTGCGTGTTTAACCAATACAATCATTCCTTTTTTTCTTTACAAAAACAAATTCAAGTTCTTTGTACATTTTTTTGTTGTGTGGAGAGCAAACTATGGTCCAAACTCTGCAGCTGTGGGAGGTTCCTCTTCTAGTTCCCTGACAGCCACCCATTCATAAACACAGTTTACCAGCAGCCTCTGAGACTTCCCACAAGAGGCTGCGAGTCTCTGCCAGAATGACACAGCTACCGAGCTTACGAGGAACAACAAGGGCAGGAAAATAGCTTTCGACTCCTCTTGACACTTGTGTCGAGCATGCTCGCTCTTGTTCCAGGCTTGAGAGGAGAAACAGAAGACCTTGTTTACTTTTATCTGCGTGCGCTGGGACTGCGAGGCCATAGTTTCGCCCACTAGGATGTGACGTAATTGTTCTAACCATAGTTCAGAGAAACTAGTTCAATGTGCAAGTAAGTCACCTTCAGTTTTAGAAAGGAAAAACAGCAACAATTGGCGAAAACTTTGATTTTTTAGCTGTCGTTGTTACTTGCTTTCGCTGACTGAGTCACACCACTACAGTGTGGAGGAAGTATGTTTGGGTAAACCCCTCCTTTGGTAGCTCAAGCTGGAAGGGAAGTGAACTTTCTACAACGATTCTATAGCCAACCAATGAAACCTAGACACATCCATTTTGTGCTGCAACCCTAAAATAAGCCTGCAGTGTCTGGACAGACTACAGTAGTCTCATGTGGTAGGGAGAGATTGAGTGTGATTTACTCACACATGCTCGGTCAAAAATAGATTTTGCATTTCCTCTGCGTGGGATAAAGCGCGAGCACTCACAGTCTTCTGATGACCTGACAAATAAGACAAGCCTGTCCCCATGCAACAAAATTAGGGCAACATTACTGACAGATCTCAAATACCAAAGCTGATTTTAAGCTTTCGAATGCATTTAACAATGACCTCCTGCAGCAGGCGAAAAACTACCTAAGCAATAAGATATATGTGCATGTTGTAGTTTGAGTTATGTGGGAGTTATGTGCAGTGACGTTTCAGTGGCTTTGGAATATGATCTCCTGTCAGGTAGTCGTCCTGTTTGGGGACACAGCATGTGGTGTGCGGTGTGACCCTGTAGCAACCATAGGGCAGTGGGATATGAGTCACAGCCAGTCAGACGGGACACATCCGCTTAAACACTCAAAAACTGTCAGGACCCTTTGGGAAATATGAGGTCATTTCAGTTGGCTCGCTTGTTGTCCCTGTTGCAAACTGAGCCTCAGAGGACACAATAGTGCCATGACAATAAACACAGTCAAAGTATATCAAGCTGCATGTGGAATTAAAAAAAAAAAAAAAAAATTATGGAAACAGACATTTTCTCAGAAATGCTCTGAATAGAGAGTGTTTCTAGGGAGGAAAAAATCCTAGTGCTTACCCAGAAACTTGTGCCTTTTTCAGAAGTAAACCATAAAAGGAACCATGCCAGTGTCTGCACTAAAGACTTGCTTTATAAGCAATTATTAGACGTATTCTGCATTATTTTTTTTTTTCATACACAGGAAGATGTTCATTCAGGTCAACCACTACAAACAGTATATTGAATTCTTAGAAATCCAGTGATGTTCAGTGGAAAATACCCAGAGAACAGCAATGCTATACATAATGTGAACAAGAATTTCTGGATTGTGCATGGGATCAAAGTGCCAATAGCTGTGCAGCGAGTCACCATCAGGAAGTTCCAGCCTTAGAGTGGGTCCATATAAAGACAATGATGACTCATGCCCAGATAATCTTCCACACAACCCTATCAGTGTGTTAGAGAGAACCCAATCTCCAAACATGCCTCCACAATGCCATGCAGTGCTCTTAGACCCACACCGCCACTGACCGGGGAAAGTACAACTCCTTGTAGTGGCCAAAAGAAAGGAAAAAAATCCTTCCACAACCCGCTTTGCACGCAGTAATAAGAGCACAGAACCTGTGTAGCAGCTATCTGCTTGCAGCAAATGAACTGTCAACAGACTGCTGCAAGTCAAAACATGCTATAGTAGGCCAAAGGCTGAGACTGTCTGAATAGCACCCAGCCAATCTAACCCGGCCGTCTCAAAAACACCGAGCACTCCCAGTCTTGGTAACGCTAACGCGATAGTGTAATAACACAAGCGGTCAACTTGAGATGTAAATTGACATCATCGGTATGATCATCATCACGCACTGTGTGACGCAGAGGAAGAACCTTGACTTTTTTTTCCCCAAGGTGTGTGTTTTTTTTGTTTGTGATACTGGCCCTGGCTGCTTAGCCTCGCCGCCTGCTTTAAAAAGAAAAGAATTTCCACAGCGAGGGGGGAAAACTCCACAAACACACGCACAAAAAAATACAAAAGGTATTTTCACGGACGCGAGGCTAAAAATACCTTTTGCGCTAACAGACTGACCAAAACAAAAGGAGACGAAAAATAGATGATTCATAAGTCAGGAGAGAGGAGGGGGGTACTAAAAATATAAACACCTGTAATCCCAGTGTGCTCTACTTTACAGAAACACGGGAGGTAAGCGCAGCGTTGTGATTTCCAGCTGAGGGGCAAGTTTGGCGAAAGTCCTTTTTTGTTTTAAAAAAAATGCTGTTAGCTAACCACAACACGGGAAGTTAAACGAAGCGACGCGGTGGTATTCTTTTAGCCATAATACTAATCACATAAAGTATAGAGTGGAAGCGCCTTCAATATGTTAGTGATGAATACGCTACCACGAGATACCAGGATGTCAGGAGTGGGTATAACGATAGGAAGCTGAAGAAGAGACCTGCTGGCTAGCTTCTTTTCCCTCTTCTCATACATGCAGCTCTCCACCTGGTAAGGTTACATTTCCTATACAAAGCTAGCTAAAATACTTCCCCACAAACTGCCCGTCGGCGTTTCCAATAAATGCACGGCTATTTATTTACTTAAGTATTTTTTTAAAGAGAGCAAAACAAAGACACTTACCTCCTTTGGACAGAGACATTTCCCCTTCGCTTTGATGAGGGGGAAGGGAAGCACAAAGACTTTTGCCTTTTTTTTTTCTTTTTTTTTTACTCCCTCCCTCCCTGCATTTACTCTTACACCCGCTCAGTATATCGCTGGCTTGTGTTGCAAGAGCTAGCAGCGATTAAAAACGAGTCGCCTCGTCTTCGTGCAAGCTTTGCGCTTCAATCGCCAGCTTTTAAGATCCAAAATCGGTTAGCAGACGAATGCACAACTTTAAATAAAGTCGCAGAGTTCGCGTTAGTTTGCTAACAAAACCTGCAGGGTGGCCAAAGTCTGACAGCTGAAGGTTCCGATGACGTACGTCCGGCCGCGCGCAAAGCATCACGAGGACTGTAGTTTCCAGGCAATTTCCCGGTAATCTAAGACCCCCCCCCCTCCCCCCAAGGAAAAAAAAACCACACGAAAAGATTACCTTAATTTTAGTTTATCAAAGTTTATTTTGGAAATCCTTACTAGTCACCACATACATTTCTTTTCTAATTGTGTTTTCTCATACAGATTTTTTTATTTGTTCCAGGAGAATCACACAGGGACTTTCTTTAAAAGATAGGCAACATTCAAGTGTAACAATAAAAAGAAGAAGAAGAAAAATTAATTAAAATTGCTGCAATTATCCTAAAGTCTCTACAGTCTTGCAAGTCAACTATATTATTCTAAGGAACACTCATAATGGGATTTCACTTCAGTTTCCACTGTTTGGCATGCAAGATCCAAACAGGAGCATATCACAGGAATTGGGTGCCATGTAGTAAATGTTTCATTACAGAGTACTGGATGAGAAAATGCATAAAAGTAAGCTCAATAACATTTTTATTTTAAAGGAAAACGTCTACTGGCCTATTAAAAAACATATTCTTCGTATTCTTTTTCTTTTACCTTTTCCCGTTAGGGCTCACTACAGCAGATCATCCACCTCCATCTCATCTTCTCCCTAGCATCCTCCTCTACCACACCAACCCTCTGCATGTCCTTCACTACATCTAGAAATCTTCTCTGTGGTTTAATATTTTCCTTCTCTCTGGTAGCTCCATATTAAACACCCTGATGAAGCCACTATCACTCTGTTCTAACCATGTCAGCCTTGCTTCTCTTACTAGATCACATAGATTGAATACATTTAAGGGGAAAACTGCCACACAAAAACAGATAAATACAGTACAGTAACACTGTTTCTCAATATGGATGAAAACATGAAAAACCCATCATCATTACTGTAATAATCACTGCTGAGCAGTTTATGAGCTGTTATTTTGAGTCCTTTATTTTATGAGACAAATCTTTTTCTTACTAGTTGGAAGACAAGAAAATGCACAAACTAATCAACACTGGAATTGTCACAGATCTGACACATACACATGTATTGTGATATGAGTGTACTTTGGAATATGTGCATGTGATTGTGTGGGTGGATCACTGATGATGAGGCCTCAGTGAATTCCTGTTTTTACTTCCTGGCAACAAGAAGGGTATGGTAGAGAGGTTTTATTACAATGTGCAGATAGAGGGAGCTGTCAATCAGGTATTCGGATGCACGCCGCTGCAGATCAGCATCCAGCAGAAAATCCCCAGCTTCCTCTGTGCTTTGGTGGAAGTTGTAGACATGCTTGACCACCACTTTTCCCTGCTGCTTTGTCATTACAATCACCGTCTTCTGGAAACTCACACCGGCAAAGTCAGGGCTTGAAGTGGCTGGTGTTACAATGATGCGAGGTCGACCTCCCTCCGTGCGGGTGGGCTGCATAGCACCCAGTTCGGTATAAGTTGACCTGGCACTGAGCGGGAGCCACCGAGGTGAGAACAGGGCGTTCCATGTCACTCTCTTACTGGAGTCATGGCCACTGGGTCCAAGCTGGGTCTGGAAGCTGAAGCTCCGGTCATCACGGGTGGGGTTGTTTATGATCCAAGGTGATCCCCAGGCAGAGGACAGGTAGTTACGGGGAGTAAAAATACTGCAGTTGACATCAAAGTACTTGGCAAGCTGGATAGGCGAGGCAGAGTGAAATTGGAAAGCTAGATAGAGGAGATCACGGATTGACTCATAATACTTCACCATGAGGGGGGAATGTTTCTGAAGACGGAAGAGATGCTGAGGGTGGATCATGCCATATCGAACGGCCCTCAGGGCACTCTCCACTGTCATACGAACAGGCTGGTTCTGGTTAATCCATCCCTCCAGTGCCTCGTAGAGTTCCAGCTCACTCTGCAGAATGAGGTCAGAACGCTGGAGCAAGGAGAGGAGAAGATCTTCACTGATGAAGCCCCATTCTCTGCTCTGCAGCACAGAAGACAGGTTCCAGGACAGGTACTGCAGACAGCTGTCCCGCAGGGTTATGTCCCCAATTTGTAGAGCATAGTTGTACCAACCAACCACGTGGCCTGTGGGTGAATCACTGGAGAGATGTTGAGTCATATATTGGGTCAAACCCTCCTGCAAGCCCCACACATGGTACTTGCTTGCCAACTTATGTAGAGAAATAGCCTGATCTAGCCGCAGAGAAATATCACCACAGTACAGATACCTGCAAAGAGATTTTTTGAAAGCATTGTTAAAAGAAAGGAACATTTCTGTGGGGCATACTATATTTTGAATCTTTTTTTCTGCACGCATCTGAGTCACTGAAAAAAGCCCACACTCTCTGATTTTAGACTGCAAGCCTCAAAGAGCAAGTGTAATTTTAGAATAGAGATGGAGATGGAGCATTTTACTTATCTGAAAAGAAAGGAAAAATAGGAAACGTGTCTATCTTTTTAGTCATCAACGATATGACCCAGTAACAAATCAGTCTCAATAAATCGTGGCATCTGACAGTCCCGCTCACCTGACAAACTTCTCAAAGATGGCTGCACAGTCAGGCGTCTCCCTCAGAACCACAGAGCTGGTGTTGCGGCTGAGCAGCAGCTCCTCAAACACATCACTCTGCAGGGTAAGAACCAGGCTGTGTGCCTGGATCACCTTCACTTCGTCCGTGTTGATGGTCTCCACACGGAGAGTGACATCACTGCCGTTTCCCAGGGCCAGCAGGGTCTCCATACGATGCACTAAATTCATAGTATGATTTAGCACTGTGGCTCCACTATCCAATGCCACATCATGCTTCAGGGCAGCTGTGGGGAAAAAATAGTGCAAGATGATTTCCACTTCTCAGAAACTCAACAATCACTTGAGCTTTTTTTTTTTTTTTTTTAAAGAAAATGTATTATTCATCTCTGATTACAGATTGATTCTTTCTCTATCTTTTTCTTACAAGTTAAATCATATCTGACACATCTAGAACTGGAATAGCACACCTCTTTCGACTAAACCACAACTGGCAAAATGCGCCGGGGGGAAAAGCAGACTTGCACATCCTTCTCTACCTCTCTTCTCAATTAATAGGGAGCGAGAGCAACAAGCCAGGTGGCTGACTCAGACAACATCAGATACCAGGTGCACCAAAATGAATCCTGAGTTTGCAGCCCCATTGCAGATGGATTCTTCTATGGGTCCTCTTGAGCATAAATACAAGTGGCACATACTGGAGAATCATACATGAAAGACTCAGCATGAGAAGTCGCTGATTCCATTCTGCTCTGCCACAGCCATCAGCAGCCTTCTTGGCCTGTTAACTGGGGGTTTAATGAGACACAAGGGGGAGCACACTTGGCTTCCCGGGATGCATCACAGTCTTTATTTCTCCACTGCAATCAAGAGCTCCCACTTCAAAGTAACATTTTTCCAATTAGCCAGCCAGCACTGTGATCCAGCTGAGTATATGGGAGTGTGTATTGACAAATGATTCTGGCATGGTGTGATCAA
The DNA here is from genome assembly GCF_963969265.1 of Rhamphochromis sp. 'chilingali'. NCBI lineage: Eukaryota > Metazoa > Chordata > Actinopteri > Cichliformes > Cichlidae > Rhamphochromis > Rhamphochromis sp. 'chilingali'. Next base: position 13,246,274 of record NC_137942.1, on the reverse strand, counting down.
TTAAAAAATATAAATCCCAAGACCCACAATGGCTGTTACATCTTTTTGCAGAATTTCTTTAGAAAAAGAATAACAAATGTGAAATTCAGTTAAAAGTAGACAACTTAAAAAGTAGTGCCTCTTCTACTAAAGCTTGAAAAAAGCTATCAACATGAATTGGTTTATACACATTAATAAATAAGAATTAAATGAGTCTGTGTACACACATCAAACAGCAGCATAATGTGGCCTTCGATAACTTTTGTCACAATCAGCCCTTCTTTTAAGGAGTAGAGGAGATTTCCCTCTCAGCACTTGTACTCTGCTGTACTACTGTGCTGGCACAAAGCCTAGTGGCAAATGGACTTGCCCGTCTTTCACTGCACCCGGCACACAAACAGATGAGGACAGGATGAGTGGAACAGATAAATACCCCTCCTTTGCCCTGAGGCTGGGCACGAGCCACACATTCATGATGTGCCCTACTACCCATGACTGTATGGGGGGAGCTGGACTGAAATAGAACAATACAGCTTCCCTTAGAGTGTAGGATGTGGGGAAAAAAAAGATGTAAAGGCAAGAAGACTCTTTAGTAGCAAAATTCAAACTACTGATTTTAATTTGCTATCTTACCTCCGCTAACTGTGACAGAGTGGATCAAGAGTAGCAGGGTGCCCACACAGACCCAGGCAGGAATCTCTTGTTCACATGAGCGTACCATATCTTCTTAGTTATTCCCTCCTTCTCTTCCTTTGTCCTTTTCTCCACTCTTCCGTTCTTCCTAACCCTTCTTCTTCTCACTGCTTTGCCTTTGTCGTATGTGTGTGCAGAAAGGTGTGTTGCCCTGTGTGATGCCCGGCTCCCTGTCCTGGACTCTTTATGTAGGACGCTGGCCTTTCCCCGGCGCATCTCACAACCCCACGGACTCCATTGATTGGTGGAATCTGGCAGGGGCGTTGCTATAGCGACAGCTTTGATTTTGAATTTCTCCCTTTTGGATGTTACATGGCATTGATCTGCAACACCGGGCCAGCCAAGGACTCAGCTTAATGTTTTTTAGTTTAAAGTCAGTGGGGGTTAGCCACTATTAAGAATCAATAACAACACAGTTTCACATTTTAATGGCACTTAAACTGCAGCAGATCTCTGGGCTGAAAATGTTCTTTTATGGTACCTAAGTTCAGTATAATCAGAGCTGTGTAATTTATCAGTTAATTACTGCAGGTTGCATTGAGACTATCTGTCAAAAGTAATTGAGTTTCTAATGTGTGTGACCAACTGCAGTTAATCAAATTTCGTAATCCATTTATTAGACCATTTTTCAGCTGAGTGCAATTATTTCTTTGATGGCATGTTAATCATACTAATGTGAGGATAATTTCATTGGTGCTGGGTCTGCGCATCAATTTGAGGCAAGCTTTGTCTATCAAACTCAAGTGCCAATCAGGACTTTTTTTGCATGTGCTTTGGAATTTCTGCTCTTCGTCAAAGGGCATGTAAAATAAGCTTTTATGAGACTTCCCAGTGCATCATTAAGTACTTGTAAAACTTTTTCCCTTTTCTTCCTTTTCAGGTGCACTCAGTGCACCACAAAGTGTGGCGTACTTATTGAGAGTATCTAGTATAAATACCAGCTAGATATGGAGGTAATGGTTTGCTGCTTGCAGGGAACATACTAACCTCCCATCTATAAAAATCAATATTAAATGCTATAATGATTCAAAAGTGAGCTAACCACGTGACAGTAGAGAATTACAAAAAACACAGAGTAGGTGGGGTACACCTATATTCAGTAGGTTCTGATGTAAGATAGCAACCATGACAACAATACATAATTCCTTCAATCATGTCCCCTGGGTTCAAAGAGATGTTTGCATTCTCATCTAAATTAACCTTTATTTAACACTCAGCTAGTACTGAACTGCTTGTCAGTGATGGGTCTTTCAATACTGAGATCTCTGCTAAACTATTCTTGAAATATATAGATTGGGTGTTTTTTGATCATTGCAAGATCATTAGTTGCGATATTCAGTGAAATAGAACAATGTGATGAGTGTTTTTAAAAATTATGCCCATCTACCTACTTTCGGAAAGACGAGGAGAGCGGCCATTTCAGATGGAACTGGGTTGTGGTGAAGTGCTGAGGGCTGCCAGGCTGCAATAAAAATGCAGGAGAAGAGATGTCCTGTGAGACCCAAACCTGAGCCACTTCTATGAATAACCTGACATGTTCTCAAAGGAGAGCAGTGCAGCTGAGGTGTCCTAATGAGGTCTGCTGCAACAAACTGGACAAGACAATACAGACAGGGTACAGGATTATATATGGTAGCATCTCATCATCTCAGTCTGTTTTAGCTTTAGACAGAAAATATAGACATCACACTGAGACTTATGTCAACTACTCAGCCTGTTTTGTTGCATGTAAATATTATGAATATTTTTATGTATTAACTGGGTTTCGCTTGGTTTACCAGTTCAGGAACTTGGTATATGCAAGCAGAATTCACAGTAAAGTAGGCCTAAAGCTCTGAAAAGTGCATGTCCTTCATTTAGGTCACATTGCTTTCTCCTTCGATCTAACCTCCTATTAAGAATCTGAGCGGACCAAAATGCAAAAGGATGGATTGACAAACTGCTGGATTTGTGAGAGCACCCCTGGGGACAAGATCCATTGAGAGATCAATGCACCATGGGGGGCTCCATCACGCAGTATAAACAATAAGTTAAGTACAGGCTGGATGCCAGAGCCGGCTTTAGCAAGGTGCCCTGGATGACCTTACCCTTGTTCTAAACAGGGAGGGAAAGCATCAGTTAGCCAGGGTTTCAAACAAGACAGTCATGAATTTTCAAAAAAAAAAAAAAGTTAAATGAATGTAAATGCATAAAACTTTCAGATGCTTTAATGCACAAAAGTTGACTATTTCTGAGCAAGAATATGAATTACGTCTAAGCAGATAGAGACAAATTCAGAGACAAATGAGATGACTCCACTCAGGCACGTCTGCTGGACCAGATGGGGTGAGTCCCCATGTCCTCAAGGCCTGTGCAGTCTTTTATAAACTGTTCATGATGAGTCTGAGTCTGCAGAGGGTCCCATTACTGTAGAAGACGTCATGCTCTGTTCCTGTACCAAAGATGCCACGTCTCAGTGGCCCCCATTACAGACCCGTGGCACTGACTTCCCATGTCGTGAAAACCCTGGAAAGACTTATCCTTGAGCAGCTCCCACCTATTGTCAGACCATATCAGGATCTGCTTCTGTTCGCTTACCAGCCCCACCTCGGAACTGAGGACACCATCATCTACCAATTGTGTCTATGCCCATCTGGACGAGCCGGTGAGTACTGTGAGGATCATCTCTTTCGATTTTTCCAGTGCATTCAATAGTATCAGGCCAACCCTCCTGGGTGATCAGCTGACAGCGATGCAATAAATGCCTCTCTTGTGTCCTGGATTGTTGAGACTTCAGCCACCATAGAGACCTGCCATCTTTAAAAGTTTTCTGATGACTCTGCGGTGGTTGGATGCATTAGTCAGGGTGATGTGATGGAGTACCGGGCTGTGGTGGACTCCTTTTTGTCATGTGGTTCGAGCAGAATCATCTGCAGTTCAACGTGACAATACCAAAAAAATTGATTGTGGACTTTAGGAGGACCAGGAAACCTGTGACCCCCTGTTTCAATCCAGGGGGTCGATGTGGACAGTGTGGAGGGCTGTAAATACCTCAGAGTACACATAGATAATAAACTAGACAGGGTTAAAGTGCCAGTGCACTCTACAGGAATGGAGTCACCTCTATTTTCTGAAGCGGCTGAGGTATTTTAACATTTGTCATGATTTTCTCTGAGGTGGCAGGTTGACTCAATAAATCTGATCTGCAAGGCCAGGAATTTTGTGGAGATACAGCTGGACTCCCTTAAGGTGATTTCGGAAAGGCGGATGTTGTCCAAGATAAGGACAATGCTTGACAATACCTCCCATCCACTCCATGACATGCTTGCAAAGGAGCAGGTTCAGTGAGAGGCTGAGATTACCCAAATGCAAGACTGAAGAACACAAGAAATCACTCATCCCTGTACAACTCCTCCATCTAATGCACAGTACACAGTACAATAGTTGCAAAGTTTTATAGTTTTCAGTTTAGGGTAAAATGTCAATCATATATATTTAATCTTGATAATATTCTGGATATTTCTAATTGAGCTATTTGTATATATTAGAGCTATTTCTTATATTTAACTTTGAAATGTATTTTATTATTTAATTTAGTTCAGTCTGTTCTGTACTTACTGTAACTATATAATTTCCTTTGGGATTAATAAAGTATTCTGATTCTAATTTCTTATGTCACAGCTCATCCAGTTGTGTTTCTTTTATCTGAAAAACTTCACACCTCTACTGTCAACCAATAATTGTGAACATTTATTGCAGACTTCAGTTTTCTCCTGCTTTGATTATTGTAGCCGATTACGTCCTCCATAGTTTGTCTTCAATAGGTCCACCTTGGTACTTGCCAGTGAAGCCAGTGAGGAGACGCTTACTCTTATATTACACTGAATTAAAAAACAAAAACTTTATTACTTTTTAAAAATTTTTTTTGTAGTTTATTAAAATTAGAGGAGAAAGAGACTGCTTTTAAAAAAAGAGTGCAAAGAGAAACACAACATTGAAAACATGTTTAACCCCCTGACCCAAAATCATGTTTATGTTTTATAAATTGTCAGATCTGCAACCACTTGAAAACACAGACTATGGCATAAAACACCACTGAATAACTTTCAGGAATGGGGGGAAAAGTTACTGATGGAAGATAAAATAAAGCAGAGCTTTTTGAAAAACTGACAGTCTAAAAGCTTAAAATCAATTCCTTCACTAATGTGCTTATTTATCTTATGGTTTTTTTTAACTGACATGTCCTACTGTACAACGGATCAATAGAAAGATCTATTTTGTTGTGTAATCCAATTTGTTTGAAAAACACAGGACTCAGCCCAGCCTTGATGCCACCAGGTGGCTCTGCTTACCATACAGTCCCTCCTGTAACTGTAACTGCTCTAAAGTAGCCTAGACATTTGGGCAATAATAATGCTATATTTCAGAAATTTGATATGCAGTATTGGATTTAATCATCTGAACCAAAATACGAATGTGAGTCATTATATTCCACAATAGGAGCGCAAAATAGGCAACTGTAAACGCTGCTGTATGCGCAGGAGCTGAGTATTTCAAGGCTAATCTCAAAATTGACCTAATTACAAAACCTGTTAAAGTCATCGATGATCGGCGTGTTTGCATGGGTCATACCACTTCGCATAGCCTGTATACATGAGTGCTCCCTTTGTTTGGATGTAAGCTGCCTGAAATAAATAAGTAGGCCGGGTGCTAATCTCAAAGAATATGCAAAGCTGTAGATACCAGAGGCTGGGGAAGGAGCAGGGTGGTTTGAGGTTAGTCGTTAGAGAACTTTTACAGAATATTAATAACAACTAAAAGAAGCAACTACTTCGTTGGGACTACCTGTGAGGTCACTATAAGATGCCTGAATAAAAGAGGAGTGGCCGATGGAGGTCCGTTTCTGATCCCGCCCGAAAAAAAACAAAACAAAAGTCAACACCTGACGCACAGAAATTATTGGTCGAATCATCAAGAAGTGTTGTAAAAATGGAGATGAACTACTACCACCAATAAAAAATCAACTCGTTCGTGCAAGGGAAGTTCCTTTTCGGAGGTCAGTAATCTTTATCGGACTGAATCTACCTGTTACCTGTTGGAGAGGCTAGCGGAACAGCTCTCATTGCAATCCTGGTAAGAGACTCGTGTTATTACGCAAAGACTCCTGATTGAACCTGTTTGTCTTTTATTTTTATAACATCATAACTGTCTCCCCCTCTAAGTCTCTCCGATTCTGTTATATAAATAATCATAAACAACTTGTTGTCCTTTAAACAGCATGTCCTGTTTTTGTGGTTAGTTAACTAAGCTAACTCACTGGGTGTAATATAATTATTAAATAAGCAGCAGGACGATGTTCTCATCCCACACAGGCACCTTTATCTGAAATCTTCACAGTCAGAAAGTTCGCATAAAAAGCATATTCATTTTTGAATGTCGTGTCCTTTAATTATTATATTACAGTTACAGTCAGAAGAAGAGAATAAACAATAATTAAGTTGCCGTTCAATTATAACTGGTTTAAAATGTACACCTACAACTATACATTCTGCTATTAAAATACATATGATTCCTGAATGACACCTGTGTGCGTACTGGAACAGGGATACTGTGTGGAAATACTCATTAGGTGTCATGGTAAAATGCTGAAATGCTGCTTTTCCTAATTAGCTGGTCTTAGGAGGCTATAGAGTGAGCGGTGACTAAAGCTCTGTGTAGAATGACTCAGTTTTGTAATTACAGCCAGGGAATGCAGTACATAATTCCAGGATTCTTTAGAGACCTGAATGAATATTTGAATTTACAGTAATTAGTATGGCACATTAAAACTCCATAAAATAGAAATGAGGTCATTTTCATATTGAAACTCCAGTGGAATGGCACAGCTGTATATGCATGGCACCATTTAACTTGCTCACACAGTAATATTACTGTGTGAGCAATATTAAACTATTACAGTAATATTACTTGCAATTTAAACCAATAGTTTGTTTTGTAATAATCAGGGATGTTATTAATGAAATCTGTAACTACAACATTAACATGTATGTTGAAGTAATCAAATTATTTTTGTTTCTTTTTTTTGCAGTGAAGCGATGGACCCAACTAGTGCTCCAAAAGGATGTGGTGGTGATGTGAGCTCCATATATTATAATCTGTGTGACCTGACAGCAGTATGGGGCATCGTAGTGGAAGCTGTTGCTGCTGTTGGTGTGCTGACTGCCTTTATCTTGTTCGTCATTCTCATGGCTAGCTTACCGTTTGTGACAGACAAGAAGAGAAAGGGTATGGTGGGCCTGCAGGCCAGCATTTTAGTTTTCACACTGGGTCTGTTTGGACTTAGTTTTGCCTTTATTGTGGAGCAGTATTCTACTACCTGTGCTGCACGGAGGTACCTGTTTGGAGTACTGTTCTCAGGCTGTCTGGCCTGCCTGGTGATGCATGGGCTGTGGCTTGCCCTGCTGCAAAGGGGAGGCCAGGGGCCCAGGAGCTGGATGTTATGGCTGGGAGCCCTGGCTCTCTGGCTTGTCGAGGTGATCATCAACACCGAGTGGCTTGTCATTACTGTGGCCAGGAGCCCACTCAGAGGTCTCGGTGTTCCTGACCTGGCCTGCAGCTTTGTCAGCCGGGACTTTGTGATGGCTCTTATATATGTAATGGTTCTGATAGCAGCTGTGGTGCTAACGTCTGTGCCCTCACTAACACACAAGCAAAAGCACTGGCGCCGAGATGGAGCCTTTATCCTGGTCACAGGAGTCCTCACTTTGGCACTTTGGATAGCTTGGATTGTCATGTACATCTATGGGAACCGAGCAGTTGATAATTCCAGCTGGGACGATCCGACTATGGCTATAGCCGTGGTGTCAAATGCCTGGGTGTTCCTCTTGTTCTATGCAATTCCAGAAATCTGTTTATTGACCCAGGAGGACCCAAACAAGGAACAACCCGATGGGGAAGAAGTCTATCCTGCTAGAAGCCTGGTTTACGACAACATTCTGAAGGAGCCACAGCCCACCCCGCAGCATGTCTACGTAGAAAATAAAGCCTTTTCTATGGATGAACCAGGTACAGCATAACACATTATGGTCAGCCATTAACTTCACAGTTCAGCAGTTTAATACTGTTTAGGTGGGTACAGAATCATTAGAATTAATACATTTTATTAAGTAGTAATTAAGTAATCAATAGGAATTAATTTCTAAATTTTATTGAGACACGTTTGGATTATTCCAAACTGATAACAAGCACTGCGTGGTATATTACATAATGCATCAGTGTAGCAAATGAAGACCCACACTGGCTACAGTACACCTTCTCCAGTTTACTGTTTTGTAATTTTGAAAATTGCTGTTTTTGTATACCACTTTCCTATTTATCCACAACCCACATTATCAGCACAAAGCATATTGCCATTGCGAAGAATCACTGCATTGCAATATGAAGTCTGTTGCTCGCAAACCTTACATTCTCAACACACTAAATATTGAGATCAATGATCAGGTTTAACTGTTGGACCCCAACTGGTATCAGCCGATACCAATACAGGATACATTATACTGTTATCATTTAAAGTATGTGGCACATAGTACAGATTGCTTCAATGTTAGGAAATATCTAGGGTGTGTGTGGTGCCTAATTTTCCCAAGTAATGCTGAATATATTGATTCTTCTCTTCACTGTACAATTTCAAACAGCAGATGTATTAAATTGTGCCATTTCAGTTGTTAATAATGGTTTAATAATGGTTTTTAGGTTTAAGTCTTGAGCCACCTCATATGACTGTACAAACATACATGCCAAGACAGTATGTTAGCCAAGTAGCAAAGTTCTAACGAGTTTGAAGGAGAATGTTTTGGATCACCATCTTTATTCTTTAACAAAGGCTGGATTCTCTTAGGCAAACGTTCTTGTCATTTCTTTAAGTAGACTTCAGAAATACTTCTCGAACTCTGACTGGATTTACTTTTGCCGCAGTCTTGGACAGTGTTCTGTCAACAGTGCTGTGTGGCTGTACCTTATTTGTACCTTATTTGAATGTTTTTCTGGCCCAAACCCAAACTGCTTCAGTAATGTTGAGGCTCAGACCACAATATTACTGAAATATATAATGTCCCATTCTGTATTTTTCCATCCACGTCAATGCCAGTTTGAATGTAGCAAATTTCGTTACATACAAGCACATACACATATATGCTTATACCATGCTGAGATATGCAAAACCTCTGGCTAAAGGCACTTTGGGCATCAATTTGTTTATTTAAAAAAAAAAAAAAAAAACTTCAGAAAGAATGGACAACTGATGCTCAACATCACTTGGACAATTTTAAGAAAGTGTAGCTCCTTGGAAGCGCAATAATTTTAAAAAATTGGGAGTGGCTCTAGGTTTTTGCAACAGATTGCACACAGACAACAAAATGAATCCAGTAATGACTGTAAAATAACATTTTTTATGACAGAATCCACAAATCCAACGTCTCCATATGGGGTTTACAATGGTCAGGCACGAAGTTGTTTATACCAGCCCACTGAAATAGCCTTGATTGCCAAAGGTCTGACAAGGGTGAGTGCTATTTTTAATCACGAAACATCCCGTCTTTATGACATCACATGTGAAAATAATCCATATGTGTATTTTCACAGAAGGACCAAGACTCAATGATACTTCGAACCACACCTGGCCCTTTGAATATGGGGAGCTGCAGCTCCTAGTCGTGCTCAGTGGATTCCTAAACATCTTCAGGACTATCATAAGTTAGCAGCCCAAGCCGAGCACATTGCACTGAGCTTTTCCATCTCAGAGCTCCAAGAATCAGATATTTTATATCTCTGTTTTCTCTTAAGCAATAACAGAGTGAAAGTCCAGTAATATTCAGTATATGACTGCTTAGTTTCCATTAATGCTTATGCAATGCTTGCTCTATGTACATCAAAACCACACATTATTATAATGATGCAAACCACACTGGGCTTACAGAGGAAAGATTATATAGTGAAATACAACAAATACAAGATATGTGTGTATATATATATATATATATATATATATATATATATATATATATATATATATATATATCATCTGTATATATATATATATATATATATATATATATATATATATATATATATATATATATATATATCATCTGTATATATATATATATATATATATCATCTGTATATATATATATCTGTATATATATATATATATATCTGTGTATATATATATATATATATATATATATATATATATATATCTCATCTGTATATATATATATATATATCTGTATATATATATATATATATCTGTGTATATATATATATATATATATATATATATATATATATATATATATATATATATATATATTTAGACAGATGATATATATACACACATATATATAAACAAATTCTAACACGTTCACACATATATATGTGTGTGTGTATGCGTTAGAATTTGTTCATGATCACCACAGTATAACATACTTAGTTGTAAATTTGTGTAACTATAATAATGTAATCATATGCAAAAATGTGGCTTTTAGCCATGAATGAAATAAATGTGAAGGTGTAAATTCTAAGGTGTCAGCCCTACAAATTTCAGTTAAATTCTCTGGCGTTTTGGATTGCAGAAAGAATCAACTAATAACGAAAGGTACTGGATGGTAAAAGAGGAAGTGTCATCATGTCAGCAGGATTGCTAAGTTTACTGCTTCAAATATTTACATATGTTTGCTTGATAAGCCTGGCCTGGCACCTAGCACGACATCCAGGGGTTGGCTCTGTGATGCCTGAGTTTGTAGTTCAGCAAGGGAGACCGCTGTGATAGTCAAGCTGATGTTGTTGTAATGCTGCTGAATCCAATCATCAATCGCTGTGGTAACAGATTAATATTGCGTACGTATTGCTGCGAAAATTTTCATCTACAACTGCTCTGACTCACAAGAGGTAGTCTGTCTTCTCTACATGACAAGCACAATTATTTTAATATAATTTATCTCGCTCACACACACTCACACGTCTTTAAAAGCTTCAGTCAGCAGTGGCTGCCTAGCAGCAGGCTTAAATGTCTCTCTCCCAATTACTCTTTCCCATCCTGTACTGTCAGCAGCCATGGGTACTTGATCGGAAGATAAATTGCTCACTAACAGGAAATCAGACAGCACTGAACAACAGAACACATAAGCAAATGATGTTTTCCTCTGTAATAACCTTCAGTATCACCTTCTTGATCTGGCTGAAAAAAAACAAGCGTTGCATGATATCCAAAATGAAACACTGCATGTGGACATAAACAGAGCAGAATATTTCCAATGAAACTGCTCAAGTCTGGTTAGATTTCGTGCTTCCCAGCGGACCTTTGGATGGTTGGTAAAACATTTAATACAGAGAACTCACAATGTGTCACATTGCACTTGAAATATTTGACTATATAAATACGCTAACACGATTGAAGCTTTGTATATTACGTAACTCCGGGGTCAGTAAATTCAACTAAAAGAAGAAGAAGAAGGAGGTAAAAAAAAAACCAGTATCTTAACATCCTAAGTGAAAAACAGCTGTAAAGCTCTGATAATGTGAACAGCTGTCCTGCACACAGGTGGAATATAACCAATGGCAAATGTGCTCAGCTCAAGGGAGTCGGTGCACCCAATCACCAGCAGCTGTCCCCACTTAATACATTTCCGTGTCACTGTGACAACCATCAGAGGACAAACATGGACTGAGGGTTTCACCAGTCAAGCTGATTAAATAGCAGTGATTGGACCCACGAACCAGATAAGAAGAATTCAGTATCGACACCATCTGGTCATATTATTCAGTTGATCACTATTGCATTATATTATCAATGTGGTTTTTTTTCCTTAGATAGCATGCTTTGAAAGTTTTTGAACAAAGATTTGAATATTATGCAATATTTAAACAATGGCTTCGTTCATGAGTGTAAAGCCTTCGAAGGATTACAAATATAAATAGCTGTGCCAGGCTCTAATAAATGCTGCACATTTAAAAAGGCTAATGGCTCATTTATCCCAAGACAGAGGCTATCACAGACGTACAAACAAAAAACAGCAGCTGCAAAGGACTTTAAAACCCAAGAACAGCTAAAAAGGTCTCATGAGGATATTTGTTTTTTCAGCTGGTGTTTCTGAACATCAGTGTGGATGACAATTCCAGATTTATCCAAATGCTCTGGAAAAAAACAGGGAATATGACAACAAACAGCAAACATCTGCTGAGGAGCATGGAAAAAATCAAAAACATCTAATAATAAATGACCTCATGGTTTCTCTCAACATGTTATTTACATTTTCTATATAAAATGCAGTCATTACCACTCAACCATTTAACAACAATATAAAATACTTCAATATATAATGTGGCACCAACAATGAGCAAGTTATGTCGGCTGTGTACAAGAGGAGTGCCATCTAGTGGGACCACTAAAAACAATCAGAGGATCATCTTTACTTTGAAATAACCTGATGGATGGATTTTACTGTCCATCACATGACGGACGACCTCAGAATTTGGTTATCTGAACATGCAAATGTGAAAAAACTGTAAATACAAATGATGAAATACGCAAGTGTTCCAAGGGTGATAAATGAGCATAGGCAAAATATCTCCATGTATTTTCCATCGGACTTGGGAAATGACTCTGCAGTGTTACAAAGCACTTTGAAAGCCGTTCACTCTTTTAAATTAACAACGTTGTGAAAGCGGCAGTGTTGTTTAGTGTACCTAAAGATAAAATGGAATTATACAGTGCCCTTAAAGTTTTCCCAACCCAGCTTTACACAAGGAGCCACATCCACCCTTGCACACACAGACATTTGAATACTACACATTTTCCCCCTCTTTTAGACAGCGTGGGTGGGGGAGTGGTATGTTGCCAGTTTCATGAAAAGCAAACAGCCTGCTGTACCTGTTGAGCTACAGGAGCCTCCAACAGTGGCCTATGGATGCATAAAGTTCCTCCAGATATTAATCTCAAATGTGGCTAGCTCTCCATCTTATTTAGACAGTTTCTACAGATCACTGCTCAGCCCTGCTGCTGCCAGGAACACTGACTGCAGATGAGCTGAGTGAAAAGCGACATTAATGAAGGCTTTTGAGTTTTCTCATGCTTGCAGTCCTAGCTTCATACTGCTGCTGTTTCTGTTTCTTCAGCTGACGGTATGCCTCTACTGCTCGTTCCCGCTCCTCCTCCATGATTCTCTGTTTGGCCATGGAGGGCTTTGTAGTGGAGACTGCAGTATGGCCAAGAAGAGAGTTTAGGAGCAGCTCCTTTGATGCTTTCTGCACAATGAAATGGGGAAAAAAAGGAAATAGGATTTTATGAACCATCTGCATGGTTCGATGAGAGATCATGTGATCAATGCACGGTGTGATTACCTGAGATTTGACTTCAGCTTTCCTTGGTTTGGCACTCAAAGAGGGAGGGGCCATTGTAACCTCACCAAAAGGAACATCATCTACGAAACAAAAGCCATCATTTAACTACAGGGATTTTTTTAATGACTACTCACCGTTGCCATGTTAAGCTGCCTTAATTAAATACTTCTTGCCATTTTCCATGTTTGTATAGCCCAACAACTTTTAACCATAACACCTGATTTATACACTGGTCACTTTATTAGCTACACTGTCCTAATAACGGCTTAAACTCGTTTTGCTTTCAGCACTTCCTTAATTTATGGCACAGAGAATTTGGTGCGTACTAACATCACAGCATCGCGCAATTGGTGAAGATTTGTGGACTGCACATCCATAACATTTCCCGTTCCATTATGAGTCTATTATGAGTTATGAGGACTGTGGAGGCCATGCGAATACAGTGAACTCATTGTCATATTCAAGAAACCGGTTTGAGAGCTTTGTGAGCGATCATAGGATGCGTAGAATGTGATTATACATAGGTAGGCTATCCATCTATCTACACACACTAATATTTGTTTTTGGACCAGTCTCTGTAAACCCCAGAGATGCAAATGCTCTTCCCACTTTCTGTGTAGGAAACAGTGTAGATTTATAAGGGCACAAACAGAAAAGATGAGCATAAACAGTAACTTTGTGGTTGATTTTTATGTCAACTGAAGGCATTAAACACTGCATCCATTGTGGCTTACACCAGGAACACATCATCTAATATACTTGAATTGGGTCCTTACTTTAATTTCACGGGGAACTACAACTGAGGTGATTTGGTTCTGCGTCATTTGGTTTTACTCTGGCTCAGACTGACAAATTTTTAATGTTTGTTTTGTTCTAACAGCTGAATCTGGGATTACTTCAGACAGAGGTTTGAAATTTCCTCAGAGGGAAGTGATCAGGACAGTACTGCAAAAAAAAAAATGCTTTACTGAAAGAATATCTCACAGCATGTCCTCCATCTGCACCCTTGTTTACCTAGTAGATGGTGTACTACGAAAAAAGAAATGCTACTGAAGCAAGTGCTGTGTCGAAGACCTTTAGTGTTTTAAATATGTCAAAAAGACCCAGACTTTCAAAGAAATGTTGAAAATAATATCTGGTAAATGCTACCTCTTGCTATTAGTACCAAACCGAGTGACAGTCAAAGACAGATCCCATCTAAAGAACAATGCACCACATGTCCTTGTAAAACCTTCATTCTTACCTATAAACATCTGTTCTTCCATCTTGTCCTCTTGTTGGTTCACCTTTTTCTGCTGTAGCTTCTGTAGCTTCATTTTACCATACCTGCCAATAGAAAATCAGTAGGCATTAAAAATGTAACACTTGACAGTCGGGCTGCAGTTATCGATTATTTTAGTAATCGAGTAATCTATTGATTGTTCAATCGATTAATTGGATAAGAAATACTTTTGTCTTATTAATGAGCAATAATAAATATTCAAAAGAGAAAAAACACAGGTCTTTCAAAATGAACTGTTCATTGGTTTCCATTTTAGAACTTGCAGTGTTTTAAAGTTTAGCTGCACACAACACCTGTCAGAAAAACAACAAACATAAACCCACTGACTGTATTTACATGTCAGATCAAATTTAATTTTTTGGAAAAAACAACAACATTTTCTTAAATGCAAAAATATGTAAAGACTCTAAAGCACTCTCTGGCAAAGCTTTATTTCTGGGATGAGGTAGTTCATGTTTATGAGTTTTTGTGCACGTGTGTCTGCCTGTTTAAGTATGAAGAAGTCAAGCGAAGAGCGAGTTTGTGTCTGTAAGGCTTTAAAGGAGAATGTGGTTGCTGCAATGAAGAGCATCAGGTAAATCAGCATTCTGAAGTTTGCCCTCTGCATTCACGCAAAGTTTCTGTGCTGCTGAAAACAGATGTTATAACGGTGTTATAGGTGGGCAACTCCAGGCCTCGAGGGCCAGTGTCCTGCAGGTTTTAGATGTGTCCTTGATCCAACACAGCTGATTCAAAGTGATATCTAAAACCTGCAGGAGACCAGCCCTCAAGGCCTGGAGTTGCCCACCCCTGCCTTAAACTCACCCCTGTTTGGTGCAGTTATTTCTTCTTTGTAAAATAGGACAGCTGCCCATTTCATATAACCTTTTATATAGCATTCTGTAAGCTGTATAATTTAAACACGGTATCAGGCTGTACAACACAAATGGTGATGGATGGAGCAGCTACAAAGTTTGCTTTTCGTCATGTCATTAGTTTGTGGATCAAGAACTTTGATAAAAGATTTACACATTATTTCAATACTTTACTGTTATTCAATCCATGTCACGCATATAAAAATATCAGTGCCACAACACTAAAAAAGAAACCCAGCCACAAATCAGAATAAGTGAAGACAAGCTATGCCATGAAACCTACTAGATAAGGATGGGGTTTAGTGTAAAGTGTAGTGTAAAGTGTACTCACTCCTTCTTTTTATCAGATTTGCAGTGTGCAGGCCTCTCTTGTTCGCTTGCATCCATTTCGGGCTTCCTGTCTACTTGGTTTTTGGAGAGGAACATGACATGTTTTGTCTCACGCTCCATCCGCTGCACGTAAGCTTTCACGCTTTCCCGTTTGCCCCTCTTGAAATGTGGAACAGGTATGTCTCCATCTAGAAAATACTCTGATTTATCTTCAGGTGAGATGGGTAAAGACACAACACAGTCTTTATTAGTTATACACGACAGTCATGACACTAAAATGAATATTTATAAACTTTTTTTATACCCTTTTTCGGCTTTTTGACTTTTAGGGACCCAGTTTTCATTCTGTCCTTAGCCTTCATTATTTCTCGTAGTTTGAAGGGGATGTGTTGAATGTGGTCCACCTCTTTGGCTTTCTTGGGTTTACCATCTCTCTGGAGCTTGGCATTACTGAAATTTGGACACAATACAGACAGGAAAAAACAAAAAGCAAACATGTTTAGTTGCAGACACAAGTCCCCACTTAAAACTTTAACAAGTCCGGTTTAATCTGATCGCTCACAACTTGGGTTGGAGCCCGTATCAGCTAGCTTCTGTTGCTAACTAGCTTAACTAGCACATTTTCCATTACGTATTAGCTTCCTTATGGTACCTTTGACGTTGTCCAGGTTTTCCCGCTTGTTTCCCCGAATCGGGCACTTTATTTTTCTTATTCTTCACCATGCTACAATAATTAACATGAATGCATAACAAAGCAAAACAACACACGTGGAGCACTATGCTCAGACTTCAACCGAAACTCTACCGGTGGCACGTAGTAGAGGACAGACATCTCACTCCATTTCTTTTTCAGGTACCAAAACATGATTTGCAAGTTTGGCGTATTGAAACAGATTGAGAGATTCGTGATGAAACTCTTGCTTTGTAAAAAAAACCAAACTGATTTAATCAAATTAAATATGTATTGTCAATTTTTTAAATCGCTGTAATCAATGAGACGTACAGTAATTTTATTGCAGAGTGACACACATGAGACATAAGACGATCTTTGGTCAAACCTGATTGGCTCAAGAGACGCTCCTGTCAGAGCCAGTCGTTGGTCACTCCATTCAACGACTCTGCTTCCTGCCACCGCTAGAGGGCATCATCCAGTAACTGTAGAAAACATAGGTCAAAATAATTTAAAGTCGTTCAGACAATTCGCTTTGTCTTTAAATAGGCGGGAATGGTGAATATCCCTCTCTCTCAGTGTAAAGAAGTTTAAATGGAAATTTAATCCCTGCAATATCTCAGTATAAGAAAAATAAGTGAGATTTCTACAATTAGTCTTAGTTTTTCTACATCATGAAGATGTAGCTACTTTTGATAAAAGAAAAATCTGCCAGCATGACGTTTTTGGGCTTAAATTAATATAAATAAACCGATAAATGTGTAAAATTACAAAAAAAATAAATTTAAAAAATTGTTCTGGTAGCTCATTACCCAGACTGTCCTGTAATTAAACTGCCTCTGGTAAGAGTAGATGTTACAATTAGGTGATGAATGTGGGCCCTTGGGGAAATTAACTGCCCACCCCTGATCTAGACCAAGCTCTTTATCATTTATGGTTTGAATCTACAAAGTCGTGCATATCATTTGTACAGCAGTCACATAACATGTAACAGTCACGCGGATCAATAAGTGGCTCTGTCCAGTAAACAATGTGAAGAGTAAACTCTACATTTCTTCATCAGAAATAAATACCATTTGATTGATCAGCTAGACAAAATACAAAAATACAAAGGAAAAAAGTCATGTGTTTCTTATAATGAACATAATAAACAAGCTTCAATGAAACAACCTTCAATTAAAATACCACAGCTGGCTCCTTAGTGTACTGTAGCTAGACAGGTTTGCTCTATTGAATATATCCACTAATCTCAGACATTTGAATCTTTTTTGTACAGGTGACATGAGGAGTTAGTGTCCATACATGTGCCTGAACAGCATGCATCAGCAGTACAGATTGCAGAACGACGCTGTAGTAAATCTTCACATGAATGGAGCAGGTGTGTTCACCTGTGTGATGGAAGGAGGCTGGGCTGGATTAGCAGCTATAATGCAGCTCAATCTGCGAGACTGCTGATGAAAGGAGAATGTCACGGTTCATGCCAGTAAGTTCTCGGCTTCAGGTGTTACATAATATTTGGTCATAACAGAAAAACAGTGATAATAATTAGCTATATCCTGAGAAAACTCCAGAACTCAGTGCTTACATTTGACCATATCTGAAGAGGTTATGGATAAAATACTCAAATAATTCCCGTTCAGAATCATCAGCATGTGTGTCTTCAGGACAGTCTCAGGAACAGGAAACTGCTGCCCCCTCCTGCTGAATGCCAGTCGGCCAATCCCTCATCAATGATCTGCTTGGGTACAAGTGATGATAGAATCATCAGTTTGTTGGCAGGTGGCGTCATAATCGTCTCTAAGTCTGTGGTGTATAAAAGTACTGCACTAATGCAACTTAATGCAACAGCATTTAACAGCCACTCAGACCTCTTGGACACTACCATCATAATCAACTACCAAGAGAAGCACCACAAGCGGTGAGTTGAAACAACAGGTTAAATCTTTTTTGAACACTCTTTCTCTTTTTGGACTTATTTTAACACATGCAGTTTATTATTGTTATATAAAAGTTTCCATCTTTATTTGGACTTTACCTGGTAGTATGTTTCTGTATCCATCCAGGCATGTAGTATTAGATTATTAATTAAAACGTAGATATTTAATAAATAATATGCAATGTAAAATTAATCAGAATAGAAATTCAGTCTTTCCAGCCTAATATATATTTTTAATACAGTTAATGAGGTGTTAATTCAGTCATATGGAAGACTAGATTATATCAGGGACATTATAAGAAGCATTGAGGTGCTTTTTAATTGTTTTTAATTTTCTGTCACACCTTTTTTTTTTGCATAATGGAAGGACAACAAATGAGAGTCGCCGAACAATATATGACCGCCTTTAACTATGACCTGAATTTCTAAGAATGATTAAAAAGCTGAACTTATGAAATTGTTGATTAGAGTTGTCATTGTGTGTATTTGTGTAACCTTTCAGGGCAAAAGCAGAACTTATTGTTTATGTAGTCATGTTTTGTACATTATTTGCACATTATATTTATTGGACTCTTTCGGCTTTGCATCTGTTTTTTGTTTTTTTTAAAAATATGTGGTTACATCTATGCACATTTACATACAAATTGCATTGCTATTTTTCCATTTTTTAACTGTGAAAATAAATAAATAAACATTTCAAGCTATTGTCAGTGTAAACCTAGAGGCCACTTCAGCACATCCTCACAGTAATCTGATTATGAAGGCGCTTTCAAGCTTGAAGGTATCGCAGCATTTGATTAGTAACATGAGCACATGGCTTGTCTTTATACGAGGATAATTACGTCACAAGATTTTTATAACTGTTTCATTCATTGTTGGGCATTTTAATGAGACAGTGACTTTTACAGTTGAAACAACAGAAGCATGAATTTGGAGGTGGCCAAATCCGAAGGAAAGACTGGCAACAAAGCTCCCCTCAGAGCCACGGCCCCCGGCTCCCCACGCAAGTCTGCACCCAAGTTCAAACAGAGGAACACGCGGCAGTTCAAGAGCAAGCCTCCCAAAAGAGGAGTGATTGGGTATGTCTCTTTCTGATAACCTCGCACGAGTCATCTAAGTTTGTCAGATATCCTCCAGTAAAGCTTGTTATTTTCTTTCTTTACCAGCTTTGGAGAGGAGATCCCAGGAATGGAAGGTCTTGGAACTGGTAAGTAAAAAAATAAAAGTCAGATGGCTACATAACCAAAACATGCACATGACATGACCTTTTCTTCCTTTAAAAAACAAAAACAAAAAAACAAAAAAAAAACAACAACTCATGATTTGTTTTCTTCTCTTTGTTTTTTTCATTTTAGACATCACTGTAATCTGCCCGTGGGAGGCATACAGCCATCTAGAGCTACATGAGCTTGCCCAGTATGGCATCATCTGATTATCTCCGCTGTGAAGTTGTTTTAAATAAATGTGGCAAATTTTGAATTTCAGTATTTAGTTTCAATAATCTGGATCATTAATACTGGCTGAAAAGGTGTCTTTATACGTCTGCATGCTGTGAATGCTGTTCTTTGTCTTATATATTTTATATTGTAAACCTAATTTCATAACGATCTCAAGCTGCCATGTTCACAAAACGTGTATCTCGAATGCGTTCTCGTGTCATTGCTTGAGTCTGTGGTTTTAGCTAGAACTCTGTTAGCTTGGTTTCTGCACAATCGTCAGCACTGTCTTTATCATATTTAATCAAACTCTCGAATAAATGTTGACATTTTTAACACAATTTCAGTCATTTGATTTTGTCCTTTTATTTGACGGTTATTTACTGACCCACACTGCGCATGAGAGATTACATCATTCCCATCATAAATACCATCTGTAATCATCATTATTTATTCAATATTTGTTAACACTCAGAACACAAAACTTGCTTTTAGCAAACTCAGTTCAGTTCATTCAAAACAGCGCAGGAAACCTTGCATGTGTGGGACGTGCACATGTGTTTCACATATTTGCAGCAGGTTGTCCACCGTCAGTCGCTGAAAGGTGCTTTTACAATCTTACTCTAATCATTCTTCTGAGCTGTTCCATTTATTCTGATCTCAGCTCAGAATAAATGAATTCCATTTTTGTTCATTGATTATTTTGTTACATTGTAGGTGCTTGTGATGAAGATGCAGATCTGATCTGCAGGACCTCTACTCTCCAGGTGACCCATTTACAACCACTCCTATGCTGTTGAACTGTTTCACCATTTTGAGATCCTCCAAGAATCCTTCAAATATCAGGAGGTGTGTGTCTTTGAAGGATTTGGGCACATGTGGTGAAAACGTTTTGGTGATAGTGTCACTACCGTCCCATAAACACACACACAGATACAGTTTCAAGACTTTCCTTGGTCTGACCCACATTGGTGAAGTTAAAATCTTTCAAATCCATTTCCATATTCAGACTGATTCGATATTTCAGTTAATGAGCAGTTCAACAAGTGTACCTAATGAAGTGGCCAGTGAGTACATGTTCTTGAAAAGTGGAGTTTTTTTTTTTAAACACAAAAGAGGTGATAGCTATCGCGAAGCTGCAGTTAACTTTTAACTGAAATTCTTTTTTTCTTAAACTCTCAAGCATTTTTAAAATGTAAAACATTTTCAGTGGATAATTTGTGTTGGAATTTGCTTTCCTCGTTTAAATTATGTCTCATTTCCATTTGCAAAAGTTCAGTCTGTGTGTTTAAGGTTAGGTTGTTTTAAATGATTGACAAATGAAGCCAGAATTTAAGCACAGCCAGAACTCATTAAACCCCAACCAGCATATTGCTGTATTCGTCACTTCGTGTTATAGCTATACTTTATGACGATTAATGCGTTCCAGCAGTCGTATGGTAATAAATAATATCAGAATCTGGACCCCAAACACGACAGTCACAATTATTCCTATCAGGCCCTCGTGCTGCTTGATCCATCGAGAGATTTCCCCCAGACAACCTCCCAGGAAGATCACACTCTGAGCAGTAAACTCATCCAGTAATTGGGCTCCGACACCACACTGAGAGTTCCACACGGTGCCGTTCTCCAGAGGATCCACGCAGCATGTTGCAGGGACACCGCAGGCCAGCACTCCTGGAGCTGAGCAGTTGTAATATCTGAAGAAAGGGAAAAATAACCCAATAAAAAAACTTCACAGCTCATTAACTTCTTCAACACATTCCTACATCGTGACCAACTGGCTTTGATTTACTTTCAAAAAAGTAAAAAAAAAAGATTTCCAAGTTGCTCACATGTTAATCTCCCAGTCTCTGTAGTTGTCCGCCCCACAGCACTGCAGATTTGACTGAATCTCGTCTGTGATGAACCTCAGATCCAGATCATCTTGGTACCGTGCGATGGCAACTAACATCCCGGATCGCAAGTTACCTTCAATCAGATCTTGTAGAGTATGGGCCACAATGGCGATGATGACTTGAGCTGTGATGAGCACTAGCACTGTGGCTGAGAACAGCTTCAGCAAGCAGCGATTCTCTCTTAGGGCACCCACGCAGCCTGACAGGCACAGCACAGTGAGCAGAAAGCCCACGCTCAGAACTACCAGCATTGGGTCAGTGCCAATACTGCTGATCTTCTCCTGAGCAAAGGATTCCTTGCTAATGAGACCCCAAACCCCCAGAGCAAGAAGCAAC
The DNA here is from genome assembly GCF_963969265.1 of Rhamphochromis sp. 'chilingali'. Lineage (NCBI taxonomy): Eukaryota > Metazoa > Chordata > Actinopteri > Cichliformes > Cichlidae > Rhamphochromis > Rhamphochromis sp. 'chilingali'. Next base: position 13,224,482 of record NC_137942.1, on the reverse strand, counting down.
AGGCCCAGAACTGTGAACAACAGATTGCATATGATAAGAAAGTATTTTAGGAAATAGTCCATGAAAGAATAACCGTAACAGGGATCTATCCTGGCATCTGTGGGACTGTTGTGTTGCTGTCCGCTGTTTGTCCCTGCTTGAAAATCAGTAGTGACCAAGGCAAGCTCCTCAGCATTGTTTGTAGATCCTGCCTTTAGACACACAAGAATGCCACAAAAAATTAAAGCCACCCCAGAAATGTAACTACAGGTGAACAGAGGAACACAGTATTCTCAAACTAACCCAGTGACACACCTACCTTTGGTAAGAGTGGACTGGTCTCATTCGGAGTAGCATCTCGTCTCAGCCATGGCCAAGGGAATCTTTTTCTAGGCAAAAATCTCCTCATCTTGTCAACCACTGGGAAACATCAGCTGGTCAGAATGACACAGGATAAAATGTAACACAGGGCAATCATTTGCTACAATACAGAAAAGCATGTGAGCTGAGCTGGAGTAACCATTGCTGTGCTTAGCCTCGGGGGTGGGATTTCTTCATCATGTGAGAGTCACAGTGAGGGGATTAAAAGGGTATCGCAGCGTGTCGGAGACACACACTCACACAAAAGTGGGCATCCGAATAGAAGTAGCTACTTTTTATTCAACTCTACTCATGTGCAATAAAGTAGGACCTGCAAAGGATAATATATTGCCCTACAGTGGGACCCATGGGTCAAAGACTCACAAAAATGTCTCCTGATGGTGATTACCACAAAAGGAAGAAAGTAGAAGACATATTTTAAAATCCTTGCTTTAATTTTCCAGAAACCTGGAAAATATGTTTTAGGCCTCAAAAAAGAAACAACATTGTAGCAGCTGGGCAACCACTAAAACCAGTTTTAAGTTTCAGAATCTACATAGATTCCCAGCTTTTGTGCTTATATAATGAGGATTTTCCAGGTGCATTTGGTTTCCTGCTGTGTATGCAACTTAACATTTATCACGGGATTAACAGAGACTAATCATATCATATCTGTCAATATATCTGTCACTAGTTAGAGCTGGTTGGCCATGCAGTCAGGTATCATGCACAAGACAGTTTCTTCTAACGTTTACAAAAAGTTCAGAAAACCGAGACTCTTCTAACGTATGGCATGAATAATCCCAGACAAAGAACAGAAAAGCAAATGAATTGTCATATTTATTAAAAATAAAACACACTTTACTAACCAAGAGGAATTCAGAACTTCTTAGAAGACTGAGTAAAATGTTTCGTCAGTTTTTAATCAGAAACAGCATCTTGCATTCCTTTGTGAATGACCTTAGTTGTGTTCAGGTTAATTTCTATATGATATCATGTTGCACACACTGCACAAAAAAAACAAGTCAGTCTCTAGTAATGATGCACGTACCTCTTTAAGTCCACAAAACACATCAAATGAGTAAAGTCTTTGAAATGTGTAATTATTTTGGCAGGTTATTGTAGCTATTGTATGGTTGAAATATGAATCCACTGTGGAAGATTGTGCTTACTTACTTAAAAAAGCAAATATGTATGTTTGAACTTTATACTTAAAAGGTTTATAAAGACAGCTTCTAACATCCCAACATTAGCAAATTACTTAGTGCTCCACATTTTCTTCCTAATATAGTAACCCGTGGCTCCAAAATACCAACATGACCACAGCTAGAATGCTAAAATCAGCCTTCAAAATATGATGAAATCAATGGAGGAAATTACAGGAGCATGTTTTACATAAAGTGAAAGAAATGTAGAAGTGTCAATTCAGTTTTAGTTAAATTTAAAATGTGTTAACCTAAAAAGCTTACAAATTATTCCTTGAAAATAATCCCTCGAATTAACTCCCTGCCTCTCAGACTTATCAGGGTTTTTGCTATCAGTCAAATGAGATGAAACACCACCCAAACACAGATGAAATGGTCATAGATTACCTTCTATAACAAATACGAAGAAATGCAACAGTTCTCATTGTGGAGCTTCTGTTTGTATTTAACACCTGATATATTTCACAGTAAAAATCCTCTGTTGTTCTGATAAAGTCGTTATGAAGTGATGTGCTACTGAAAGTCAATAACAAGCAGCACATGAGAGAGCAGATGTGACACTGAGTGAAAAAGCAGAGGGAGAAAGCGAGGCCTGGTTATCTCACTCTCTGGCTCTGCTGGTCCACTGTGCTCATTCTTTCCTCTGGCTGTGCCGAACTGAGCTGCAGGGAAATGGAAGGAAGATCTGCGCACTGCTGCAGGCACTGACTGATGATGGACTCCAGGCTTGTAAGGCTTGGCTTTAGTCCTTCCATAAATTTGATTCCATATCCATATGATTAATAAAAAACAAAACAAAACATAGACATGCTCACTTATACTTGCTAGAAAATTATTTGTGGGTAAGTTGTGGGAATTTATCAGATAAGGTTTTAGCTTTTTACTGGGATGGATGACTGGTGGCAAATAATTAAGTAATTTTAAAACTAATTACTTTCATTTTATGATACCTTTTAATCCGATTTTTTTTTCACAGGTAACTATTTTAATGCTGCTATGTATATTTAGCAGGTGTACCACTGCTGAATAGTTGATGACGCTGCACAAAAAGATGAAAAAAAGCAGAATATTGTCTTATATACTTTTATTTCTATAATTTAAATCCCATAAAACCTACTTTAAAAATGAAGAAAGAAATAAAAGATCTGAATAGTTTTTCCCTCGTTGCACATTAGGCAACTTTCACTGTTGGCCCTGTGGTTTCTCAGGTCATGGAAAATCTCACTGGGGAAAATGAACTCCAGCTTGTTAGGGTCAGCAGACAAATAACCACTATCAAAAAATGGTTTTTCATTTAGTTATAAATTATGAGCCTACGTTCAAATAAGAAAATATATTTATCGTGACTGATTGTTGGCAGAAAAAAAAAGTTGGATGTCATCTAGTCATTATTAAACAAATCTTCCTGTTTCCTTTTAAATCTTTTGGGAGGATGGAGATTTAAAAAGTATTTAGTTCCTGCCTGTCAGCGCTGAAGATGTATGGTCCGTGTGACGTGATGTTCATCCCACCTACTGCATATACAGTTTTGTATACTGTCTGTAAAGGTGTTGCAGATGGCAGGGAGCGCTGCCCTGTTACATTCCTTTTCAGCAGTGATGGGTGCACCTCCGCTCATATATCAGCACAACTATCTGCAGACATCTGCAGACATCAGCATACCCAGCGGCACATCTTTCAAACTGAATGAGGAACTCTGATCTGAAATAAATCAAAGCTGGAATTTTATTTAAAAAATCTGGGACAGGAAAAAAGCACTAATGTTGTCCAATATTTTCATATGACCTGAAGCTGCTGGTTTTTGAGTAGAAGAAGAAGAAGTAGAAAGATAAATAGCTGTTTGAAGACTATATAGGTTATAGACTGGGTGCACTTGCCTGTGGAAAACTATCCAGAGTATGAAATCCGTCTTAGCCATGAAACTACATGTCATGTGTTGCATCACTGCACATCAAATCTAAACCCACTTCCACAGTTATGTAGATTTATTAAGGTTGGCTCACATCAGACTGAGTGAACTAATGCAGTAAATCACACAGTAGCTTAGTAAAGTTAGAAATTAAGGCAGCTGAGGTGTTAAGAAATATCTTCAGGGCTGCATAATTTTCTCTTTAATTGCTATTTTAAAGTTAATCTGGGACTCTAACCCATTTTCTAATTCTGAGATGGTTTTGGATATTCTCCTTTTTTCTATTAATATGGTTGAATGTGTGTTTTTTATTGTCCCATTTGCATTAAGTGAGTGCAGCTCACCAGGTTTTGATCACCCTTGACGGTTAAAGTGTTGCTGGCTGGATTTGTCGTAGCCCAGATGTTGAGCAGATTGTATTACAGTAGGCAATAAGAATGTTATCCTGGAGCCATACTTCTACATCAAACACCTTCTCTGGATTGGAGCCTACGGGGAGCACAGTTGTCACATGCCACCCACACAACCTAAAAGACATGTGGAGCAGAGATGGGGCATCAGAAATGATCAGGACCTCCTATTATGGTTATTTTAGAAGATGCACAGTCTATAAGATATGAGAGATGATGCAAGAGTGGGACGCATATGTGTGCGAGTGGGTTTAGGGAGATTTTGTTTTTTGTGCACGTGAATGCTGCAGTGTGCACACATGCTAAAAGAACTGAGGATGTCACCGCCCTGAATCAGTGACGTGGATGGGATCAGGTGGGGAAATTGCTCCGGGAGTTTGGGGAAAGAGTTATAAGAGAGTGCTGCACAACTCATGTTTTCTCAGTGTGTCACTGCTGTAGGATCATACAGTACAGAGAGTTTGTTCTGGTACTCTGATCTGAGAAGACCCCTGGCACTTCTT